>NC_134432.1:14053636-14365454 GCF_030867145.1 Opisthocomus hoazin
TCTGCACATGGTGCCTCACCACGCCGCACGTGCCCACCACGCCGTGACCATCCTGTAACAGCAACACTGGAGCATGGTATTGCTGGGAAACACCACGTGGCAACGACTCCACCCACCCTGCCTCAACACTACCTGGCAGATCCTCAAATACTTCACAAACCACTGTCCCATCAGCCTTGGACACTCCACCACATCTACATTTCCCCCCCACCCCCTTTTTATTGCAAGAGTGGAAGGTTTGAAATCAAACTGCTCTGCTCCACCCTAAAGCAAGGTAAGATTCCAGATCATGGATAAAACGGAGATTTTTGCCTTTTTTGGAAAAAAAAAAAAAGACAACAAAACCCCTCAACACATCCAGTGGCCACAGCACAGAAGGACCAGCTCCAGAATATCCACACACCCAACTCCAACTCCCTGCAGCAGGAGCCAAGCCCCTGAAATCCGTTAGCACACGTGGAACCCACAGCCCTTCTAATCCTTATTTTTGACCCACGCAACAAGCAGAACTTACTGGTTACGGGATCCTGGGACACGTGGGTAAGCATCAGCATGGGGAATGCCAGCCGCTGTCCCGCTCCCGGGCTGGGGACACCCCAGCACCTCTCCCCCAACATGTGCACGCAGCATCGTACAGAAGCCACCCAGGGCTGATGCTCCGGCCCCACCGGCGCCTGCCAAGAGCCGCTCGGTGCAGGCAGCGAGGCGATGCCGAGTGATCCGGGCGCTTCTCGGAGCGACGCGATTCACCCACGGAGCTCAGCGAGAGCCTCTCCTCCGGCACAGGAGGGGTTAGGAAACCCAGACCCCCAGCCTCCCTCACGAAGGGGCGATTTGCTGAAGAATCCAACCATCACAGAGGATATTGGTTCTTCCTTCACCAGATTCACGCTAAGAACAAACCAAGAAAACCTCCTTGCCCACAGTCCAGGGCTGCCTTTCTTCTGCAGCCGGCTCCCTCTCCTGCAACAGATCACACCGAGCAGATTCTTTTCATAATTTCTGTGTCTGTCTGAGCACCAGGGCAGGCTCGGTTCTGGATTTCCAGGCGGATACCCAGCAGCACCAATAACAGCGCACGCATGCTTTGGGAAAGCAGAATTTGTACTTTTTTCTGGGAGAAAGAGATGGAGAAGGCAAGTGCCAGGGGGGTTGGACTAGACGACCCACAGAGGTCCCTTCCAACCCCTACCATTCTGTGATTCTGTGAAAGCTGTATTCAATTTTGGTTTAGCTTTACAGCTTGTCAATTATCTGAATTCACACCACGGGAAGAAAACATGCTAGAGAAAAAAAAAAAAATTCACTTTCCATTTCAAGTTATTTTTGCAAAGGGGAATTTGATGAGAGACTCCAGCCAAAATTAATGCTGTGCTGTAAAGTTTCCCAAAGTGTAAAAAGATTTGGTGCCAGAACGAACTGAAGACATCTCTCTGCGGTGCCCAGCGCCAAAAGTCCCAAACGTGATTGCATCAAACCTCGGCGGTCATGGCTCCAGCTCCAAACCTCCCTGGATTTAGGCGCATCTCCATCCGTGACCTTCGCTTCAGGGAGAGGCTTAAGCTGAATTAAATGAAGGCGAGCTTCAATTCTGACCCAGTTTATTTTAAATCTCTCCCTGAGGATAAGACTATTTTACCTTATCTGGAATATTTCTCCCTCCTTCCCAAGCTCAAGAGGGAAATTTTACTGCCACCGCGCAGCTCCTACCGCAATCCAGCGCAGTCCCTCTTTGGCACGATGGAAACAGGCTACAGAAAATTAATCTACTGGCTACTTAATTTGTAAAGCTGCTTAAAAAGGTCAGATCCCCAGCTCATGAGAACCACCACTGAGAACAGATCCCAGAGATTACGGGCAATAAGGCTCTGGATATTTATATAAATTAATACATGGGGAGTGTAACAAGAGTAACAGGACCCTCTAATCTGGTACCTCCACTACACTCTTGGCACCTCATCACACTTGCTTATCTATGGCAGTGACACGACAGGGGTGAGCTCAACACTGGCATCAGAGGCTAGAGAGGGTCTTAGAAATCTTTCCCAAAATCCCTAGGTTTCAACCAAACAGCTCCGGCTCAGTAACTCAGGGAAGTCCTCCTCCCCGAGCCAGCCTAACGGGGCTAACCTATGCTATTTTAGTCTACAGAAAACATGCAAGAACACCATTTTGATAGGGTTTGGGTTTCTTTTTTTTTTTTTTTTTGGAATAATGCTCTTAAATGATTTAATAGAAATTTTAGTGTGTGCATGCAATCACAAACACTAACGCTCCTGCGATTCTGTAGTTGCCCCTGATTTACCCGCACTTAAGCGAGCAAACCAAACTGGAATGTCTCACTGGGAGACAACGAGAAAAGCCGGTTATCCCTGGGAGCTGACGTTTCCTCTCTCCATCCCTGCGCTCACTCGGGTCTAGTCAAACACAGGTATTTTCCTAGGACAAGCACTTTCCCTGGAAACAGAATTTAACGACGTATTTACCAGCCAGACACGAACAGTTACACCAGACAGCGCATATGAGCAAAGCTGACTCTCCTAATTGGAATATCTAAAATAAACTCTTGTGTAACAGCGTAATTGCATTTGCAGAGCCGGGAGTGTTAGGGAAGGCTGCGCTGCTTTTGCTGTGCTGGTCTAATTAATTTGGTACAACTTGAGCACGGAGATCAGGCCCCAGGGAGGTGCTGGGCTGGACCATTAACGCTGTATTTCATCAGGAGGGGTTGGGAGGGGAACTGGAAGCGGCATCCAACTCCTTCCTCGGCTCAGCTCATCCCCTTCCAACGCCACCCACCCTGCTTTAGTGGGTTGAAAATTATCCAGGCATGAAAGGACAATACTTGGAGCTTCTAATGGGAGAGGATCGATACATCTAAATAGGCAGTGGCCCTAGAAAAAGATCGCTGACCCATAAATTAAAGTTACTTTATTGACACGGTTAAGGCAGTGACAACATGTAGTTATATGGAGGCTCTTCATTTCCCCTTTTTTTCCTAAGTGCCACCCAATTTAAGTCAATTTTTACTACTTCAGCTGCATATATTACTGAAGAAAAGTGACCTTTCTTCTGCTTTAAGTTAATCCTTCTCTTAGCAACGGCCTCCAACAACACATACACAGTGTAAAACGTATGGAGAATTTTTAAGCACAGAATTAAGATACAAGAACACACACACAGATTTTTGTCAGACCAACATACACGCAGTTCTGTGCAACCCAAAGTAGAAATTATTAAGCACATTTGTTTAGAACCCAGCGTGATACTTTTTTAAAAGTCCTACAGCAAACATTAAGACAGGTCTGGCTCCCGTGAAAATGGCTATGGCACGCATTAGGCTGAGCTGTTAGGAATAAATTGCTCCTCTGCATACTGCAATCGAGACTATACAAAGAAAAAACCTGAAGGCTACATAGTATTTTACAGGGCCATAAACACCAAGGGAAATAAAACATCTTTCTCTAAGGTCTATGTTCTAACGCAAAAAGCTCTTCTTCAAAACAGCGCTTCCTCAGCTGCCGAGTGCCTCCGAGGGAGGGGAGCATCAATAACGACTCACGTAAAGGCATCAGGAGCCATCACTTCTCCTTGCATTCAAGAAGCAGACCGAGACTTTTTCTGGACGGCACTCCACCACGAGCAGCATTCCCTCGCCAGCACTCGAGGAGTGACCAACATCTGCCTGACGGCCATCTGGCAAGGGGCTCGCATCCTGGGGAGGATCAGAAAGCCAAGGCACTGCACAGCCTCCCTTGCTGTCGGACGAGTAACAACGGAGCCTTCCAGGGACCAAAGCCTTTCCACCTTCGGCTTTGTAACTTGACCCAAAGCACAGGTAGCCCACCCCAAGCCAGCCCACGGTGGCTCTCCCCAGACGTTCACAGGCTCGACCCCAAATCACCAAGTCAATTTGCCCGCTCCCAGCTAAGGAGCGCAGACCGAGATCCCACGTACAGCTGACCTCCGTGCCCAGCCTTGCGCACCCAGGGATGCACGCACCCTTCTGATGCATTATTCCCCAGCTAGGCAGAAGGGATCAAAGAGATTTAATTGAGATTTTAGTCCTCCTCCATTCCCAAATACAAACTCCTTCAACCCTAAGAAACTTTCTTCATATTGCCTTGTAAAAACCAAGGAACATCAAATAAAAGTGATGAAAATCCACCCATGATCTGAAAAGAAATTGCAGCTCCAGTTTTGGTTTCCAGCTGTCTCAGCTCTTCCTTGGTATCGAGCTTCTGGTCTAACTCAGACGCTCAACTTTTGAACTTCTGTCTCTCCTCCTCACCACAAGGAATGAGCTCTCAGCTGCTTCATACCCAGCCACAGAGTCTGGTCAACCACACATCCGCACCCGTAGAGAAGGACTTCATGGTTACACAATCGCCGGGATCGCATCCTCCTTACCCATCGCCCACAGCCCACGTGATGCAGATATGGGAACACGAGAGCTAAGAACGACACCACTCATGTTTCACCACAGACAACGCAAGCTCCTGGGAAAACAGCGACGCTTTCTTTGGTTAGCATGCCCAGAAATCAAGGAGGATGGACAGCCACAGCATCCAGGAATTACTGCTTCTACCTTGCACCACTTCCTTAACAAGACCACGTCCTCCATGAGCAGGTCTAAGGTCCCGCTCCAGGTCAGCGTGCCCCATGGACCAAACCAGTCCCACATCTGCTCATAAACCCTGTGGAGCGCTGAGAAAACCAGCTCAGCTCTCTTCTAGTAGTCAGAACCTCCTCCCCAGCTGCCATCTCCTTTAGGGATGAGGTTAAGGAGTGCCCACACAACCAGCTTAGCCAGCAAGCCCGAAGAAGGGGCAGCGTCCAGCCAAGAGATGCTGCAGAGCAGACGTGGCAGCGGGGATGCCACACTTCTCTCCCAGACTCTCTGTAGCATGTTGTAAGCCTGGGGCTTTTATCATACAGCAGTGCCACAACCTTCCCCTGGTCAACCTTCCAACACCAGCGAGACTTCCTAGGGCAGGCCAGACGCAAGCCAGACTCGTGTTTGCAAAGGGCCCGGTACCATTTGGAGCTTGGCCCTGGAAGTCCATGAGTTAACAGAAGTAATGCAAAGAATAACCTCTAACTGTCTGGGGGTTTTTTTGAGTGTTCATGGTCACTAGTAAAGGAGATTCCTACAGAACCAGGGTCTGGAAGCAGCCCACAGTGTGCACTCAATCCCACAGCAGTAACTGAGTGCTGTCTTTTTGTGTTTTTTTCCTAAAGGTTGCCTTAAATCCCCAGAACTGTACTAGCGATACCTCACGTTTGCATGTTAGTCTGGGTTTGTTGGTTTTTTTTTTTTTGTAAGCCACCCACAGAAAAGTTCTGCAAAAGTTTTTCCCAAAGAACAGCAGAAATAACGACGTCAAAACACCCAAGGAGAGAGCTGGGAGCCGCAGCAGTGACACGAACCCTGGGCTTTCACATCGGCTCCAGCCCCGTCAGCTCTCATTACCCTGCGATCTCCCAGAGCGCGGCCACGAGGACGTCCGAGAGCCAAGGAGAAGGGGGTGGGAAGTGAGAAACTGAAATATATCTCCAGCCTAACGGACGCTGAAAACGTTAAACCCCAAAGAAACACACGAGCCAGAAAGCGTTTCGCTGCTCTCACCCCTGCGCAACGCCGGGCTGCGGGGCGGGATGGCCAGCCATCGCCAAAAGCCATTTCATTCTTTTTTTCCCCCCCCAATTTTTGAGTAAAACATGAAGTGGGTGGAGGGAGGAGATGTTCTACATTTATTCTTCAGCACTCAAACACATGACAAAAGCCTGGCTGCTAACGTGACAAAGACACAACCCAGCAGTTATTAAGTCACCTTGAGCACAGAGACAAGTTAAATACCCCTTTTTGCCTCCAGTTTCCTCCCGTGCTCTGTCAGAGGGAGCTCCTCCTGCTCCGGCTACCGGAATCAGACTAATAACAGCCCTGCTTGGGTGAATAACGGGTTTCTGTGGAGCGATAACAGCACCTGATGCCTTGGCTGTATTATACAGGAACTTCACACCATGACACTGTCGCTAGGAGAGCCGTCGCTCAAAAAAACTCCAAATCGTCATCAAAAAAAACACTCAGAAAGGGGATTTGAGTAGTTCCTCCTTCCACATCTGCACAAGAGCGGTGCTCAGTGGAACACAGCTTTTCTCCTCATGCCCAGGAGGAGAACATGCAAAACCTGGTGGCTACCAGGGAGAAGCCCTTCCCCCTGCCTCAGCTTTACCACCCGTGCAAACACACGGCCTCGTCTTTGGCAGGTTCCTCTCTGCCCCCACGGAATTACGAGGCTGCTTTACACCTCCCGAAGTTTTACTCTCACTCTTTTTATTTACATCCAGTTAAACCAGATGTTTAACCCTGCTGAAGATTATTTTTTTCCATGCATGTAAAAGATAATGCTATTCACTTAGTCAGCTTTTGTTGGTGGAGCCCAAAGCTGAATGTGGGTTGATTTTGGGTTTATTTTTTTTATTATTTTACAAAGAGGGGAATTCAGAATACCACCTACTCATTCATCAGCAATCATTCTGCTTTATAAATTTTAAAACTTGGATATTTTAAAGTCGCTTTCAAGTCTATGAAGCTTTAGAGAGCACTTCAGTCATGTTTTTATGCATTTCCCCAAAGTAATGAAAGCAACAGCTTCCACACCTGTTTGTCTGTCTTCCCTCAAGGAAAAATTAAAGTCTCAACATCACAGGACTCCAGGAGCTTGATCTTCTGGGGAAAAAAAAAAAAAAAAAGAAACCAAACCAACACACCAGGGAAGGAAAGTCACAGAAATACCTCACACCACTGCTGATACCTGCTGCAAACTCAGAGCTGCGGGGTCAGGAACCGGCGCGGGAGAGGCAGTAGGTGACCAGGATCCCGACCCTGGGACTGGCGAGGGAAGGAGGAACCAGCGCCCGCACAGACCTGCATCTCCTGACCACCCCAGCGAGAGCAAAGTTACAACAGAGAGACCTTTGTTAACAACCCCCAGACGCTGGGCAGGACGGGACGAGGCGATGCAGCCAGTCTGGGTACCAGGTACCAGGGACCCCCTCCCCACTTCACCCCGAGCATCCACCACTCCCCTCTTTGTCTCCGCATCTGCTCCAGCCACAACTGAGCTGTGGTTTCCCAAAATTCCACCCCCCTCCCGGCATTTCAAGCAGCTGCCAGCAGCACAGAGGCAGGGAGGGAAGAGCAGGGGTAACGCACATCTGCTCGGTCACCAGCCAGGCGAGGTTCTCTCCTGCTTTGTGGGTCCCAGAGTCGCATCCCTCCTCTCCCTGGTTGAACAGCACACATCAAGCCAGTCCCCCCCAACAAGCTCAGCGAGCAGAGAGGTGCAAGCCAAATCACAGCCCTGCACAGAGGTCGTAGCCTACAAACCCAGGGCCAAGCCACCCCACCCCATGACAGCCCACTGCGAGATGCTCTGACTCTGGATCCTGCGCCTGGAGCACCCCCCCATCCAGGAAAGCAGAGGTATTTCTAGCAGGTTTTAAATATTCACCCCCCACCCAGTGAGCGCAGCTCCACGCAGGCAATAGGACTCATCTGGCAGATATAACCATGCCAGAGGAACATTCAAACAGAACCCAAAGCAGCCAGAAGTCCTCCTGGCTTCGGGTGAGGACTGAAACGCTAAAACAAAAGGACACTCGAGTCTTTAACGTATATCAGAGTCCCGTACCGCAGCACCGTCCTTTCCCATTGCAAAGGAACAGATTTTGCTCACGCTGCCAAAAAACCACCAGGAACTATGAAAATGCAATGAGGCTTCATCTTCCATCAATAAATTCATTTTTTTTTCTATAGAGACTTTCACCCACCCTGGCAGCTGTATGCTAATTCCCCTTCAGCACTGCTTTATTATCACTTGGAACAGATGTTACAGTCGCTTCAAAATCTGGAGGTTACAAAAACTATTAACCTAATCTGGGCGCCCGGCTGAGGGTTTGTTGTGGGGTGTTTAGCACCGAGGGGATGGGCTCGGCCCCGTCCTTCTGCCACGGTGGCCGGTGGTCCCTGGCCAGGCTCAGCGAGGAGGAACGGGCTTCGCCCTCCCCGCAGCGAGGGACGGCTGCTTCTCCACTGCGACACCCCGAAAACAATCAACAGCAATGACAGGATCGAACGCAAGTTGATGAACATACCCCCCAACGGCGGAAAAAAAGATGGAGAGATCAAGGGAGAAGCTGTGGTTTCCAGGCTTGCTCCAAAAATTCAGGGAAATCAGCTACAAGATCCCCAGGGGTTTCAAAACCTCGGGCACAAATGTGGAGGCAAGAACCTGTCTGGGTTTTGAGGGGGTGTTTGTCTTCGCTGGGGTGCGTGTGCAAACAAAGTCGCTTCGACCAGAGATGAATCCAGCTGCGCAAGGTTCAGCGTTCCCCACGGAGCTGATGTCTCCAGTGCAGCCCAGTGTGGCTCCTGGAGTAATTAATGCCAGAATCTATTTATAACCTTTGAATAAATTGTTCTTTTCTGAAGGGAAAGCTGTTAAACACGTTAGCAAATATAATTAAGAGGGAAAGGGAGGGAGGGGGATGACAAAAATCTGGAATTAAATCTCTCTCTAATTAGAAATGCTTCTTGCAACAACCTGGCTAAAAAAACTCCACTCTCCAGCAGACGCTGTGGTTCCATTAAAGCTTCCTCATTATCCTTCCTGAGATAACCGAGCCGTCGATACAAAGGAAATTTATTTCTAACCCTTGCCACCCCTAAGAAAAAACGTTGAAGTGTTCCTCCATGTGGGTAAAGCTCGGCGACGCGTGCCAGAACACGCCGAGGCTGTAAAGCCTTCCAGCCAGGGATGAGCAGAACTTCCGCCCGGCCCCGCTCGCCGCTCCCAGCCAGGGCTGCTGCTCCTCCGCCAGCAATAGCTCAGGACATTTGACCAAGTTTGCCGTACCTCGGACTAAGTGCTCATCAGGGAGACACTGGCTGCATCACGCAGAAAGACACCGGGCAAGGCACATGCGGAGCGGCAGCGGTTGAAGCTGGGAAGCCTCGAAGCCCCTTGACAACATCCTCACCCCATCAGCAGGAGCATCCCTGCCCCTGACCACCCGAGAAGCTGAAACTCAGCTGATGTACGAGAAGGAGTTAACGTTAGCTAATATCTGCAGTCCTATCCAGCACCCAGCACTCATCACCGTAACGTGAAAATGCAGAGGGCAGGACGACTCACATCTGGCAAGATCCTCTATTTGGTTTTTTTCTGAATTATTTTAGCAGGCACAGTGGTGCTGGGGTGACGGTTGGACTTGATGATCTTGGAGGTCTTTTCCAACCTCCATGATTCTATGAAAACACCCACCAATAACTTCAGTTTTCAGTAAAAATCTTTGCACTCAAGCCATACCTTCTCCTACACCTCCAGCCGGTTTCACAACAAAAGCTGACCCACACAGCGAGATGCTCGGTGAATCCCGGTCGCGGGGAGAGCTGAGCAGGGGCAGGGGGTGCAGGGATGCCTCCCGGGGAATGTCAGCGCCCAGCACAGACAGGGCAAGTCGGCAAACCGCAGAGCACCACTCGCATTCATGTCCTGCAACTTCACAGAGAAAAATCCCCCCTTTTGGAGGGAGCCCGAAGCTGGGCAGGCAGACCCCACGCCCAGCCTTCCTCCCAGGCTGCTCGCCGCCATGCCAGCTGCCTCCACTCTCCCGTTCCCCTGGCAATATTAAGTTCTTCGGTCTATTTTGTTGCTTGAAAACTGATAATTTTGCTAAGACAGCTGTGTCCAGCTGTAAGATAGCACCTCTCCCCGGGAGCAGACATCCCAGCTGGTCCGACAAGCATCGCCTGGAAGCTGCAGGCAGCCACCAGCACCGTGACAACACTTCATCCCCCCAGAACCAGAGCTCAGCGACCGCCGTGGCCATCCTGCCCGAGACCTGGCGGGCTCTGCCCAGCACCGCTCAGTTTGGTGCCAGACCACCAGCTACAAAGCCCCGTCTCCCGGTGCAGAAGTGGCGTCGAAGGAAAGCCCCACGTCCAGCTCGGCGTCCAAGGCCAGCGGGCTGAGCCCGGAGCCACGCTGTGTGGAGCAGCTGCCGCTCCAGCAGCAATCCCCAGAAAACAGCCCAAAACCCTGCATCAGCGTTAGGAAAACAAGACCTAGAAGTTGCTCTATAAAGGTGGGGGGAAGCATAAAACTCTTGAAAGTTACCTACTGCGTTTATTAGAAGAGCTTTCATTTTATTTTCTGTTTAAAGTCACAGTTCTCCCACGTCTAACATGAGACTTGTCTTGTTTTTGTTTGTCTCCTCCCCTCTCTGAGGCTCACCAGCGACTTTCCGGGAAGATCACTCCATGAGAAAGCGCTTCCCATAAACGCAGAGGGTCCCGACAGGCACACACGCCCACCCCGCTGCTCCACACATTTCCTGGCCTGGGGACCTGTCACTCAGCCTGGGATTTCCAGTGTTTAACACACTACAGCTCTAAAAGAAATACAATTTTTTCTATATATCCCATTATGTATATGTATATCTATCTACCTCCCATTCTTGTTGTTTCTGCCACAGAGATGAGCCCAACTCAGCAACAGGGCTCTGCTTTCGGGAAAACCTGTATCCTTGCAGGAACTGGGATGCTCCCACTCCAAGTACCTGATAAACCCAAAGAAGCCCATCCTAGAAAGCAAAAAAAACCAGTTCACACAGCGCGTCTCACTTCAGAGCAGCCCGAGGGACGCGTGCTCAGCGCGGACACGCCGGCGGGCGCTGCACCAGGCTCTGCCGTGGGTTTTCCCGTGGGGACAGCGGGGCTCGTCCCATCCGCGGGTCTCACCCTGCGCCAGCTTCGTCACGGAGCCCAGGGGACCCCACGCTCCCGGCTTGGGCGTACGTTTGTTTTCCACGTGGCCAAATGCTTTCATCACGCACATGAGCTCAGCAGATTTCACAGATAGTTCTGTGTTTGCAGCAGTAAACACAAATCACTTCTCCCGCTCCTCCCCTTCATCTACAAGCCTCCTCTGTTCCCTCCCCAGCCCCTTTCAAATACCAGATGTTCCATTTAGCTGTAAACCACTATAAAACACAACAAAAGATATGAATGCCAGAAAAGGGCCAATTTACTCCCCCCTCCATCAGTATTAAAGCGCATGCTTGAAGAGAAGGAGTAAATTTCCTCTCTGGGAACCTTTTAACCTTCCCCCTCTCCCTGTACATCAGACCCCGCTCATCTGTGGGCAGAGTTAAGGCCCCAGCTGCCCACGCCGTGGTCCCTGCTGGAGCCGGGGCACAGCCCAAAGCTCGCTGCCAAACAGAGGACTGCATGCCCCAGAGATGCCCGAATCCCTCCCGACCTCGCCACCGCCGCCCTCATCACACCCAAAGGCAGCTGTCAGCACCTCCCTTCACCAAACCAGGCTCACCACCCGGTCAGCTGTCAGCACGGACCGGGAGACAGCACGGAGCCGATGCCGCCCCTACCAAGGGTGTGTGGGGTACTGTGCAAGAGGGGAGATGCTCCCCAGGTCCAGCAAGCCTGGCAGATTCAATCCTGAGAAGTCAAGTGACATCACAGCAAAAAAAAAAAAACCTGATTTACAATGGGGTCTCTACCACGGGCAACACTAGAGAGCCTACTGATGGGGGAGTTCACTAGAGCACACCACCAAGGAGCCAAACAAGCAGAGCGAGTCAGGATATGACTCAGGCTGGTGGCTTTCCAAGGAGGCGAAGGAGGACCTTCCAGCTGAGTCCGTGCTGTCCAGACAGGGCAGGCCCACGGGTTACAAAACAAGAACAGATTTCACATTATCTCTCGCCACCCAAGCGACAGCATGTTGGGCGGAAGAGAGACAACGGGCTGGCAGCATCCTCTGTCCTTTGTTCTGTGACGGGAAGGGCTTGCAGCCCTCAAGTCAGGTTCAAACAACCATTCTGGGGACTTGGGGGAATAAAAGGCCTCTTAAAACTAGAGATGTTCCAAAACTTGCTCTGCAGGACTTGTTAGACAGGCTGGGAAATCTGATGGCCAACAAACTACTGCTCTTCAGTGAGTTCTCCTGAGGATAACCGGGTTTTTTTTTCAGAGCAACAGGGCCTTGAGCCTACACACAGATTAGCAACCTGGCCCATCTTCCAGTTCTTTCTATGGTGGAGTCCTTCTGCCTCTTGCTAGAACAAGAATGCCTTCTGACACGAGAGGACTCAGACGGTCCAGCCACCCATTGTAGACTTACCCCTGCGAAAATCTCTCTGGTTAGGGCATCTCAGCTAAACTTTACCATTAACATGGACTGGACGCAACAGGGCTGAGTGAGTCCAGAATGGGATCCCAGTCAAATACTCCCAGAAGCAGCACCAGTACAAAACACCCATGCACGGAGCGTAAGCAGATCCCAGTCACAGGGCTCAGCAGCTGCAAGGTCACCGATGAACCCAAGGTATGAGAGACCAGGACAGCAGGTACTTGGGCAGCACAGTTCATCACACACCAAGCTGTGTCCTTTGCTTGCTGGTTTGGCCAACTTCCACCCGCACAGGACCGAGCCCCGGCCCTGCCTGGCCCTCCGCGGCGGACACGGGAGGCTCCGAGCCATCACGCAGGGCGGAGGACAAGGAGGGGTTGCCTTCGAGTTGGATCATCGGATGAAGCACAGCCCTGAGCTACGACCAAAGCAAACATAAGGGTGGGGGGGAAGTCAGTTTTATTGGAAACAGGCTTTTTTCCCGGCTTTTTCTTGAAGGGGAGATACAACACTGGGAAAAGTCATTTCACTAACCCTGAGTTTGAAGTCGTCAAACACAGATTGTAATGAATAGTTGCCCTGAGAAAGAAGGTCCTTCCCTCTCCTTCTGAAAGGAGCATTGGAGGGCACACAGCTGGCAGTAAGGAAGGAGGGCACGCTGTGTGGTGGCTGGTGAACCCGGGAGGCTGCTGTGCAGCAACACTCGAGTCACCCCCAGGACGTGCCCAGATTAGAGCCCTCGGGCTAACACCGACAGGAGAGCTGGGGTGACTCACTGCAGGGACAAGCCCAAGCTTTGCCTGGGGTCAGCGCTCACCGAAGCATCACGGGAGAGTCCCGGGATGCTGCACGGGCAGCTGGGCAGACAGACGGACTCAGCACTTACACGAGAGCAGGTCACCAAGCAAGCCTTTGGGTGGGATCAGAGACACAGGAACCTGTGCCGACTGCTGGGAGAGCAGCCAGGGGGACCATTTTAAGATCACCGAGAGCCCAAGGGATCCAACTGACCTCAAGGGTAGCATGAGGAAGGATGGGGGGGACGGGGTGGGGGAAGGCGGTGTGCACCTCACAGAAGGTGGATCCACCTTTTAAAAATCCACGCAGAGACAGTGATCACTTCCCAGAGGTGCTGCCAAGCTCACTGTACTCACCGGCCCCCACCACCCCGACACACACCTCGCAGGTGCAGTAAGCCCCCCACCCCTCCACCGCACTGCACCCTAAATCAATGGGATCCTGCTGCCCGCACCCCAGCTCTGCCCAGAGCACCCCGGGCTGCTGGGACATGTGGAACGAGCACGTTCGAGAGACTTCAGCGCAGGCTTAGGGGGAAATCAAACGGAGCAGTACTGCAGCGAAAAACCTCAATCGCTGGGAAAAAAAGATTTGTCTCTTTAAGCAGCGACAAAGAAGCCGATCAAAAATTTGCCCTCAGGTCAGTCTGAAGGAACATGTCCATTGGTGCCAAAAATCAGGTCCCTTCTGGCTCCAGAGGAGCTGAAGCAAGCAAAGGGTCTGTAGCACTAACCAAGGGGCTTCCGCAGCCACGACGCAGGGTGATGGGCCAGCACCATCCCGCAGGGCATGGGCGAGGTGGTCATGCTCAGCCCTTCGATGTAACGGCAGCCCCAGCACACACCTTGCTTGATCCAGCCTAAATTTCTGCAGCCCGAAGTCCTCACCCAGCCGCCTCGCTCCAACACGGCCGCGGGAGTTCAGCACCACAAATGCCACTGCCAAAACGTCCCCGGGAGGGACCAAGCAAGAAGGTACCGCGTTTTCTTGGCCGTACACCCAGCACGAAGGATCTCCACCAAGAAAAACGGACATGTCAAGCATTTTTACAGCTCATCAGCATGCTGTTGAGACAGCAGGCAGCTTCCAAGCCCAACCTGAAAAGCAACCAAATTGACTGGTTTTTTGGGCTCTGTGTGTTTAAAGGCATCTCTTAGTCTGCTCCTGCTAGGTATTTAATGCAGGTATTTAACTTCCATCAATCATTGAAGGAATGGGGGGGGGGGGGGGGGGGAAGAAAGTTTTCACTGCTTTTCATGCTTCTTGGCACAGCCAGCAGGATCCTTCTAACACTTTCTGCCTTCTTCTGCCCCAACAGAATACATACGAGCCTTCAGCTGCAGGTTCGGTTGTACCTTACAACCTCGCCAAACAGCAAAGAAGAGGGTCCTACCTCTAGCTAACCGAAGGTTTTAGGGTGCCATGTGACACGTGGGAGGCGTGAAGGGGGGCTGGGACCAAGGACCGCAGCCGGTTGCTATTCAGCAGGAGCTCCCGAGCGCAGCTCTACCAGACAGAGCACCTTTTTTCCCTTTGTGAAGCTCAGCACATCCGAACGGGAAGTCGCTGAGACACAGTAAACACTGATACGTAATGAGGCCATTTTTTACCGCCTTTTTTGGAACAGAACTCAGTTTCAAGAAGCAGAGAGTAAATAAAAAGCCAGAGGACCTGAGCAGGGTAAATGGGAGAGCAGCTACACAGACCTCGCTCAAACCACCCACCCACCCAGTCAGCTCTGATAACACTGCGTTATATTTAACTACTATCATGACAAATGGAAGTAATTACAAGCATTGCAGCTATAAAGCCTTCAAGTGGCACGTTAAAAATCCCAAAGCCTTGTGAATAATTGTTGGTACCAAATGCACCACCGCGCCTTCATCTCCCACACACCTGGGGGAAGCAGTCGCTACAAACCCCCTGCTCCCAGTTGTCATGGCAAACGAGCGCCTACATCGTCAATAAATAGGATTTTGATCCAAATTATTGCCACCCTCCAGAAAAAAAAACAAAAGCCACAACAGCCATGAAGCCATCTGACAGTTCAGTCGGGCGTAGGGCGCACAGCCATCGGTCGTGGGAAGTCCATCGTCTGCGTGGATGGTTCCTTCATGCGAGCAAAGCCGAGCGGTGGGCAGCCAAGCCACCACACCAATTACATCTGCTGTGTCTCATCAGTCTCCAGAGTCCTAATCAACCCTCCAGGCGCTGCAGACCGAGATGGATTATCTCTAGAGAGATGTCAATATGCTTCAAAACAAAAATCCTTAATGAGCTGACCATTACTGCTAACTTCAAGTCTGTGTACACACAAATACACACATTAAATATGGCTGCTTCCTTCCGAGTGTTCAGGAGATACTGAAGCAGGAAAAGAAAAGATACTTTGCAGCACTCAGGCCAACCTTAGAGGAAAGCAGAATGCAACAAGATCTCAATGGGAATCTTCACATTAAAACAAACCACACGATCAAGCCCTAGAAGGGCACAACTCACAGAATCACGGAATGGTCGGGGTTGGAAGGGACCTCTGTGGGTCATCTAGCCCAACCCCCCAACTGCTTTGGTCTAGGTACCAATTTCCATCTGTCCTAACACACGGAGGAAGGCCAACGTTGCAGCAGGTAGCACTGCAGCAGCGTGCTCAGCCAGCCAGGACAGGGGCAATGGGAAGACGTGGCCCCAAAAGTCTGGGTGTTATTGCTTTTTTCTTAGCTGTTCTCCCTTGCAGGGACCCACATCTCCTTCAGCTGCAGAGATGCAGGAGCAGAAACGCTCCCGGAGCGGGGCTGGAGGGCAGAGCACAGGCTGAGACCCCTCGGACCTTGCTCGCTCGCTCTCCCTCTCTGCTCTCAGGTGCCTGTGACACAAACACTTTGCCAAGAGGTGCATGTTCTCACCTAGCCCTCCACAGCATCACCACGGGTGCCTGGAGGTTGAACCAGGTCTGCTAGACACCAGGGGAATTAAACCAGGCTGCTGGCAAGCCACCAGAGAAAGGACAGCGACCTGGCACACTGTGACCAGCTCCCAGGCCTTCCAGTCTTCCATCTCCAGGGATAATTCCCGATTAATGCCCACCTGCAAAGGCATCCGGCACAGCTGATCCAGCCCCGGCGAGGTCTCCGCCCGCACAGAGCCTGAGCAGGGAACAGCCTGCAGCAGGGCTCGCCCGAGCTTCCCTACCAATGCTGGTACACCGCCATGTCCCAGGCAGGAGGGATTAGTTTTACCCAAGGCAAAAAAAAAAAAAAAAAAAAAAAATTTAAAAAGTAACTAACCAAAACCCACATCACCAAATATCAACCTGACCCAAATACGCGATTTTTTTATTGCACATATTTTTTATACCTCACCATACTGAAACGCAAGTGAAGAGTCATTCAAATTGTATTTGACCAGGCGCTTCGCAAAATCACAATTCAAACCTAATTACTGATGAAAACCCAGAGCTCCGAGATCTCCACCCTACTCACAAAAGGCGCTTGGGATGCAGGAGCAGCTGCACCACACAGTGCCAGAGGACTGGAAATTAGTGCCAGCCACAGGGGACCGGGGAGAGAAGTGGGGTTTTGCGGACAGCTCTGCACAGGGGTGGGGGAGAAACGCTGTCCTGGGAGCTGTGCACCGGGGACAGGGATCGCAAGCCTGAGGGGTGCCACATCTGCTCCCATTTGCAAATAACGATGTCCTTTGCATCACGCTCTCGCAGCTGGCTGGCCAACCAGCTTGAATTACACCCCTCAAAATCCAATCACGGTAATAGACATAATGATCAATAAGTACCGAGGGCAAGCACACTCAGCCTGCTTCCCACCTCTACAGCAAAAGCAATTAGCAGAAATTAAGTTTTACTCCGGGCTCATCAAAACCAGCCTCACGTCTGCTGACTCTCAGAAGAGAGCTCGGCTTCAAGACTTTTTCCCCTGCTTATTTCCTTAGTCTCTGTGGAGCTTCAGGGCATCCCACCCTGCCAGGCACCACCGAGCACTGGACTCGGGTCTCTGGAATCGAGCATGAGGATAACGCAAACTGGAGAATGCAACCTAATCAGGTGATTTTACTCATTTATTTATTTAAACTTCAAGCAGTAAACTGCTGCAGCATGGCCAGGCTGGCCATTTCACCAGCCTGGTTTCCCTGAACAAGCGTGGGGAGGTTCGAGAGGGATGGGGACACCAGTTCACCTCCGCACAGCAGCAAGCACACGTCCACGGCTGCCCTCAGGACCCAACGCTCCACCCTCACCACATGCCTTCCACGGCTGCACGTAAAACCAAATCAGCACGGAGGGGGATTAAAAACTCACAACAGTGTCCGGACCTTGGAGCGTTTCTTTGCAGAGAGGCAACTTCACCTCTGGCCTTTGAAACGACGCTCACCTCGGGCAAAAATCTGTTTCTCATTACACACCTGCACAACCCCATTTGATTCACTGAGCAAGGTGGATGACAGAATATCACTGGGTGTTTCAAGTCTAGCACAAGTGTCTTGCCTCCTGGCATTCTGACTGAATAGAAATAAAAAAAATCTCTGTAGTACAGCAGACGGCTGGTTAGCCAGCCCAGCCAGTCGGGCAAAATGTGCATTTATCATCAAAAACAACCTCTGAAGTTCCTTGGCACACTCCGTCTCGCACATCCCTACCCCTGTGTCTGACTCCATCACAGCTGTGTGACAGAGATGGGCTCCTACACCCTTCTCCTGAAATTTGGCCCAGCAAGACTGAACCGTGAGGCTGAGGCATTACCCAGCTACCCCGGGCAAGAAGCCAGTTCCCAAATTCAGGAATTGCCAGAGAAACACCAAACCCTCAAGAGCCAGTGTAAAGACCCACGTCTAGATCGATTTGGGTCCCATCGTGGCTGAGGACAAGCATCCGCTGAGCCTCGCCACAGCATCCACCGCCACGGCAGGCTCAGCTTTGGCCAGGCTGTGCCGGACCGCTCTGATAGCCAGGTTCTCACAGAGGGGACCACCAAAGCCATCCAACTGGGCTGGCTCCCTCCAGACTCCTCCCCAAGCCAGGAAAGCAGCCAGGTGGGGTAGGCAGAAAGCAATTCCATGAAGGACAGCTGAGCTGAAAGCTCTCACCTCCAACGACCAGCACCTGCCTCGGCAAGGGTGGCAAGAGACTCCTGCCCAAACTACCACGGGGATCCTCCCTAGATCACAGCCACCATCTGTAAACCCATTCTTCATTCCCCACAGGGCAAATATTCAACGAAAATCAGGTTTGTAGGGTTATAATATTTCCTTAAAAGAAAAAAAAAAAAACAAACATAGTACGCCATTCCCGGCATGTTCTAAGCCAGCACTAGTCCCCATGCATCTACAGCTCCTGTGCGACAGTTTGTATTTGGAAACGTCAGCTCGCACGGAAGACGGTTTGATCAGTTTATAGCCTGGAAAGCCAAGAGGAAATCTCACAGCATTGTTCCACCCTGGGAAGAAGCATCAGGACGTGTTGTTATTTACCGCGCGCCAGCCAAAGGACACAGGCTGGTTTTCACCGTGGGGTCGGGGCTTCCCAGGCTTGAGGTCTCCGACTCCGCAAGCCGGCAGCGACATCCTTACGTCCACGCGGCCAAACGCGCTTCGCTCCCCAAAGCGTGGCCCCAAGTTTCGGGCCTGAAGGAGGGGGAGCTCCCAGCTGTCCCCGGCAGCCACCCCCAGCACCCAGGGTCACGGCTGGCTGGGCGAGGAGGAAGCCCAGCAGATGGAAACCACCACTGCCCTGGGACCAAACTCTGTCGGAAGAGGCGGAAGGCACTTGGCGGGTACGCAGCGTGCTCGCACCACGCGGAACTCACATTAACGTTACACATTATTTATCTCTGGATGTCTTTAAGTGGAGTCCCGCGTGCCCTCGCTGCCGGGAATCTTTCCTTTTACCAAGAAAACCTCTTCCCGTTGAAAAATAAAAGGCATCAGTTCACTGTCCCCTGGCCGCGGAGGCGGGGGAAGGACAAAGTGCCCCGGTCCGGGCGTTGCTAATTGATCGCACTTCCTGATTGCCATGCAAATACCCCGCAGCTGAGCCCGCAAAGGCAGCGGCGGAGCCCCCGCACCCCGGCGCTTCTGTGGGGTGGGTGTTCAACCCCGCTTCCACCGAAACAACCAGAAACTGGAAACGCTTCCGAGGAGGGGTCCCCGCAGCCCCAGCTGAAGCCCCCGGAGCCCACGATGGGAGCGGGGGGGGACGGGGGGGGACACAGCTGGGCCCGATGAACCGAGCCCGTCACTGCCCGTCGGGCCGGAACGGCGGCGGCTCCGCGGGCTGCGGCACCGGGGGGGGACCGGGAGGACACAGCCCCGGGGTGGGGGGTACACGGGGACCGGCTTGCAGAGCCCCAGCGTTCGGGGTTGGGTTACATGTGTTTATTTGCTTATTTCGCTTTTAATCTTCCCGGCCAAAGTTCTGCCCTGGCAAGGCCGGTTCCCTCCCAGCGCCGCCCGCCCCTCCAGAACCCCGAACCCGAACGAGTGCCTCGTTAAAACCCCCGAAGTAACCCCATTTCCCCCCCGTCCCCCCCCCCCCCCCAAGCCGTACTATTCGCTTTTGTTTCGCGATGAGCGTAAACAGGGCAGGGACGTCTCCTCTTTCCCGTGGGGCACGACCGGGGAGAAACCCGAGAGCTCCAGACCGGGGGGGGGGGGGAGGGCTGAAGCAGACGGCACCCCGAACCCCCTCTCCTTCCCGCATCCCACCAAGTTCTGCGAGAGCATCACCCGCCCCCAGAGAAAGGCGTGTTCGCGGGGTCCCGTCCGTCGTCCCCCCCTTACCTGGGACATCTGGGGCCTGAAGTTGATGTCCTTGAGGTCGACGGAGCCGGGGGAGAGGTTGTGGAGCAGCTGGCAGAGCAGCACCCCGTCCCGCAGCGCCTGCGCCAGGTCGAAGACCACCGCCGAGGGCCAGACCACCCGGTGGTTGGGGGGCAAAACTTTGCAGTCGATCAGCCAGCGCCCGCACTGCCGCCACTCCTCCATGGCCGCGCTCCGCCGGGGCCCCCGGCCTTCCTCCTCCTCCTCCTCCTCGCAGCTCAGGGGCAGCGGGCAGCTGCCCGGGGGGCTGCTCCGCGCCGCGGCTCCCCGCTACCGCCCCGCTCCATCGCCGCCCGCCGCCCGGGGAAGCATCGCTCCGCGCCGGGGCTCGGAGGAAGGAGGAGGAGGAAGGAGGAAGGAGGAGGAGGAAGGGGGGGCGGCGCGGAGTTTTTCCGGCGGAGGGCTGCCCCTCGCCCCACCGCCCTGTCCGGGGCTAAGCGCAACGCATCCTCCCGGGAACAAAGCACCGGCGGGGATCGGGCACGGCGGGGCCGCCCCCGCGCAACTCCGTCCCCTGCCCCGGGGAAAGTTGTTGTTGCTGCTGCTGCTGCTGCCACCGAGGGCTTCCCCCCCCCCCAGACCTGCCCCCCGCCGCGGGTGGGAGCTTTGTCCCCACGCCCCGGGCAGGCGGGAGGAGCTCCCGGTCCGCCGCCCCCCCCGCCCCTTTGTCTGCAGGAGCCCGGGGGCGGGGTGCGCTCCGCGCCGCCCTGGCTCCTTACCCAGTTATTTTAAATTCCCCCCCCCCCTTTTTTTTCTGTTTTTCCCCCTTTTTGTATCCCCTCGCTCCCTCCTGCCGCTTCCCTCGCCGCTGCGGGCGCGGTGCCGGCGGCTCGGGGGGTCCCCCCGGGACCCCTCCCCACCCCCGGTCCCCACCGGCCCTGCACACGCACGGCCCCGGCTCGGGGCGGGGGGGGGAGAGGCAGGAGCCGGCCCGGGGGTCCTCGCCCTCCCTCCGCCCTCGCACGCTTTGTCCGGCCGCGCGTTCCCACCCGTAACCTCGTGTTTGGGTGGGAGATGTGTACCCCAAACAAGCGATCGCATTCCTTGACTGTCCAGCATGAAGACAACTCCTCTAATTAATTACCGGTGTCTTTATTAAAAACCTCAACTCTCAGCCGTGAACTCCTCAGCAGAAAACTCTTGGAAAAAATCTCTGCTTTTCAGTGGTGGCTTCCAGCCAAACGGCACCGTTTAGCACGGCCTCTTTTCCAAGCTGCTCCGAGTTTTCTTCCGAGATCCTCTCCCCGGAGTTTGCCGATTGATTTCCAGCCTGGCTTTCCAGAGAGCCAAAACCGGAAGCCGAGCCTGGGACGAAGGGAAGCGATTAACCTGGATGTCAAACGCGTGCAGCGCTGATCTCTTCCAAACGCAGCCAAGAGGAGATAAAGAAGAAAGAGCGACTCTGACTGGCACGACCCTTCATTTCCAGCGTAGGACGGAGGGGCCCTCCAAAGAGTGAAAAACAATTGTTGACTTTTCCACGGAGAGTTTGGTAGGCTGTTTGTTTATTTTTTAAGCAGGCGCTTCTTTTAGCCTGGTGTGCGGGCACTCCAGCTGTTTCAGGTCCGGCTGCGTGCGATGCCCGCTGCCCCTCGGGCAGGGCGAGGTGAGCGTAGCGTGCTCCTCGTAGGATCCGCGGGGGAGCAGCGTCCACACGCCCCGGTCTCGCCATCCGCGCTGCCCCGGGCGCCTTCCGAGCGCGACGATTGCGGTCCGCGGTTCCCCGTACCCCGCGGAGGCGATTCCTCAGAATAACTTTCTCGTTCTTTCAGCTCTTCACGAGGCTTTGCTTTCTGGTCTCCCGCTGGGTTTCCACCGGTACCCACCGGGCAGGAGTCACAAGGCTACTGGAAGGAGCGGAGCCCTGCCAGGGATAATTTTGGTTGACTCTGTACTAGTCTGCCTTGTGAGCTTAGGTCTGTAGGCAGAGGACAACAGAGGAGTTTATTATATGTGTATAATTAAAGCTGCTAGCTACAGCCTGGCTTTTTTTACTGCGTAATAAAAACCGTACTTGGCCCCTGGACACTTCGGAACAATCACTGCAGCTGCACAGCCAGCCTCTGCGTGGGAGGTGTTGAAGCAAGTACGCTTCTCACCTACCTCTGCAGCAGTCAAAACAGCTGATGGCAGAGATATTTTTGATAGCAGCAAAAAAAATAACCCAAAACCTGGGAGGCGAGGCTCAGTGAACAGCGAGTATCCAGCACGCAGCCTTGCGGGCCGCAAGTTGCAGATTACACAAATGTCCTGAAATAGGACAGGGTGCACGGGGAGGACCTAACCGCTGCTTTCAGGGTGTACTGAAAGCTAAAAGCCAGCTGGCATAAATTAAAGAGGGTGAATTTTGTGCTAGAGTTGGTGTCGTACTCTCCTGCCCCTTGGCACTGCTGGGAATGATGGCCAAGGCAGGACGGACAGCCAGGGCAGGACTGACAGCCAGGGCAGGACTGACAGCCAGGGCAGGACAGACAGACAGGGAAGGACAGATAGCCAGGGCTGGGGCTGCTGACCCAGAGGCTGACACTACGCTCTGCTGGGGACCGAGCATGGAGCTTCTCCTCCCCGCCAACAGGCATCCCTCCCTGGGCTGTTGGCACTTTCTTGCATGAGAGAAGCCCGAGAGGTGATGGAACGCGCTGGAAAGATGAGAACAGCAGGAACACCGCGCTTTGTCATCCCAAAATGTCACAGTAACTAGACAGGAGGAGACGGGCAGGCAGCTGCCGCAGCCAGGTCCCCTTGCAGAGGGGCTGGGAGGGGGCACGCGGCCGGTGAAGCAGCAGCAATTTGGGCACGGAACAGAGCTGCGAAGGAAGGATGGAAAACTTCAATGCACATGTGAAAGGAGATCAGACCTTCCAAATCAACCAAAACACACCTGGGAAATGGCCAAAGTGTATTTTCTGTAACGTTTGGTATCGCTCCTGGGACAAGAGCTGACTCCCCGGCCGGCGCTGCCTCTGTGGAGCCGCCATCTGAAAACACCCCTTGAACACAAGGGCCACACCGCCATGAAGTCCCCACTTCCCAGCCAGTGTCTGTGGATTGCCATTGCCACCTTCTGGATTAGACCAAGCGTGCACCAGCCTGTCCCAAACCCGCTGCCAGCAGCCCAGCGCACATCTGTCTGCAGCTGGAGCCAGGGTCCCCAGCGCAGGGCCGTCACCGCTGCCGTCACCGCAGAGCTGGGCGCCAGCAGCGACCCACGCAGCCTACGCGCCGTTTACATCACGCCCTGAGATTTTGTGACCTCCTTTCACCAAGTATTTTAGGAAACCCGTACAAGTCTGAGAGAGTTGGGCTTGTTCAGCCTGGAGAAGAGAAGGCTGCGGGGAGACCTGATTGCAGCCTTTCAGTACTTAAAGGGAGCCTATGGGAAAGATGGGGACAATATTTTTAGCAGAGACAACAGTGACAGGACGAGGGGTAATGGTTTTAAACTAAAACAGGGTAGGTTTAGGCTGGATACAAGGAAGAAATTCTTTACAATGAGGGTGGTGAAACACTGGAACGGGTTGCCCAGAGAGGTAGTGGAGGCCCCATCCCTGGAAACATTCAAGCCCAGGTTGGACAGGGCTCTGAGCAACCTGATCTCGTTAGCAGTGTCCCTGCTTGCTGCGGGGGGGGGTTGGGCTAGATGACCTCTAGGGGTCCCTTCCAGCCCAAAACTTTCTATGATTTTATGATTCTAAGTCACAACCCCGCAAGTGCACCACTCAGCAGCAGCTCCGGTCACCACTGAGGGACAGATCACCGCCGCCATACGGAACTGCCAGCATCCACTGGGTGCGGGCAGTAACTCTGTGCCGGGCTCCCCTGCTGCTGCAGACAGCTGATCTGCCTGCCCAGACAGCTCGCACCCTGAAACAGTGATCGCAGTTATCCCCCCGCTAACGGCCCTGCGCTGCTGCCTCCGGAGCCGGCGATGCAGGTCACTGCCTGCCGCCTCGCAAAGCCACAGCGGGAAAAATAACCCGGCGCGGCTCGATGCTGGCAGGAGGGGTGAGCTGGATTCTCTTCTCGTACCGGTGCGACGGGGGCAGCCAGCCACAAAAGCTCTGTGTTTAGCCTGCAGAACGGGAGCGCCGACGGGCAGCACCTGAGAGTGCGGCTCTGCGGGAAATGGGCTCTCCACCCGGGTGCCAGGCAGGCAGCGCTGGCATTTCCACGGGTGTTTCTCCGTGGAAGAGTCTCCTCTGCGGGGCCCGTGATGCCCCGGCTGTGCTGAACACAACCACCCCCCTCTTCCCAGCACCGTCACCGCGCTGCCGGGACAGCCTCGCTAGCCAGCCTTCCTCCACCAGGCTCCAACCCCAGCAGCTTTCCCACCACCATCAGACAGACCCAAAGTGGATCACAGCCCTCGGAGCTGGGCCAGGGGACAAGCGCCCAGCGCGGCCCCGTCCCACGGCAGAGGTAGGGCCGAGGCAGGTGGGGCAGGGGGACGCAGGGCGGACACGGCGATTGCTGGGAGGAAGGAGGAGAGGAACTGACCCCCAGCCGGGCAGCACCTGGGCTTCACCTCACCCGCTCCACTGCTGCTGCTTCCAGGGTTTATTTGGGAAGGGTCCTGCTGGCAGATGGGGGCTGATGGTGAAGGGTCGAGCGGGTGGTCAGAGACACTCTTTGGCTTTCCAGGGTCGGCAGTTTCCAGTCCTTCTTCTTGCCTTATCTTGGCAGCATAACCACTCCACGTACCGGCTGCTTCTGTTCTGCTCTGGGTTTGATGGTAACAGAACCGGTAATTTTTCAGGAGGACGAAGACACCTCACCCGTGCCGAAAAAAGAAATCTCGTTCCATGAAACAATTTTGCATTTTGGGCTGCAGCTTCCACAAGGTGGGGCATGGGCCAGCTCCTCCGTGCAAGCGGGAGGCGGACGAAGCAGCAAACTCAGGACATTTCTGATAGTGAACATTTTAATCCTGTACTCATTCTTCTTGGTTTTTTTCCTTTTCTTCTTTGTGTTTGGGCTAAATCTCCCGGGAACAGGGAACCGCAGCGTGACTTCTGTCTGACGGAACCAAACCACCACGTCGTGGTTGTGCCCGTGAAGGCCAAGCGGGACGGCAGCAGCGCCTGGAGCAGCTCCGCAGCGGCGACGTGTCCTGGATCCCTGACCGGGGATTACACGGCGCTGCCTTCGCGGGGGTTAAGAAGATTGAGAGCTTAAATTTAGCACCGTCAGCGAAAGGACAAGCCCTGCAGCTCTCTTCAAAGCGTGTTTCTCACCGTGCTTGCCAGGGGATGGTCGGGCGGAGGGAGTGGGGCAGGCAGTGTGGACGGGTAGGGGTACAGGACGTGCTGCTCTGTCACCTCCTCTCCCACGCAGCCCACCCCGCAGAGGTACCCGAGCGGCTGCCACACAGATAAGGGTGTCCCCTGCCTGCCATCGGCCCACGCACGGGCAGCCACGGGGACCCTGAGGACACTGCGGGGGTACGAAGGGTGCCACGCGCCCTCCCAGCACAGATGGCTGTGACACTGGTCACCCACCAGAAAGGAGACTGGGCAGCGGCACGCTCTGCCTTGGCGCTGGATCCCAGGACCAGGACCCACACCGGCACCTTGGGCAGCGAGGAGAGCCCCGCTCCCGAGGGCAGCGCCGGGGGGCGAGGGCAGAATCACAGAATCACAGAATGTTCGGGGTTGGAAGGGACCTCTGTGGGTCCAAAGCAGGGTCACCCAGAGCAGGCTGCACAGCACCGCGTCCAGGTGGGTCTTGAATATCTCCAGAGAAGGAGACTCCACAGCCTCCCTGGGCAGCCTGGGCCAGGGCTCCGTCACCCTCAGAGGGAAGAAGTTCTTCCTCATCTTCAGCTGGAACTTCCTCTGCTTCAGTTTGTGCCCGTTGCCCCTTGTCTTGTCGCTGGGCACCACTGAAAGAGTCTGGCCCCATCCTCCTGACACCCACCCTGCAGATATTTATAAGCATTTCTAAGGTCCCCTCGCAGCCTTCTCTTCTCCAGGCTGAACAAGCCCAGCTCCCTCAGCCTCTCCTCGTAGGAGAGATGCTCCAGTCCCCTCATCATCCTCATAGCCCTGCGCTGGACTCTCCCCAGTAGCTCCTCATCTTTCTTGAACTGGGGAGCCCAGCACTGGACACAGCACTGCAGATGGGGCCTCACCAGGGCAGAGCAGAGGGGCAGGAGAACCTCCCTCGCCCTGCTGCCCACACTCCTCCTGATGCACCCCAGGACACCACTGGCCTTCCTGGCAGCCAGGGCACGCTGCGATGCCCCGGGCCCTGCACACTCGGGGCTGGGCGTCCCTCGGAAACGCTCCGTGTACCCAGAGGGTGCTGACACCCGAGGGACCCATGTACGCAGCGTGGGGAGCCCCACGGCCGTGCCCCGGACCCACACACCCCACTTGGGGTGCTCCACTGCTGTGCCCCAGACCTCGCACCCCGCCCGGGGACCCCCAGTGCCGTGCCCCGGACCCCGCACCCCGCCCGGGGACCCCCAGTTCCGTGCTCCCCCCCCCCGTGATCTCCGCCGCCGCGTCCCCGCCCCGCGCCCCCCCCCCCCCCCACGCGCTGGCTCCTCCCGCCGTGACGCGTGCGGGGGCGGCTCCGCGGCTGCTGGGCCGAGCGGGGCCGGGCCGGGCCGGGCCGGGGCAGCAGCGCGGGCACGGTGGGGCCGGAGGGCGCGGGCGGGGGGCACGGAGGGGTGGGGGTGCCCCGCGGGGGGGGGGGGGGGGGGGGCGGGAAACGGGCGGGGGGGCCGCGGGCGGGTGTGCGGTGCCGGTGGAGGGGGTCGGGCGGGAGGTGGGGGGGCTCGGTGGTGCCGGGGAGGTGGGGGGACCCCCGCTGGCAGCCCTTGGGGTGACTCTGGCTGTGCCCCCCAGGTTCGAAGCCGTCGGGAGGCGATGGGCGCCCTGGCTCGGGTACCATAACCGGGGCTGGAGGCAGCATCTTCTCCTGCATCCCTGCGCCGGGGGCTGGCCGAGCTCCTCCATCAGCCTGGCCTCAGCGCGGAGCCCGGGCGGGGAGCTCACGCGTGGGCCCGGGCGCTGGTGACCCCTTAGGTCGCACCTCCTACGTCTGCCCTGCGGCTTCGGGATCCGTTCTTCAGGGAAGCAAAACTCATCCAGAGCTGCTTGGCCCAGCTGGGCCCAGCTGCATCTCGGGATACTTCGTGGAGTCTCAACAACAAGCAGCCGGTGTGCGCGTGGTCCCTTCGCACGATGGAACACGCCACGGCGTCACCACTGGAGAAGCTTTCGGAAGTCCTGGCTTGTTATTTAAGCAAGGCCAGGCTGCCCGTTGTGATTTTTGGGCGCGCGTATCCCCGCTCCCTCTCCTGAGCGGTGCTTGCATCCACCAACGGCTCCTGGATCCCGAGAGATTTATCCCCCGGGGATGTTCTCCCGTGAGTCTGGAGCAGCAGCCGTCGGCCTGGACCCACTCAGCACGGCGTATTTCGGAGCCGCCGGGAAGGAGCTCTCGTCCTTGGAGCCATCCTTGAGCAGATGACTGACAAAGTAATGAACGGGAGGGTGCCCCTGCCCGAAAAAGCCTTGTCCGAGGGCTACGCCCGGCTGCGGTACAGGGACACCTCTCTGCTCATCTGGCAGCAGCAGCAGCAGAAGCTGGAGTCGGCCCCCCCCAACACCTACCTGAGCCGGAGTCGGAGCATGTGGTACTCACAGTACGGCAACGAAGCCATCCTGGTGCGGGACAAAAACAAGCTGGATGCCCCCAGGGACACGGGGCAGTCGAAGTTTTGCGCTATTATGTAATTTGGGTGGTTTTGCATGAGAAATCCACACGTGGAGACAAACCAGACTTGCGTCAAGGTGGGGGAGATGGGTTTGCAGCACGCTCCCAACAGACCTGCGGCTCCCGCCGTGTCTGCGGGCAGGCCAGAAAGGCTGTCGGAAGTTTACGTTTGTTTTCGCTGTTGGTAGCGTTGGATTTTGCATGTTATCGAGTGCGTGTAACAAAACCAGCCTCTCTGGAGCTCAGGAGCCCGTGCGTGCTGCCTCGCGTCTTGCCAGGGTCGGTGCTGGGCCGTGTGCGCGGTGGGAGACGCGCTGCCGTGCGGGAGCCGGCCCCAGCAGGCACCGGTACCGGCACATCCTCACACGTTGCCAGAGCTCCGCGGACGCCGGTGGGGGAGAGGCAGGCGCAGGTCCATTTCCATCACGGCTGAGGTTTTAGAAGGTGATCTGCAAAACCACCCGGCTGTTAACTCGTTCTGCTTGCCCTGTCTCCCTTTAATTACTGCCCTGGAAGTGGTCTCGTACAACCAGGTAACGGAGTGATGTAGTGGGGGGGAGAAGAGGGGAAGAACATATGGAGGATTTCACCTCAGCCTTCCAGACACCTGGCAGGAGAGGCGTGCGGTGGGCCCGTCCTGCGCAAAGCAGAGGGTCCTCGCCGATGCCACGGTCTGGGGTGGTGGAAGCAGCAGACAGGACTTGGGGCGGCGGTGGAGCTGAGTCCCTGCGCGCAGCCAGATACCCAGGGACGGGCCCAGGAGAGCAGCAGGAAGAAAGCTCCTGTAAATACAGAAAGCTCCTGTAAATACACACATCTCCTGCTAAGGGACCTGCAGGAACTCCTACACCGCACGGACCTGCCCCTGGGGATCGGTTACGGAAGCAAACAGCAAACCCAAGTCTGCTTTGCATTGAGGTGTTAATGCATGCGGTAGCTTGGAAGGGTTTACCTTCTGACACGGGTCAGGCAGTAGATATGGTGCATGTACTGTAGAAGTTGTGTCTGGGAGTGTTTGTTTCAGCTAATTGAAGGATTTTAGGAGGGAAAAATACTACAATGGCACTTCTTGGGAACAGAGACTGCTTTCAGGTTGTTTCCATCAGAGCCAAGTCCCTAACTTGCTCAAGGCAAGACCAAGCTGAGGAACTCAACCCAGCAAGCACCTCAGTCTTTCTTGAAAACAAAGCAGTACCGCTTCCAGGGGTGCTGACTGTGTGCCCAGGGTTCAGGATTAAAGCGTAACATCGGGCTGAGGTCACAGGCTGCCCTTGCATCCTACCTAGGATGTCCTCCTGCAGCCCTGCACGCCTAATCCAGCAGCGTTTAGGGGTGGGCTTAGCTTCAAGCAAATCAGTATTTGATGTTGACTTCAGCATGGATTATTTACCTGCCTAAAATTAGGCACAGTCGTTACTTCTTATTATATTTATCTAAAACCTCTCTCGCGTTTTTCAAGCACTTTATTGTTTTTTTTAATAACAGTGAAGAAGAATCTCTTCCACCTCTCCCGTGTGTGTTACACGCTACCACACACCCTCAAGCTTGCTGCACTCCATGCGCTGAGCAGAACGTACCTATTTTAACGTGAGATGGTTGAGGTTTGGTGTACTCAGCCCCGATCCATAGCACGTGTACGCACTGCAAACCAGAGGCAGCTCATTTTTTTCCAAGTACTATTTATGCATGTGTTGGTGTTTGGTAACTCACGTGTGTGCTCATAAAACTAAACCCGCTGACGGACCTCAGTGCTTCGCAGACCTGTGCATTGCTCCGTGCGCTCAAACAGCCCTCTTGATCTTGCCAGGGGTAGCTCTGGACGAGAAGTATTGTGGTGAAGAGATGTTTTTCAGCTGGGGAAAAAGCACTCCATGAGCCTGACCAAGGCAGCACCCTGGCCCAGAGCACGGGCAGTTACGTACAGAAACGGGCAGGAGGCTGCTCCGCGAGCTCCCCTGGACACTGCACGTGGACAGGACCTGGTGAGGCAGGAGAGGGGGGTTCAGGGCCTTTCCAGCAGCCCAGGGGAGCACGCGAACTCTGGGAGTTTAAGGAACAGCACATCCTCAAAACCAGCTGTTCATTTTCTTTACTTTTCTTATAGAAAAAGTTTGTGTTGTTTTTTTAATTTCAGTAAGAAAGTTGATTATTTTGGGTATAATCAGTCTCTTTTTGTTTATGTGGCTGGTAAACCAAAATTCAGTTATTTGACGAGCATTAATTGAACTATACAAGAATAAAAACTTAAGTATGTGCATAAATTCTTCCAGGATTGAGGCTGGACATGACAGCAGAGGAAGAGCGTGACTTGTTCTTCCATCTCTCTGTGAATGTGACTGTATTAATACTTTCCATATCTGTGTGTCCTTCTTAGTCACAGCAGGTTCGTGGAGTGGCTGCTACGGGCGAGCATTTCTGTAAGCCAGTCATGTAGTGTCGATGCACTCGTTTAAAATGCTGTCGTAGCCTCTTTGATAAAGTGCATTAAAATGATTTGAATGCATCATCACGAGCAGCTGTTTTTTCTTCTGTGTGTTAATCTCTGGCACGTTGGAGGATTACAGCCATTATCACTCCCAATCCCCACCCAGGCAGAAGAGGAAAAGCTCAGCAGAGAGGCAGTTTCTCCCAGTTGGGAACTGCCTTGGTTACTGGTGGGGCTGTGGGTAAGCTCCCTCTCCAAAGTCACACCACTCCACCTGTGAAGACCGGCCGTGTCTGCAGGAGGCTCCTCCAGGTTCCCAAGCCTTGGTGGTGCCTTCAGGGACGAGGAGAACCTCTGGATGTCACACATGCAACAACCTCTGTCGACACAGATACTGGCGCGAGCCGAACCTCAGCCGTGCTCTGCCCGTCCTCAGCCTCCTCCGAGGCTGTAAGAAGCAGCACCGCTTGATGCCCCTAGAGATCTCACGAGTACATGCCGAAGAAAACATCCTCCTCTGGGGCACCTGCCTCACAGGAGATTTTTAGAGGACGGGTTGAACAAGCATTTCCTTTGGGGTATCACTGATCCAACACACAGCTACACTGACACAACAGCCGAGCAAAACACGTTTGCCAAAGCCTTAGAGAGATGATGTCTTTTAAACCCGGTGAGCAGGAACAGGGTTAGAGAAAGATTAACCCTGGGGAAACCTGGCTGTTGTAACACTTACCTTATAAATAAACCACCAGGCACGCATGTGCGAAAGCCAAACAGCCAAACCAACCTGAACCCTCTCCAGTGACCAAAATAGATTTTGGCCACCACACAGTAATGTCAAGACTGCTGCGAATGTGAGCAGCCCCTCTGGGCCCCCCCTTTCCCAGCTGCGCCTGCCACGTCCCGGTCACCCTGGGCTCGCCGACCAGCACCAGTGAGAAAGTCCCTCTGGTTCCTTCAGGTCCTACTGGCCTGAGAGTAGTCAGCATTACATCTAGATGAAATTTTATCTCCTCTTTTTCAGCTGAACTTACCTCAATCAAACGCAATCCTCACATAATCTAAGACCCCTCCAGATTGTGGGCTTCTAGGAAAAGTCCTTCCTTGGCTGCCCGGGTGCACTGAAGCAGCCCGAGCGCTTCCCTTGCACACAGAAAGGTGTATTCTGAGCATGCCTACACCAGGGACCGAGCTGTGATCCAGAGACCCAGGCCAGACTGGCCCCTGCTCCGAAGGCAGCTCGCCCCGTTCACGTGGCACTCCATCAGCGCCAACGGCTGGACTTGCAAAATTACTTCCAAATCATTTCAGTACTCGTGGCACTAGGACGCTTGGTATATTTATGTCTCTTAGCAATGCTACTCAACTGACTGCTCGATCAAAGCCCTACAGGTTTTCAACTGGAGCAAGCGCAACACCTGAAAAAGGAGATGAGGAAAGGGAAAGGGAGAGAAGAGGGGAAAACATGGGATCAAACTGCACACACAAAACAATTTTTCTTTTTATTATGAAAACAAAACAAATGCCCCAGGACCAGGGTCCATGATTACCAGTAACATCAAAGATTACTTTCTAACTCTTTTTTTCAATTCTGTTGTGTTTGAGGCCAGCAATTTGCAATAAACAAGCTAAACTACTTACATTGACTCATTTCTTTTCGGTAACTGACATTTACAGGAATATACTAGAAATGGCACTAAAAAGTTTTAAGAAAAAGAGTTACGGTAAATTTGCATGCACATCATACAGAAAAGTAACATTTTTTTTTAAATATTAAAAAAAACACAAAAAAACCAAACCAAAAATACAACAACAAATCTTTCTGGATTGGTTATGCCAGAATCAGGGGTAAGTTTTAAGTGGCCTGTGTCAAATCCTAGCTGGTGGTTTATTTGTTTTTAAAAATGACATTTAAAAAGATATGCAAATACCATTTCTTTAAAAAAATGCATCTCATTGTTTTACAAGCAAGATAATGCTGCTAGTGTAACGAATTCTCAACCCTAAATTTATCTTCAACAATGCAGAGCCTGCCCACAGTTAGCCCTAGTGACAACTGCTCACATTTGAGAATGTGTCTTTTTAAAACCCGGTACTAAAAAGGTTGTGGTTTTTCTTCATCATGCCCCGATCCCTTCCCCCTAGCTCCAACCCCAACTTTAGAAAACATCATTCCTTTCAAAACAAGGAAAAAACTAAAAACTGGTCTAAGAGTCCCCAAAACAGAGAAAGAACTAGATCAGGTAACTGCAGTCTGCTTCTACCACATAGAGAACATGGAAAGAGACCTCACTGGGTAACTAATTTGTATATATACACGCACACACGTGCTTGTGTATGTGTGTGGGTGGGTGCGTGCATCTATTATACGCACACTCACCAACAACGGTTACATAGTCCCGAAATCTCAGTTCTACAGTTACAAACCCTGTCGGTAGGAAAGGTTAAAATCACATCGATACAAAACTGAAATCATTTTGTACAGACAACATTTGGTTAGCAGAAAACTGTTGCATGCAACAGGTTCCCTTAGTAGATGGATCAGGGCCGGAGCCCACGGGATGCGGATCTCCCTCTGGTCCCACTGAGCCTACGCCCGATGGCATGCCAAGGAACAGGCTGACCTTACAATCAGATAGAGTCGAACAAAGTTTTTAAAGGTGCAGTAATGCTGGTTGATTGACAGTAGGTCTGGTCAGATACTGTTTTGTCAAAACAGGAACTTGTCAGAAAACACAGTTTCAATAAAACTATTTGCGTGTAAGTATACATATGAAATCATACTGATTTCAGTGAAGCTTCCCCTGGAAAACAAAGTTAAACTTTGTTCGTTCAAGAAAAATTCTACCATAAAAATTTCAATCTTTTTTTACTCGTAAGTTTAAAAATGTTATTTCAAATGCTGTATGTTTGATCATTTCAAAGTTATTTCATGACATCCATACTGACATGTCATGCAATACAAACTCAGTTAAAGAAATGCTCTGTTGTTTCAGTTTCCAACTCATTAAGGGCTGCTGCTACTTACTATGGACTGAAAACATCTCTTCTTTCCTGGAGACACTCTGATCTGGAGATACAAGAGGCACCACTACTGACATGCCGGGAGATAGTGAGCACTACAAACAACATGAAAATGAGAGAGTGTAAGAACAACATTGTGAAATGAAGAATCACCAATTTCTTTCCTGAAATGAGGGTCACGCCCCAATGGATTTCTCCTGGGAACTGCCAGTTCATAGGGAACACCTTACTTTCCATGAAAACAAAGCTTCCCAGTAAATGGCAGCCCAAGTCGCAGCTGGGTATATCAAAGATAGGCAGGTGGTTCTTCATATTCCTCGGTGGTTTTGGTTCCTTGTTTTCCTTGCAAATCCCCAAGCTAGGACAGGTTTGCCAACCAAAATAGGGGTCCTCCTCCAGCGCTTCAAGCAGTCTCAGACCAGGCGCCTTTCCATCGCTTCATGCTTGCTCCCAGACCCTTTGGCTCTAACCTTCCCACTGATTTTGGTGGGACAGACCTGTGCATCCTGGAGGAACATCCATACCCGGGCTGTGGTCAGCGGGGCTGTCCCTGATGTCGGAGGATGGTGGCATGCTCACGCTGCAGAGCCAGGTCCATGGGCTCTGTGTTGCAGTGATGCTGGCGAGAGCAGCTGCCGGGCAGGCTGCTGTTGCCTCCAACACCAGCTGTGGTTTGCTCTCCACAGGAGCAAACACCACGTCACGTCAATGGCACAGCTCCGGTTAGTGCGCACGGGAAAAGGTTTCAGGCAGGGAAAACAGGGAGGTTGTTCGTCCAAGCTGTCACAGTATTGAATTGACTGCAATTATTTTAACTGAAATTCTAGTTGATTTTGATAACACAAGTCTCAGACAATAGGAGAAACACAGATGAAACCCAACCCCATTAAAAAAAACTAAGCTCTCAGTTAGGTGTTTATTATATTTCCTCATAGTAAATTCTGAAAATACATTACCAAGGATCTGTCTAGGTGAAGATTTTTTTTAAGGGCAGAATTAAAAAAAATATAGGAACTAAAAATAACTCCACGGTTAATGGAAAAGAAAAATCCTTAATTTCAGTAAGAACCACCCTAATTCATCCACTTTCAAATACTATGGGAAACAATCTGCAAAGACCCGAGAGCCTCCTGCCAATGGGCCAAGCACCTTAGTGACTGCAAAATGAGCCAAGGAGGCCCAGCAACTTCAGGAGGAACTCAGTGCCTCACGGAACACAGCATCGCAGTCTCAGCCCTTCAGCAAAAAAAAAATGGAATTCTTTTCTGCAGCAAACTGTGGAGAGTGTGTTACTGTCACTAGACAGGTAAGACATGGACAGAGGCACGTCAGCTGTATGAGACGCACATCCTAACACTCTGAAATGCTGATCTCTGAAAGACAGACTTTTAAAGACAGACACACGAGTAAAATTCTTGATAATTCCATCACCTAAGTGTCTAAGTGTTTTAGTACCCAACACCTCAGTTGATGGGCAGTAAGTGACTGGCAGCTGAGTGCGGATGCAGTCAGAAGTGCAAGCCATGGAGTGCTAACAACAGGCTGGCCTTGTGCTCAGCCAGCTTTCCAGCAAAGGGACAGCCCCGGACACCGCACATCCCAGCACGCCATCCCCTGTCCCAGCTCCTGGGAGGCTGAGCGTGCAGTGGCAATCGTGTGCTGGGGCTGAGGAGTCCTCCAGGGCCACTCGCCTACATGAAAAATAAAAGCTGGTGCAATCTGCACCACAGGGCCTCTGCCAAACCATTATTAGAGACCGCAGCAGGGTGAATTTTAGGGCTACCCCAACAGTAGAGAGGCAGCCTTAGAAGCTGGTGCTGGGAGAGGGAAAGGCATAACTTTCTGTTAAACTCTGTAGATTTTTTCTTTACAATAAAAAGTTAAGAATTTACAGTAAATTTCTGCCCCTTAGATTACAAATTTTATATAGTTATAGAACTGGTGTTTTCCTAAAATTAGATTATAAAAGAAAGAAACCACTGTTCTACACAAAAAAACAAAAAAGACAAGGGGAGAAGGACCTCTGGAAATATTACCGAGAAAATAATTATGTGTTGCATCGAGAAATTGTATCTACCTTACGTCTCCAAAATCTGTACAAAACAGGAAAAAAGGGGGCTGGGGTAAAAACACAAAGAGAGAAAACAAAACCAAAAAAGAACACACCAAGAATGACAGAGCACCAGACACACGATAGACTGGACTGTAGCACCTGTAGGTATAAAGTCCATCGGATTTAAATAAAGTCGCAGATTTTTAATTGCTTTTTTTGTTTTAAATCTGGTTCAAACCACATTTAAAGTCTGCCCTTCTGCTGGTCTGCATAATGCAGCTTTGCTTTTGTTATTTTTTTAGCACGTTTTAAATGACCAATGGTGTTTAATAAATAAAGTACTTGTATATACACGAAATCAGGGACAGTTAAAACAGAGTGTATTGCAGCAATGCAGGTCAAAACATTAGGCTGGACTAAAAAAATTGCAAGCCTTAAAAAACTGTCTCTTTTCTTTTTTTCTCCCTCCCCTCTTTTTTATTTTTATTGAGGTAAGCACTTCAGTGTCTGGAAACCTGCACCCTGCATGACACAGAAGTAGCATTCCCTTTCTAGGAGCTCACTACTGAAACGCTAAGGAGGGAAAAAAACCCAACCCAAACACACACAACGTCCCTCTCCAAGTCCTCTGCCAGCTCAGCCTCAGCCGGAGCTCAAGTGCTCCTTTATTTTAAGCCCAGACTGAGGTGCCTGTCATGGAGAAAGTACTTAAGCATGCATCTAATAATGGGCACATGACTTGCCTTGGTCACTCTGCAGGGATCACTCTGAGGTCAGGCTGAGAACTTTCAGCCAAAGGCTGTTTTTAATTAAATGAAAACTTTCATAGAGTGTCCATTTCCTGGAAATTATCTATTCGATGTCAAAAATAACATTCCCAAGAAACATGAGTGTCCCTTGCCTTCCTTCTTCCCAACATATCCCCAAGAAAAATTAAAATTTTCAATGGAAAAAACAAGAAATGCAACCACGTATACTGCTCATGTGCTTAAATTCATGCTTAAATACCTTCCTGAACAGGTGCCTATGCCTCTACCAAGATTAAAAAAAAAAGCATGTTAGCAATCCACAGTACATGAGAACTTTTTTGTTTTTGTTGTTTTTTTATGTAAAAAGATGATAGCATCTGACATTTTCATCACACTGTAGACTTCGAGATTAAGAATACTAGTGCTAATAACAAATACACCAACTAGTTCAAAAGCTAACATCTTTCAGATACAGTACCATTTTACAGAGATTTCTTTAAAAAAAGATTTTTTTACCTTGTGTGAGCCAGGCAGGCTTATTAAGAGAGAACATTCTGGAGAGGGAAGGGGCGGGAGGAAAATGTACTACAAACCTTGCAGAATTTTCTATTTATCTCCTGCTAAGAGTTCAAAGTTCTTCCAACGAATCTTCTTCAGATAAAATGTATTTTAGAGACTTTATGCAAAGGGAACTATTTGTCATAAAGTCTAGTCACACACGCACGCACACGCAAAGATCTTTGACCTATGAAAGAGTGACCCCCAAAAAAATGGAAGATACCTTTTATAACACTGAATTAAAAAACAAAATAAAAAAGTCAAAGAGAGGAAAAAAAAAACTGACCACCGTGGAACAAGAGCAGTATATTAATGAGAGAAAGGAACACTGCAGAGCATCGGTGAGGGTGATGTCCGTTTTGTGTTTTGTGTGTAAGTGTCCGTAACTCATTCCGAGTCGCTGCTGTCCGAGCTGGAGCCGCTGGAGCTGCTGCTCCCGGACTCGGAGGAGCTGCTGCTGCTGAGCCGGGAAGGGCCTCCGGAGGGAGCTGAGCCAGATTTCTCTGCGGGGAAGAAGGCAGCGATGTGGTTACTTGCCAGGAACTGACCTAGAGAAGGCTTGCTACAGCCTTCATCCTCTGTGGCTTCGTTCACAACTTTGTTTTGCCTGGGCAGCGTATCTGCCCACCGCCTTTGCTTGCTGCAGCGAGGCCTGTCCTGTCAGTGGATGTCATGGCTTCTCAGGCTGCAGGTGACCACGGAAGTTTGGGATCCGCACAGGAGAGCAGAGCACCTGCGGAGCTGTGTCCACGGACCTGCATGCTTCAGTGCAACCTCTGAACCCAGGAAAACCCTGACTTGTGTGAGGCTGGAAGCAGCTTAGTTCGCACTGGAGGAACCTTTTGTACCCCATCGGGGACTGGGCTTTTTTAATCCCACAACGGACAAAACTCATCCATTAAATGCTCTGCACTACTGGTCTGCATGCACAGTCCTGCACAGCCTAACACAGAGCAGATGAGCCTCCCCCCTCTGAAGGATGAATTGCCTCCAAGACACTCCACATTCACAACCCAGGAGAGCTTCCACCTGGGCAGGCACCAAAGCAGCCCCCACATGGAAGCTCAGTGCCCAGCAGCAGCTCGCTGTGCCCCTACACTAGTGACCAACTCGGGTAACTACCACAGAGATAAACTGAAGACTACAACAAGGTGGCAGTTTTGCCTCAGTGAGGAAGTCTATCTACATACACAACTTTTTGGACGTTGTTAGCACAGTAAAATCCAAGCCATTACCTTTCTTGGCAGGTTTCTTGTTGTTGTTTAGCTGCCCACTGACATCCTGTAACCGTTTTTCTAGTTCCTTCTTCTTTTCCTGAGCTAACTCTTCTTTTGACTTTGCTGCTTGCTTTTTGCCACCTGCAGCTGTGGAGGAGGAATGCACAATTTCTGAAACTGCATGGTCGCAGGCGACAAAGAGTGGACATCACTATTTTACAGGGCACGTAAATCTGTGCAACCACTCAGCAATGACACTGCTAAGATCAAGTGACCACGCAGCAACTACACATCCCAGATAGAGGACAATGCATGAAGTTGTCTAGATCATCGAATCACCATCATCCTGTAACATGCACTTTTTAAGACAGACCTTCTGGAAAGTATTTTAGAAGATAGAAATATCCATGTAATAACCTTGTAGTTACAGGTTACTTACCAGCCAGTTATATGGTCAATAGTTACACATTTGTAATTACAGAATTGTTACATGGGTTTTCTGCCCTGTAAAATAAAGTGTCCCATTAAAGGTTGTCAGAAGTAAGCATCTGCCATTATAACTAAAGATACCTCATGCAAGAATCTACTGTGGTTTATGTTGCTTTAAATCTAAAACAAAACAAAGAGGACAAATTAAAAACCAACCGAGGCAAAGGCTGGCAGACAACAAGAATGTAGCTGCATCAGTTAGGATGGAAATGGTGAGAAGTACGAGCAGTACTCATGCTTCCGAGCAGAAGCAATATGCCTCCAAAGGAGGGGTAACTGAACACAGGTGTTGGCCAGTATCAGCAGCACAAGACAGGAGCCAGACATTTGGCCTGATCCAGCAAGGAAATACCTACATTTCTGTGCACTGTTCTAAAGCAATGATTTAAAAAAAAAAAATAAAAAAAAAATTGGAAAGCACAGTCCTAAGAGTGTGCGTCCCCGAAAACTGAGCATTGCAATAGAGAGTGGACAGCAGGAGAGTCCAGCTGGGGTCAGGCATGCCAGCCTGCCAGCCCAGGGTGTACCAGTTTCAGAGGAGCAGACAGACAGACATCTGAGATTATTTGCGTTACTCTACACGTTGGTTCCAAAACAAGGGATGCTTCTTGCTCCTGCCCACTCTGAAAATCTTTTCCTGAGCAACAGTGCAGGAATCAGGGGAAAAAAACCCAACAAAACAAAAACAAAAACCAAAGCAGTGTATTAAAAAGCAAAAAGAATAGTCAAAGTCTGAGCTTTCCTTAGGCCTACCTGCAAGGCCTGTGGTGCGGAAATGGAGGTGCTCTGCAAGAGCTGTGAGCAGCTACTGTGTTACACTCTTAACAGGACAACTCCCTCTTAACGGCCAAGCAGATGGACAGAGCCAGGACCACTTCAGGTAAGTGATCCTATTGCTATTCAGCTGGAGCTAAACTCTGAAAGGGCCGCACCAATTCCCCCTCTGTCGACGAGGCACAGAGAAGAGTCTGTCCCATACTGTACCGTACACTCAGCAGCGCATCAACATTAATCCTCTGCTCTGACAGAGACTGAGGGTAATATGGTGATCACGCCATCAAAGAGCAGCAGTTTGGGGGTGAATGTACAACTCAGACACACTCGGAATCCACAGGTTGCCCAGGTGACTTTGTGCGAGTTATGTAGTGCCTCGGTGTTTTGGATCCCAATCATGCTTTTTGTTTCCTTCCTAATTAGATGCTAAACCATTCAGGACAAGAAACTGATCCTTCCAAATACACGCAACATAGCACCTAACAAAATGAAACTGAAACCTTTATAGTGCCTTCTAGATTCTAGACAAGTAATAAAAGGTATCACACCAGTCTTGCAGAGGAACACAGTAGTCCTCCAGGTCTCCATGGCATGACATCACGGGAAGAAAGAACAAGAAAAATAGAAAGGTTCTGTACATTTTCTTGGGAGAAAAGAATCTATAAAAATCCCTGTCATCACATACCCAACAGCCGGGTAAGACAATCCCAACACACATGCCCTGACTCCAAAGCTGAGCCCAAGAGATGGTGGGGGAATGTGTGCCCCAGAAGGTAACTTACAAAATGGTTTTCTTTGTTTTTTCTGTAAACAAGATTTCACGTATCTCTCCAGTTCTCGTAAAGTTGTGGGCTTCAATGTTTCAAAATCTATTTCTATCTCGTCGGGATTGGAGTCTCTGAGGGAAGGTTCCCGTGACTGGATGATGTGCACCACCCTGCCTAGCTTCTCCCCGGGCAGGCGGTTGATGTCCAAGCTGAGCTGTCGTTTCTCATCGTAGGTCATGGGTAGACCTTCCTCCTCCTCGTCTGAATCGTAGGTTGCAGATGCCTGTTTGCCTCCTTTCTTGGGCTGCCTGGGGGGTTGGCAAACATGGAAACATTCATGGGTATATACAAGCAATGAACTCTCGGGTTTTTTTCTGCCTGCCTTGTAACAAACATCCCAATGCTCTTGGCTTTGAACCGCTAGCCAGATGGCTTGAACAGCACCACAACTTCGGAAAAAGTTCAGAAATCTGAGATCAGTTGTTCTACTCCTATTATACTGTAACCCTGTGAGGCATGACAACAAGCCCATATAGCAGCAGGGGAGCAGCAACAAAATGGCACGTTCTTGCTGGCTGTGCAAAAGGCAAAAAGCAAAACCTTATCTAAGAGTGGGCAGGCAGGGATTCTAAGAGAGTTGCTCAGTGGAAATACGATGGTTTCCCTGCCAGCTCTAACTTAAAGACTCCCTGGCGTTGTCTGGGAATGGGGACGCTATTCAACAGCAAATTAACTGCTCTGACAATTAAGCTTCACCAGCAATTCAACAGGGATGGGAGAACTGGGCGGGAAGCTCTTGACATTCTCCTTAAGGCAACTTGCAGTAGGCAGGCTCTTACCTGTTAGCTGTGGTTGTGCTGTTTGCTTTCTTAGCTGGGGCTTTCTTCTGTTGGGTCTGTTTTGGTGGTTGAGCCACCTTGGGTTTCTTCTCCTCCTCAGCTTTTACTTTGTGCTTCTCTTTTTCCTTCTCTTTATCTTTCTTTTTCTTCTCTTTTTCCTTCTTCTCTTTCTTTTTCTTTGGTTTGTTCACTGGTGCTTGTGACAATGCAGCTAGCTGCTCATGGACAGCCTTTAGCTGGGGGAGAACAGTGAAAAAATCAATCAGACTTCAAGGCAAGATAACGGATGACTCCCACATACCCTTTCTCTACATCCCAACATGTAAGTATATCCCAAAACCAGTGATCAAGCAGTCTAGTGACTGAACTCAGGAGACTTTGATTTGAAATTCTTTAAAAAATGCAGTGCAAGTACACAGAAGCTGACTCAAATGAAAATATCATTCTTGCTTTACAGGGGCAAATAAAAATTAAGCCTAATAGCTCCATCTAGAGTGCTGACAACTTGGCCTCTGGAATCCTGGGGTCACTTCTTGGCTTTCCTACTAGCTTGCTTTGAGACACCAGATAAGGTACTTTACTAATGCTTTGTTGTATTGTGGTAGCACGCGTAAGCAGTGTAACATCTGGCATTGTGTATCCGCAGAGTAAGAAAGGCCTTGGCTTAAATGTTTGCAACCACAACAGTCAAACCAGCTCACTTCTACAGATACGGCACAGGGGGACAATATCCCACAGGAAGCTTGTGACGGATTTCATGATGTCTGAGCCCTCATAACAAAACGGGTCCCTCCGTTCTTCCCAGATCCCTAGTATTGTGCACACTTTCATTCACACTCTGGGCTCCCAGAACGAAGCGCAGAGCATCAGCACTGAGAATGGCCCTCTCGAAGAAAATCGACATTACATCCAACATGTCCTTATTTCACAGCTGAGCGTTTTTCCCCTTTAGCTGGCAGACGGGGAGAGTGCTTTGGTGCATCGCAGCCTAGATGGGATTTTTCAAAACAAAATTAAACCTTTCCACCTGCTATGCCCTTTCTACTGCACAGACACAGACACACAGCTTGGCTGCTGCAATACCTGCTCCTGGAGCTCCGCCAGCCGAGTTGCTCGCTCTTCTTCCGAGTCCGAGCTATCCGAGTCGGAAGAGCTCTCCTCACTGCTGTGACTGCTCTCTGTGCTTTTGCTCACCACTGGTGCTGTTGGTGGAGGCGGAGGTGGGGCCTCTGCAGGCTCATCAGGCATCTTTGCAAACCTCATCTCAAAGACATCCTACAAAAAGGGGGGGGAAAAACTGGTGACAAAAGGAGCCTCAGCCACCAAGACCACATTTTGGCCTTTTACACACACCAGACACCCCACCATGGGTCAGGGTCTAACTGCACTACACAAGGTGCTGTACAAGTAAATAATAATGTATAGATGGGCATACATATTCTGTAAGCCCAAGAAAAGTCTCTGATTACTTTACACAGCAACAATTATAACATTTTAGGGGTGGAACGTGGTGTTGGGCTGTGCCATGTGAAGTGCACCACAGTTCTGCACCAGAGATCATGGCTCTTTCCAAGGGCTGGAGAAATCACCGACTCTCCCCTGCTGGTGCCGAAAGCAGATCCGCATCCAGATCTCTGAATTGACACCTTGTAGCTGAACTAAACGTACTCTGGAAGACGCATTTGCCAACACCTTTACCTGGAGCTTCCTGGCCATCGCTACCACTTCGTGGTCTGGAGGATTGTACTTGTAACAATTAGAGAACATTAACCGAATATCTGCTGCAAAACCTTGTGCATCCTGGTATTCTCGACTGTCCATTTTTTTCTGCAAACAAACAAGCCAAAGGGAAAGGGGAGAAAAAGCCATAAGCAACAGGCATTTGTAGCAACTGCATGGAGGACGTGCATCTTGGAGACACCTCAGAACAGCCTCAAAAATCACATTTGTCTAAGAGAACAGTAGTTAGATCTGGCTTATGGGCTCCTAAATAACATTCAGCTTCTGCTTTTTAAAACAAGCAAGCAAACAAACGCTAGAAAACCAAAGCAGCTCATATTGCTCCGTAACAGTTTAAACATTTTAAGATTTTAAATTCAGGTAGTTTTCTTTTTCTAAGTAGTACTACATAAATCTGTCAGGGTCCACATTTATTAAAAAATAGAGTCATTTAGAAAAAGGGTTTGCTGGATCAGAAACTAATGTAAACAACGATCATGGATGGTAAGGGTGAGAGTCAGCAACCAACCAAGTTACAATTACAGGGGTACCTTAAGCGTGTATTTCTGCATGCTGCTTGGTTATATTTGCCCTATAAATCCGAAAGGGCAGAAAAGATCACGACCATCTAACTCTGACTTCCTGCTAATACAGGGCATGAATTTTGCTTGGCAATTCCTACAGCAAGGTAGTTAAACTACAACACCTGCTCTTGATTTAGAAGTCCAACTGATAGAGAACGGATACAGAATTCACCCTTTATGATCCTATTCATAACATTATTTCCTAGTGTAGTCTTGCTGTTTGGGACTGAATGACGTGGGTTTAAAGAACAGTTTGCAGCATTCCTAGGACTGACTTGATTTTATGCATATATTACTACTATGTATAAAACCTTAGCTCAAATTACTCCTGCTGAAAGGAAAAAGAAGCTAACACTAGATCTAATTTGCATTTAAAAGACCTGGGTTTAAAGAAATTCTCTATCTGCCAAGTGCTTGCAGGCCTCCCTTTTGTGTGTCTTGTGCACCTGTATCCCCCAGTAAAGGGAAAGGGCTGACTGGCAGACAGGCTGCAAACGTGATCGGGGAAGAGACAGCCCCCACCCGAGCAGAAAGCAGAGCTGCTAGGGTCTGTAACCCACGCTACAGGCCTTAACACAAGCAAAATTCCCATTCATTCAGTGGAAGCTACAGGTATTTCACAGCTATGCGGCGGACCTTGGAACTTTCCTGAAACACTGCAATGACTCCTAAAACTGTTTTTGTTCTGAATACGGCAGAATTTCACCTCCAGGGATGCAGCTCTGGAGGGACCTGCACGCAGGGTGGTGACATTCCTGCAGCCTTGCTCCCCGCTGTCCTGCAGCCAGACATCTGTCAAACTTCTGTCACGAAACCTCATTCTCCTGGTGAGTAAATGAGGAGAAAGCCTCTGAGCCACAGCACAAAGATGGAAAGGGAAATAAGTTTGTGCCTCTCTCGTCTGAAGGAGAGCTGGCCTTGTTTGAAAAGCATCTCAGGCCAATTCCAAAGCAAAACGTAAGTTCAAACGAAAGGGCCCATTTATTTCAAAATACGTCTTACTGCATGAAAGACCTTTTTGATGCACTTATATTTGTTTGGCACACTCAGTGGCTGATTACTGCCTATGAAATACATTCCAGTGTCTGAGGCTTCGCTTTTTATCCAAACCCAACAGTCTTCTATAGCCCAGCAGTTTTCATCTGTTGCTTTCTGGTTTATTTTGTTTTCTTGTAAAGAATAATGAACTTAACAAAAGAAAAAAAAAGGACTTTAAATTGGTGGGCTGGAATATCTTCGGTTACAAATTCACTTTGAGATCTCCAGCTGCTTAGAAAAAGGCTATTACTTTGACAATTGTAAATCAGGAGTCATAGAGAAGCAGGACTGGCAGAGGTGCTGGGAGGCCAGCTAGTCCATTCTTTGCCCCACACAATATCTACCACAGCAACCTCATTTTTCCCTCATCAATCAACGCAATTGTTTAATATTCTTTAATATTCAGAAATTTCTTTCCTAATGTCTAATGTGTCTCTTGCTCTAAGCTAAGCCTTGTCCTGCCCACAGAGGATGCAGGGAAAAACATTGTTCCCTCCCTTCTTGCTGCAGTCTTTTCCATGTTTGAAGATCTAGCATGTCCCCTTTTCCATTCTCTCCTCTCCACGACTGAACCAGACATCAACCTGTCCTCCCAGCACATGCCTCCGGCACAGCATCAGGGCAGGTGCCGACGAGGGACAGGGCCACACAAGTCCAGCGACTTTAGCAGAGAAAATGCCATCTCTACCAGCTAAAGAGGACTCAGCCTGATTTCTGGGGGCTTAACTGCACCTTGCAGAAACTGTGTCAACAAGAGCCGCTGCTTTGTGAAGATGCATTTATACTCTAAAACAGGGGCAACTAGAGAAATCTTTAAAAATTCCCCCAAAGAACACCTCCTCACTTTCAAGACCCTGAACTCAGCTGCTCTGAAACCACAGCAATTCACTGCAAGAAAATGAAAAGGTGAGCACAGTTAGATCCCTGGGGGTAGCACTTCATTCCAAATGTAAACACCTTGCATAAATCCTCTTGCACAGCAAGGACTGTGGCTTTCTCGACACTGAGTAAACCAAGGGCAGACACATCCACGTTGCTGCTCCAATGACCTGGCAGCCAGAGGATGGAGCAAGAGAACAGCTGCTCCAGGTTCCCCGCAGCTCCATCACAGGCACAGCACCCTGCCTCCCCATGCCGAAGCTCCCCAGCATCAGAGAGGGGGACACGAACGTACTGCGACTGGGCCCTCGCTGCCTGCGGACAGGGCGGCGAAAGCACAGTGCTACTGCAGCTTCATAGCAAGTGTTTCACCTACTACAATGAATTAGGGCTGCTGACTCTTAGTTTTTAAAGTGTAACCCATGCCTCTGCCTCCCTCGCTCCCCGTGCTTTTATCCTTTCCTCTCCTTACTTCAAGCAGTTCTGCTCTTTCCTCCTCTGTGATGACTATCACAGAATTCAGGTGGAGATGAGCTCACTGTCCCCTTGCCTCTTCCCACTGAGTCCTAGCTCCGGCACAGCACTGCAGCACACCCCATTGCTCCTGGCTGCAACAAGCTCAGAGGCAGCCCTGCCACCCCTCACCGGCACAGTCACGACAGCCAGCCTGCCCATACAGAGAAAACAATCTCCAAATCCTTCTGAAGCACACCTCTGCTGGGTGCACAGACTGAGAGAAAGTGCTCCTGGACATGAAGGATATTCTCTAAAGAAAATCAAACCTCATATAACCAGAGAGCCAAAGTGACAAGCCACCAGGTATTAGGGAATCTATTATAGCTGCAGTAATGATTATGTTTTACTTTCTCACATAATTCCTTCAAGTTTGAAGGCCATTAGTTGTGCTGCTTTACCACAGCCACTGTCACTTGTGCAGAATTAAATCTAAAACCTTTCAGAGTCACAGAGAAAGCCTCTGACACTGGAGAATTATACTGCCTGCAAATGGCAGGTTCTGTTCCATGCAGTTAATGTATTATAGACTGCATCGCAGAGAAGGCACACTATGATCTACAGGCCAAGAGCAATGACACTAAAACACTCCATAAAAAAACAGTACCAGAGAGCACTTCAAGCAAGTTTATTAAGAAAAATACTACCACATGGAAAGACAAACGCAGAGTCTTTACATGCAAAAGACTCCACTGGGTCTCCAGTGGAGACCAGTTTTCTGTCCTACACTCGTCTCCAGTTTTCTGTCCTACACTAGTAAGGTACAGAGGGAGAGTACCACCTGCACTTGCAGAGAAGGTGCAATCAGAGGTGTATGTTTTTTAAAAGAATGAAGTCAGGACTATGAAGAGATTTAAGTGTGAAGAAGTCATCAAGCCCAGAAACCACAGTTTTTCACCTAGATTTTGCAGAATACAGCACAGAATCCCTTACAGCAAGAAGCCACCTAACCAGAGATGGAAATACCAGCTTTGATAGAGTCAGGATTTCACTCACTCCACCTCCAATCCTACCGCATTCACCCAGGGCTTGATCTACCAGGCTGCAGGTGTCTCTGGAGACCCACAGCATCCCTAGGAAGACAAGGGAGTGTGACTGAGCTGAGAATAGGTCTGGAAGGACTAGGTTTACCAGCAGTCCCATTGAAGTCAGTACAATAACTGAATGAGTTCAGCTAGGATGTGATAATCTAATAACTTGTGTTCACAAGACTAGCAGAGATGAGGCTATCAATAGCACTTCATCACTCTAATATAATAACAAAAAGAACAGTTGCACTGAGCAACAGATGCTTCTTCCCATCTCAGTCACTTCTTCAAACCAGACATATTTTGAAATTCCTTTAAAGCTACTGGCCAGTTTATGGACTCTTAGAACAGACTTTGACATGTAGCCTACGATAAGCATGGGCAAATGTAACGGTATGCACAGTAAACAGAGCATCATATACGAAGGTTCCTGGTGCCACCCAAGTACAGCACCTCTACTTTGACTTACAGAAGAACACCAGAAACCCCATTTGCAACCCATTCCTGCTCCCAGCCCACTCCCTGGCACCAGAGGAGCAAGGTCAGACCCACTCGAGCTGGGAAGGTGGTGACCCCTGGGAAGCGAGCAGATCAGAGTGCGTAAGTGACCCTGCCTCACGCAGGAGTCAGGCCTCCTGACTGACCTGAATTACCCATTAGCCTGTGATCCAAGCCATGCGGATGGACCACCACGCTGGTGGAGAAGAGCAACTCCAATGCAAAGTGAAGTGAGCAGACCCTGACAGCAAGTCATATAATTAAAACAACGTACAAGGATTAAGTAGGCCTTCAGTGCTGGGCATCCAAAATCAGCAGGATGGCTAATGCACTGCAGTACCAAAACTGAGGGGAGCTTCTTCCTTCCTCATCCATGCTCAAGAGCAAGAGAAAATGGAAACTTCTGCAAGAAAACACTGGGACCTTTCTCTATCAGCAGAACATTAAAGTCAGATAGCCAGCTTTGTAGTCTACCATGTTCAACGTAGCCATTTCTTCTGCTTTTACCACTGTATTTCAGGCTCCCTCTTCTTGCCTGCAGCTCAACTCACTCTTCGCCTTGCCCTCTTATCCCCCCAGGAAAGTGCTGTAGGCCTTTAACACAGCTCAGCTTAATTGCAAGTCATAAATACTGCACGTTGCATTGGCTTTTGTAAACAAAACAAGGGCACTGCAAGCTCAGGAGAGGAAAGGTTTCCAAGCCTAGCTCCACCACAGCCTGCTTCCAATGCTTCTGCCAACTCAGAGACAGTCTTTTTTGTACAAACCCAATCAATAATAAAAATTAGTACTTAGTGCTTTCCAGATATCTGTCCTCACAACAGCCCTGTGAGGTAGGTTAAACATTATTATCTCCATTTTATGACTGGGAAAACTACGACACAGAGCTGTGGGGAAACTTACCCAGGACCTCAGCATCAAAACAGTAATTAAAACAGACACCATAACTCCTGGTCTAATCCTCAATGCAGAGACCATGACAACTATTCTCTCACCACCAAATAATGCAACTAAAATACTCATAAATATACTGCAGCTGTAGTCAGCACCCTTGCAGCACCATGGCACATCAGAGCACAACACACTGCTTTCAGGTACTATGTAGGATTTGCCAAGGAACATGAAAGGAATCACAAACGCAGCAGCCCTTTTGTCACCCAGGCATTTATACAATCCCAGGCATTGTTTCAGACGGCAGCAAAACACTTCTGGCATGCTAATGAAAGCCAGCAGAAATACCTTAACTTCCTGCACACGGAAGAACGTCTCACCTCGACCAACACTGATTCCAATGGCCGTCTGACAAGCAGAAGATGAGAACTAGAAAAAAAACCACAGCTTTGCTCCATGGATATTTAGGAGGGATTCAGAGAAACCTCCTGGTCTACTAGGAAGAACACCTTTAATATTGGACCATACTAAGCTAAGCTCTTGAAGAGCCAAGCATGAACCACACAAGCATCGCAGTATTTCCTCCCCTCCCCAAGTACCAGGCGATCATCACGTTCCAGCTGGAATTGCTCAGCGTAAGCCTATCTGGACCACACATCATGCCAACAGGTAGGCAGGCAGCAGTTTCTGGAAATGGGATACTATCAATTGAATCCTATGAAATACAGCACCTCTTCTTCTCAGAGTGCAACACAATCCCACGGACATAAGTTTAAACAGCCGGACTATCCACAAAGAGGAGAGGATGCCATTGTACAGTCTGCTTTGCAGGGCAGAAAAAAAGATGTCCCAGCTTACGGGGGATAAAAAGGAGAGGGGAAGGAAACAAAATACAAAAATATCCAGGTGATATCCAAACAGGTTCCGTTTTCCACCCTTGTCCCTTCCCCCTCCCCCAGAAGGAGCCAGTCCTCTGCAACCAGAGGGCTGTGACACCCTGCAAAAGAGGTGGTAAATGTGGACGTACTTTAACAGTACTGAGATCCATGGGGTGTTTGATAATATCATGATAGTCATGTAATTCCAAGGCCTCTGCATCAACAGGCTTGTAAAAGGGCCATGCATAGGCTGCGTGCTTCTTCGAGAGCATCTCCTTGAGAATGCTGTCACAGTACTTGAGGTGCTCAGAGAGTTTGCCCTTCTTCCCTGCGTGCTGGGGGACCTCTCCATCTTCAAGGTCTTTCTTTGGTGGTTTGATGGGCCGGCCGCCGCTCTCCCGTCGAGCGATGATTTTGGCCTGCTTGGGGTCCGAGAGGGGTGTGGGCGACTCGCTTCGGCTGGCAGTGATTGCAGAGGTGGTGGGAGTTGTTGTGTCTGCTTTCCGCTTCACTCCCTTTTTCTGAAACAGCAGATGGACAGGCCTCATGAGTATGTGCCCAGCTCTCGTGCTCTGCTAGCAGAAACCTAGCATAATTCATTCTTTTTTCTGAGATATGCCTGTCCCCTGACAGAAAATACAATTACTTCACTGGGATAAATGAGACTTGTGACTAGAAACTTCAACACACAGTTCAGTGACTACAACACGATGTATTACTACATGTCATCTGAGCCACAGTAACCAGCCACTTGCACGTCTCCAACCCAACCCCAAACATGATTCAAAATGTGTTAGCTCTATGTATTTCACTGAGATTTAAACTAAGGACTCTTACCTCATGTTTGCCAAAGGAAAGGAGTGCGCCCAGTCGATTACTGCAGCTCAGCTGATGCATCGTGACTTAGTAAGTGTCAGTAACTTAACCACATGTCTGAGTCCCCAGTGGCAGCATCAGGCTATAAGTTCTGAACCAAAGCATATTAATCACCAAAGACCCATGAGCCCTCACTCCCTTGTATTTAGCGGGTGAGCTAAGGTAGATGGCTTATTATGGACAAGAGCAAGAATTTAATGATTTTGCCTTAAGCAAATAAAACCTCTCTCACATAAATTCAAGCTGTGACTGCCCAGTCAGCGCTCTCTCATGCTCCTATGAAGGATTTATTTCTCTGGAGAGAGAGAGAAAAAGGCAGAAAGAGTTCCTTGGGGAAATCTAAGAGAAATCTTAAGTAAATCCCAAGCAGGATTAATTTTGCAGCGTGTATTTGGCAAACTCACTTCTGGGTTCATCCTTAAGTTTTAAAATTCAATTGATTCTCAGAAGCAAGTTATTTGCACAGAAACCACAGCGTGAGACAGGTTTCTGAGGATGACAGCTTAGCTGCAAGAAGATCCAACTTACAATTTCTCTAGTAATTCCCAAACTATAGGGTTAAATAAGCAAAACCATTCTGTGGCTCTGCTGATCCATGCAACCTCACATTAGAGCACACCAATACAGTTAATTCCCCAGATTAGAAGAAGAAAAAAAAAAAAACCAGCTTTCTCTGAGCTATGCTTTCATCATTTTTAAAGCAATACACAGCTTGTTAGGAAAAATCCAATTATTTACAGCAATATTTTCATTTACCCATAAATTAACACAGTAAATAGCAAACCACCAATGACAACTCCCAGAAGATTACTCAGCAAGGAAGACAGAACTAATGCACTCAAAACCTGCAGGCAACATCAGTCTTCTCCAACTGGAGTGACAGGCTTGTCTTGAACTGGTTTATGGCAGACAGGAGCATTCCTAGTGTTGGAGCCTGCAAACCTTACAGGAATAGTCCCAGTAAAATCAGGGGCTCAGTTACAGAGGGAAGAGATGCTTTGGGCTATAAGGTGCCAAATGGGGAGACCTCCAACAGCCTTTTGGTTCATGGAGCATCAGCTCTGGCTAAGGCTATGGTCAGATGAGAGCTTGTAACTGAGTTGGAACAATTACAGCTGACATCACCTCAGCTGGGGTGTGGTAAAACCGACAAAATTTCTCTCAGCCCTCTCAGACTCGACAGGAAGCGCTTGTCTGAGCACACCCCAAAGGGACAACGATGGCCAGAGAGGCAAGGAGTCAAATGTGAAGGAAGGAATGTACGTAACCAGCAGCGAGGGGATGAAAATAAAGCACTGCTTAGCAGTATTGCCTTCTGAAGAGGAAGGGGACAAGTTCTCCATTTACCTTGACTACCGGTGGCGTAGGAGGCACCACAGGTATTATCGGAGCAGCAGGCGGAGGGGGAGCAGCGGCAGGAGGGGCAGTGACAGGCGGGACATTAGCAGTGATGGTTGGCACGGGGGTGGCAGCAATGACGGGCGTCTGAGACACGGCTGGAGGGACGTTCTGGAACGGGGCCGGCGGGGAGACGGAAGACACGGCCACTGCTTGCTGTGCTCCTTTCAAACGACAAAGCGAAAACACACTGCAATGTATTGATGGTTACAAGTGCCAGCAAGACATTGGGAACAAAGTGATACTGGTGCCGCTGGACTGTGCGCTCATGGCCTTGGCAAAAGGCTGCCAGCCCAGGGCAACAGGAAGAGCACAAAGGACACAGTGTGATTTACTTAGTGGTGTTACTCAGGGGTCAACAAAAAAATGAGAAATCACTGACCTAAATCCTTGTATCATGAGCTTTAGGCCAGCCACATGCAAGCAAAATACTTCAAGCTCTGCACATGGGGTGTGTTGCTCTGGGACAGCCTTCACCCCTCTTGCGCTCTCAGAGCTACCCCACGCTCAGCAAAAGAGCAGGAGCTCAAGGAGAAGGAAAGGAGGGAGACGGCTCTTTGGGACAGCTGCTGCCCTGCACAGACTCCATCTGGGAGTGGTTTCACCATGCATGGCAAATAGCAACAACCGCTCCCCTACTGCCAGCTGAACACCCAAGAGTCCAAAGCACTTCAGATTTGCCACAAGTTACACAACGAAAGAAACAGAGCTGGAAATAGAGCCTAAGTCTCCTGATGGCCAGGCAAACTGCCCTTATGCTACACCTGCACTGTTAAAGAACTGCCTACTAGTGTAAAGTTAAGGGCGACAAAACTAGTAACTAATAACCAAAGTAGCAATACTCCTCTATGTTTTCAGAGCAGCTTTTATCAAAGGATGATGAAAAGACACCTGATCGCAAATTTCTCTGAGCTTGGATGAAGTTGTAGCTCCATTTGGTACCTGAGATGTGGGAAAACAACGAGGAACATTCGACTGTCCCAGAGCAACAATTAGACTATGTTTTCAGAAAAAAAATTGCAACACTTTAATTCAGGCCACACAAGATCCTTTCTGAACTGTTATACTGTGGTTACAGATGTTTTAGTCCTAAATCCATTTAAGACAACTCTAGGTAATCTGAACTAAACTTAGTTTCTACCAATATACAATGGTCTACACAGCCTTTTCCAATGGCTTAATAAATCCTTCCTGTTGATCAAACTTTATTCTATGATGTTGCAACCACGTGTGCAAAAGAAAAGAGTTAAAAGGGAGTTTAGGGGATTGGCAAGTCCCTTTGAGTCCAAGTCTCTGCTGTATCAGGCTTGTGCCAGGACCTTGGGTGAGCTGTATAACCCAGGCCTACAAAGGTATTCTATGCCTCGGTCTGTCACTTGCAGCAGACTGGCATGTCTAACTACCTTGTCTCGTCTTGCCTTGGTTTCTTTGTATACAGGAAGCAACAGCATTGCCCTCCCTCACTGAAGCGCTGCATGGATGGGTAAGTCACAGATATTAAGATATTTGTTGGGCAAATGCAGAGTGGCCTTAGGACAGACAAACCCCGAAACACTGGGTGAACATTATCTAGACATCTCGCACTTTCCTCCACTGCTTTAACCATTACATTACATACTCCCTTTCCTAGCCTCTTCACCACTTGCAAAGCCAGGCAGCTTGGAAGGTGGGTCAGGCCTCAGCAACAGGCTCGTAACATTTACTGTCACTGGATCAGGTTAATACCTGCACTCTGTGTGCTCGCTGATGGCTTGCGACCTTTGCCTTTAGGAACTGGGGGTAACAATTCGACTTCCTCCTGAGGCATCTGGGCAACCTTCTGCAGAAATATCTTCTCCAGGGCTTGGGCCATGAGGACAATGTCATCTGTGGGCTGCAGAAAGAATACAAGCCTATGCTCTATCATCCACATATTAGAAGCAGAGAGGTTCAAGAGCAAGGCTTTGAAATCCCCAGTGACACTGCCCTTCAAACACATGATGGTGTCCAAGCTCCACAATAAGCAGACTAGCTCTTCTACCTCCTTGCACGCTACCCTCCTGCTCTTCCATTCTGGTCTAGCATGCAATAATCACAGCCTCTAAATATGCTGCATCCAGAGAGTTATCAGGACTTCCAGCAGGAGTCTGATCTACATCCTGTGCAACAGCCTGGAAGCAGCAAACTGGAACAGATGAGCTGTCCTCTTCCGCTTGCCAGCAGGTCCAAGAGAAGACTGTAAACACACATTCTGTGGCTCAAACTAATTAATTTGTTTATTTCAGCTTGTTCTCCAGTATGGGTCAATGATGACAAACCATTGTAGAAAACATAATACAAACAATACAAGCTTTTAAACAACCTAACAAAACAGCAAACAAGCCAAACCCAAAATAAACAGTCTAAAGGTGTACAAGTATGGACAAGACATAGGCAGAGAACAGAGTTATACTTCCTGAACTGCTCTCTGCTGCCAAGAGATACTATTTACTGCTAGACAGCCAGTGTAACACACAGCACCAGTACCCCACATAACACCTACAAAGCACTGTACAAACTTTTGCTCATCTTAAAGAATTCCTAACTGGAAATAAGAGGAATAAAAACTTGCTACGTAACCCCAAAACAAAAATCTACCTATAATTAAAAGGCACATCTGCCATTTTAACTAGTCTAGGGGAAGAAAGACACAGCACAAAGACAGCTTTGTGCATTTCAAATAATGTGGTTGCAATTAGTGGCATTTCAAATCCTTTCAAGGAGGGCCCGGAGCACAGCAGAGCTGGCCCTGTTCAAAACCTGCACTGCAGCAGTCGTAGCTGGGTGTTTTCCAGGCAATGCCCCAGCTAAAGGCTTGTCTGGGCTCTTTACCTTGTTATAAATGTAACAGTTTGTAAACATGGTGTTGAAATCCTGCATACATTCACTGGCACTCCAGTAATAGTTATGTTCCAGGCGCTTCTTGATCGTCCCCATGTCCATGGGGTTCTTTATTATTTTGTGATAATCCTGTTGGAGAAACATGTAAGACGTTACATATCCTGATATGTGGAAAGAGTGTTGTTCACACCTCCCTTTTGTCCCAGCTCACTCCCCCTTCCAAAAAAACCCACATCCCCAAATTTTTGTGTAAATAGTAAATACTATCTTTGCTTTAATTTATTTTCTAATTTGTAGCCTTTTAGTCTATCATTATCATCAACTTGACTACAAAACCCTGGGACTCCTTCCACAACCACCAGCCTTCCCCAGCTCCCCCCACTACATGCTCAAACACACACCCAAATGGCTACATGGGCATTACCAGCTTTTCCTAAGGACAGCTGGACTGGGAAGGCAGTTAAGAGTAGTATGCGGAGAAAAACATGCTTTCTGAGCAGCTCTCCCTGGAAGCTGTTCGCAGGCCTGACACCCCTGCCGAGGCTGTAGGTGTCATCGTGGATTGTGCAGCAGAGTGAAGGGTGCCGCAGTTCACAGCTGGACTCACACCGCAGCGATGTGCTTCACACTCACGCGGGAGGAGAAGCTGGGGCCGCAAGGTCAGGCAGGAGCTTTGGCAGGGTGTTCTGTTTAATGGTGGACTGGCTGCAACTTGGGAAACAGTATTTCTGTCTCCCTTTTTAAAAGGCTGCCTCTGGCACTTCACAGAAGTTTATCAGTGCCAGCACTGGCTAAGACTGCTAAATGTTTCAGTCTCTCCTTTAATGGCATTTCAGCACTTAAAAGGCTTCCAACACGTTAACCCAGTTTCTGTCTGGGTTGGTCTCAAGCATCTGTAGAGGCTGTGATTAGCCTGGAGATGCTCTAGGCATGCAAGGTTATACACTGTAATTTTCTCATCCTGAAGAAGAGCAGCAAGCCCTCTCGCTGCACGTGCACACAAAGCCACGCACAGCCACGGGCCACTCTGAGCCCAACCCTCAAGCATGACCCGAGAAACCAATATTCCCAGGCAAGGCATGCTAGTGCAGAAAAGGCAATCCTGCTGGCTCCTGGGCTTGTGCAGATTTAGGCCACACATGAAAAACAACTATTCTTCTAACTGACGACTCCTTTAAATCTTCTGGTAACCTGCCCTAAAAGCACTCAAAATGCCTCACTGAGAAACTAAATCCACAAAAAGATGACACAAACGAGTACAGACCTAGAGAAATATTATCCAGGTGTTAAGTGTTCTACTCTTTTGGCTAGAACTTTCAATAGTACCCATACAAAGTTCAAAAGACTCCTGATCCAGTCCATAAAATTGGGTTATAACCTGCAGTAACTGGAGCTCTCCTGACCCTATATCCCAAAACCACGCTATATGCAACCTATATGCAACCCTCTTGCTGAAAGCAGCCAGAGTTAATGTGGTATGGGCTGCCTGGCTGAGTAGACAGCAGGGTGGAAGCAGCGGGTGGTGTCTGTATTTAAGTGAAGCAGGTGGGTAGGCGTATGCCTACACGGCTGAGTTTTTACACTTACAGGACCCCTTTGAAGAGGTGAAGAGTGTGTATTGCTCTGCTGCCTGGAATAAAGCAGCTTAGTAAATAACCAAGCTATATCTTGCACTATCTTGTCTGACAGAGACAAGAGTATGTATCATCAGGCACAGGAGGCAGATGGGTAAATGCAACTGTTCCATTCTTTCTACTTCCAGCCAGAAAATATCTAGCTTCAAAGTATCCTTGGTAATTCGCTTCAAGTCAGTGGCAAATCCAGGAAAGCCTATCAAAAGCACAAGTTAATTTGAGCCCAATGCCAAATGCGCAGAAGAGCGTGGGGGGCTTCAAGACTGTCAAACTGGACAGTGGTGGGACAAGGGGTGAAGACAAATAAACCTAAACAGAGGTAGGCTACAAACGAAGCACTATGCTTCAGTTGCTCTAAGACAGCTTGCTGGTGTGCTCTTCTCCTCCCTCACTAAGTGAGAAGTAGTTTTCTCCTTCAGAGACCTGCACCTCTCTAGCTCTGAAAGACATCATCTTCTAATTCAGCAAGTCTATGGGCATTTAAGAAAATCCCCAAAAGCAACCTAACCATTCTGATCCAGTGATCACAAAACTGATCTCACCAACATGAAGCTTTCTAAGAACAGAATACTGAGCAGAAGATAATAGATACATACCGGCAAATTCAATTTAATTGCATCAACAGGTTGGTAGAAAGGCCAAGCAAACTGATGCTTCCACAAGGTCTTTACCACAACATTTTGCATGTATTGCAATTGGTTAGTCTTCCGGCCAGGCTTATTGGGATTAGTGACCTCCGGGGGTGGTGGATTCACAGGGCCCTGAGGAGCCTGGATTGCTGATGTGACTGTCGACATCTTCCTGCTCTCGCTCTCACTCGCTGTCACAGCAGCAGCAACTGGGAGATTTTATTTCTTCCTTTATGCTCCCTGAACGGGACTGACATCCCATTTCCAGGGTCCAACCATACAACCTAGACCAAATGAGAGGAAGAGGACAATGTGTAAATACAGATACTTACTTCAAGTAGGCATGTCCAGTCAACAGCAGAAGTGTCTTAACTCAGGCTCTTCACCCCACCTGCTCCATTCCCTTGTAACACACTTTATCTTGATAACGGGCACAGTTCAAGACCCAAGAGACAGTGGAACAGCAATTCCCTTCAAAGCCTGGAGAGAGCCAGTAAGCTTCACAGGACTAGTTCTTGCTGTATCTAGCTCAGAGGGCATCTTCATGCAAAGAAAACACATAGGGTAGCATGAGGATACTGTTGGGGAATACTGTTGGGATGTAACACATATTCCCACAAATGTTGTGATGAAAGCTAGCAAATCCACAGCTTAGAGCTCCATGTAAAATTAACTGCATTACCTCTAGACCCATGCTGGCTGGCACTGAGTCAGCTTACAAGTCTCTACACTGGTGCAATGGTTAGTCAAAAATCCCATAATCCAGAGCGGACGACAGCTTGCAGAAGACCTCGATCCAGAGACATAAAAGCAGGGGCAGAGGGTGGTGCTGTGAACAGCTGAAAATAAATCTCATAAATGTCTTACTATATCCCTTACTACCTGTATCTGACTAGGCTCTCAGTTTCATACGGAATTCTCAAGATACAGACTCAATATAAATAATAATTTTTAATATTATAGCTATATCCCATGACCTGGCTAAGAGAGCACTGTCATGCTCTCTCTTAAAGGCATATATGAAATACAGAAGAATACACAAATTGCATTACTGTATTCTATTTTTTTTCTCAACAAACACCAGGGAAAAAAAATAGTCTAGTATCACTGTCTCTTGTATACCATATGGTAAACAGCTTTGCTATGTCATCTTCCATAAACATTCGATATTTCAGTTCACATCAGGACTGTAGCTACTCTTCTCATGGCAAACAGACCACGATCACTTTCTAGAGGCAAATTATTTCAAATACATTCAGAAAGCCACACAAACACTCTCACTGCCATATGCTTCTCGGTTGCACAGAGAAACATGAGCAGAGACAGAATCTGCAGTAATACAGGAAGAAGGAGCAAGCATTAAGAAATCCTAAGGGGGAAAAGAAAACCCCAACTCTTCTTTGATACATCCCTAATCATCTCTGCTGAATATCTGGACGAAATATAGGACATCAACTTACCCTTTGAGTTGCTGATTAGATGAAGGCAGAAAGTAAACACATACCTAATTTGGGGGAATTTTACAAAAATAGATGTGTACAAACATAAACAGATCTGCAGCAGAGAGGGATGTTTAAATAACGGTCTTCTCAGGATTGCCCAGGTAGCAGAGGCATTTGCACTCCAGAGGCCAGCTGCTGCCCCAGCAGCTCCGTAACCAGGAGAACACTCTGGCACACCGGTGATGTTGTGGCACAGGGAACCATGCCATACAGTGGCTGGTGCTCCGGGTGCCTTGTCATGGACCAGTTTTGGCTCAGCTCACAGGTGTCCCTGGCTCCAGAAACCAGATCTAGTTTATTTTTTTGAGAGTTAATAGCATAACTAATTTTTTATACTGCTTCTATGGAAAATGAAATCCTTAAAAACCGAAAACAAACCTGTGTGTGAGCGCATGTGCTTATGCATGCAGGGGACAGACAAGACCAGTTATGACTCTGCTACCATCCATTTGCAAGGCCCGTTATATTCCAAGAATGCAGAAAAAGCAGAGATGACAGTAGGACTTTCTTGTGCCATGCATATGGCACCAGTATAGATCCAGACTTGGGCCTCTGCTCCCTATCCTTTGACAACTCAAGAGCCCAGCTTAGTAGTTCAAAACGGGCTAGTTTCTGTTCCCCGATCCTCTCATCTATCATACTGCTGTTGGCAGGCAGGGTGATCACCAAGCAGCCAAGAGGGATGCCAGCATCCTCCAGGCAATGATTTTCAAAACTAGGATGTTACTTGGGATTTCAGATTTGGAAGAAACTGAGGAAACATTTTCTCCTGATGTTCCATCACTCAAAGCAGCAGCAGAAATACTGCAAAATGCAATCTTCAGACCAAAGGGGGGAAATAGACAAAGAATTAAAAAGAAGAAAAAAAAAAAAAGATAATTGGGAAGTTTCACTCAGTCTCTTGGGCAGTTCTCTGCACGAATTTCAGACCCCAAGGCCATCATTTGAGTGTATGCAACACTGACTGCAGGCCCCTGGTGACCACCATTGAAGCATTTTGTTTGCTGTCTTCTTGATTAACAAACTGAATCCAATGAAAAGACTGATGGGAAAGAAAACACCCACAGAGAGCGATTCCTACTGCTACAGAGCATTTCAGTTACAAGTTTGGAACTATGTAGTGTAACTTCAGTCCTCCCTTTAAATAACTTAAGGTTAAATACAACAATTCTCTTTTCTTTTGAATTTCCTGATTTCCTCCCACTTCTCAAACTCCATTTGATAAGGATTTTTTAAAATTAATATTTGTTAAATCCCAGAGCTGTAATTCAAAAGACACAGATCTAGCTCATGCCTCTCCCAAACTCCCTCTCTGACCTGAGCCAAGGTGTTCAGTATCTTCACACCACAGCTCCTCATCTGTGCCACGGAGATAGTGATAGTTCCTTTCCGTCTTCATTTGCTCCACCCAGCCAGCCTGCAAGCTCTCTGGGACATGCCCTGCCTCATTTTGATCATCAAGCTTAAACAAGGCTTCTACTGTCCACATAAGAGAAGCATGTAACAGTCATCAGTGACACAACTCAGAAAGGATTTAATTAAGAACATTACCAAAAGTGGTAGGGGAAGAATCATGACAGCCAACTCAGCTCATTCTCTGACAGCTGATCCTCTTCAACTTGCATGCTCCAACTCCTTTGTTATTACAACCAAAAGTGGCTACAAACCCCAAACCTCTGGGCAGCACTGTCATTTAAATGCTGGATCCTGCAGCTGAAAGACAGCAATAGCTACCTGGGCTATCTCAACAGCACTGGAAGTATCTGTTCCTGGCAAAAATACAGCTTTCACGTGCATGTGCCTCACTGCACCCTTTCAACCCTTGGTCCATCAGCTTCCTCATCACTTGCTGGGGAAGCTGCTTTGGTATCAGATCATTCCTTAATTTTTAAAACTGAAAATTTGTTTCTATATCCATTCCTTTACTTCTAAATTTTCAAAATAAAATTCTTTGTAAGAACGTAAAAAGCAGGATTATGAGGAATCCAGAAGCTGAGCATGCAAATGCTTTGGAAATGTTCAAGAGTGTCTGAGACAGAAGTCAGAGAGGCCATGGCCCTGCCTAAAAACCTACTAGTTGTCAGACTTCATTTATCAAATGAGGAAAGTGAGAGGCATGGCCATCTGACATCCCAATTTACCATACACATCATCCAACACAACAGTTAGACTCACACACAAAGAACAAACAAGCTTACACAAAGTGTAACAGAAGTTGTTCTTGATTTTCCTAGCTGCACATGTACAGTTTTGATATTACGAATTTAAAGTGCACCCTTTTGCTGTCATACATGAAGAGCGTACACTGCTTCCCACACTGTGCATTTCTCCTCATTCTTACTCATCCCAGTCTCAGACAATAATTAAAAGCAAAACCCAAACCCAAACTCTCAAATAAATCTTGCTTCTCTGTAGTTTAAGTCTGTCTTTTTGTGCTAAGCTGCAACCTCAGTGTGGCATTCAGCAAAGCTGCAGGGTTTGGCTTATCCCTCAGTCAAACCAGCCATCAAAAAACCCCAGCTAGACTGGAAGGATTTTTTTTTTTTTTTAACTTATCTTTCATTGAGTTGCTTGCATGGGTCAGTCAGTGGAGATACAGCTGGCAAGGAGAAAACATGTTAATAGTTCCCTGCACTAGTAGGATAACATGTTACTCAGCTAATGCAGCCCACAGACTGTCTGCAGTTGTGGAGACTATTTTAAAAGAAGCTATAAAGCCCCATGAAACGTGCTCCGTGCCAGTAAGCCTGCTGCTTCAGCTAACGGTTCCGCCACTTCCTTTGGCAGCGCTGAACATCTAACGGATGGCTCACTCCCTTGCTGCTGTTCGTGCAGTACAGGATGGTATTTGTTTTGATTACTAAATTAGAAGGTAGCGAGTTTTATGTTAGCACGTGAGCCCAGCAACTCTTATTTCCCTTGGTATAGTATTTCTGCGTGGTTACTTGGACACTGACCAAGAACTGGCACAATTCCAGCCCAGTCAGAAACAGCAATATAAATCTTCTCATCAGAGAAAATTATCAAGCTGAAGAGATGTTCCTTGACCCCATCTTTATCTCCACATTATTTAGATTACAGTAGTGCACGGAGGCTGTGCAGAGACCAGGGTCCCTCAGCACTTAGCACTCTGCAGACACACAGTAAGACCCCGCTCCTACCTTGAAGAGCTGGTGCTCACAACTCCTGCTGCACACCCTGGGGAAGCGACCTGCCCGGGGCTGCCCAGCCAGCCTGTCGCAGAGCCCTGAACCCCGGTCAGTGCCCAGCCCCGGTTTCGTTAGTCAGCCGTCAGAGAAACAGCACCTTCAAAGCAACGCTGCTCACATAGACATGAAAAGCAGCGACCAAGCCTTTCTGAAGACAGGACGGAGCCGGCAGCCAGACCCACAGTGAGGTGGCAGGGCAGCTGGAGCAGGCATCCTCACGCTGCAGTGCTCCCCTGCATAGGCTCCTTGCAGCCACCAAAGCAGACTCTCGGTCCCTTTTTCCCTGATGGCTGCAATAGCTGGAAGCTCGTGCCACCATATGCTACCACCCATGTCAGAGAAGCAGCAGGCCCACCATCATCTTGCCCAGACTTTCTTACAATTGCAGGAGAGATTTAGTGCAATGCTACCACACCTCAACACAACCTTAAAGTCAGGTAAGATTACTAATTGAGGCTTGTACCCATTTCATTCTATGGCTGTACAAAGTAAGGGTTAGACCAACCTTCCTCCAGGCTCTTCAGAATGAAACAAAGCTGGTGGATGTCCTCCTTTTCTTCCTACTCCCCCTTCCTTTCCCTTCACAGCCCCATCCAGAACACAACTTCAGGCAGCTTTCACTACCTACTAACTCCATGTCAGCAGGGATGCTCTCTCCAACACAAGGGATGTGCGATTTGAGACCAAGACTCAAGGACAGATGAGTTGCTTTCTCAGCCAACACGACCCTGGCAGACACACACAAGCTATACACAGTACGCCACCGCACCAAGACCTGGGGATGAAGCATTTGCACCTGGCTTCACTGAAGGAAATGGGAATTTGGCTTGCCAGTGCCCCTATGGCACACTGCAGCTTTGCACTCTGAAAATCCATTCAGCTATTCTCTTTGTCTCCCACATCATTAATTTCACACATCAGAGATTTGCTTTTCATGCATATTATTTTGAACGCAGCCCCAGTAACATCCTGAGACTTGGAGATGCAACTGTGTCCTTAACTTACCTCTGCATGACAGGGGGAAAAAGAGCACAGAAGATTAAGTCAGTTCCTTGGCTTTTGACTTGGTTAGTTTAATGCTCATCAGATTATGCAGACGGATTTCCCACTCTTGGTCTCTCCTTGGCTATTATAATAGCAGGTGTTTCCTCAGTAAGGAGCCTGTGGGTTCCTAACCAGTAGATAAGAATCAGCCAGAAGTAACCAGTAATTTCAAGGGCCTTCAGTTCCGATACATACTCAGTGTCCCCTGCAAATCAGCTTGCTTTAAGATGTCTCACATCGTGCCTTCAAACTCAGGGGTACCCAAAAGTCACTTTATCTTGACTACAAAAGCACTGGCAACTTTTATAAGCGCTATTCTAGGCACCTCAAATAAAATGATGGTCTTTCTGATAACTGCAGGCCAGAGTATCTCTCTCCACCAGTTGCCACAGGAAGCAACTTCTGATCAAGTCTGAGCAAGAGCTTAGCTGCATGCCACATACCTCCTGTAACACACAAATCACACGGGGCTCAACCGCTTTCTAAAGGCTGCAGTTTCAGGTGCAGGGAGTGATGTTTCACACTATTACAAGCTCATTTTCATAGCTTTGAATTCGCTTTTGAGAACAGTTTAAACAACCAGCCTCAGTAATGGATTAGGTATGGCTGACCTTGTTTTGAAGCAGGGAGAAGGACAGAACGACCTTTGGACATTTTTTGTAGTCCTACTTTTTGTGGTCCTCTGAAAACATGGAGGCAAATTTTAACTCGGACATATGTTGGTTTTGTGCAAGCTCTTGAGTTACATGTAATTTTGTTAACAGGGCTACAAGAGGAAGGAAAAGTCTGAATGGTTAAAGAGCTTACTCTGTGTTGGATTCCTGACTGGAGGAGTTCAACCAGCTTTGAGACCTGACTCTGCAGTAAGGATTGGACTGAGATTTCTGAAGTGAACTGCAGTTGCAAAAAATCTTCCAGGAAGTACTTCAGCAAATTAACTGGGTGACCTAAAATGAAAATGTTAACAAATGCTTAGCTGTAGCAGTGGAAATAAGCATCTATGAACAGGTTTCAGAGTACGTAAAGCAGCTGGTGGCTTGCACATAAACACTCTGGGAAGACAGAGTCAAATCAACAGGATGGGAATGCATAGGCGCTTCACAGGAAAATGCTAGTGGTTGTGCCTCTCACAACAAATACACCAATTACACCTTTAGGGCAACGGGGGGGGGGGGGGGGGGGGGGGGAAGTGTTGGGCTATTTCAGCCTTCATTTTCATAACAGATTTGGCAGAGCAAGGAAAGTAAGTGAGGGAACTGCATGCCCGGGCAGAGTTTGCTCGTGCCATTTCTTCCTAGAGGGGAAAGGTGGAGATGCAATGAAATTACCTTGTATGACCCACAGGGCTGAATCCACCACATCTCGTAATCAGGGAAAGAGCCAGAGAGAAGCCAGACAGCAGGCAGTCAGAGGTTGCAGAGAAAGGAGAGAACATGAACTTGCTTCTGAGCATATGCTCTCTCTTATCTAGTGCACTGCAACACGCTGAACGCTTACTTGGCAATTTCTACCACTTGTAGGGGTTACTGCAGTCCCTCAAAAGCCTGTGTGCAGCAGAAGCCCTGCAGCCTTGTACATTAGACAAAAAGGGAGTGCTGGGAAGGTGCTGGCACATGGCCATACACCATACGAGCTCTCAACACGTGAGGAGCAGGATTTGGGGGCAGGGGACCATGGAGAGGCAGGAACATGACTGAAGGCACATTGGAAGTATGGTATAAACCACAACACAGACAGCAACTCAGTTCTCTACTGTGATTCCATAACCACTTCAAGCCCCATCCTGCAAAGTGCCAAGCACCTCTTGATAAGCTGCACAGTTTTTGTGGCTCAGCACCTCTCCACAGAGGGTTTTGCAGACTTATCACCTACAAGATACAACTAATTGGTCAATCAAGATAAATCTCTTTTTAAGGAAGGTTTAGGTAAAGACAGAAACAAATTCAAGCTCTGCACACTTTTTGGTCCCTCTACCTGGGTCAACCCCTTCTCTAGCTGTCCATTAGGGAGAGCTAAAACGACAAAGCAGGTTAAGCGCTAGGTATCTGGGGCTGGAGAGTCTGTTCAGACTGATTAGACTTGTGGGTGCTCCCACACTTGCAGTTACAATAGCTATGACAGCTGATCTAGCCAATGCTACCCAGCCCTGAAGATACATCCTCTCACTGTAGGATCTCTACAGAACATGATCCCCGCTAGAGAAGTCCCATTGTACAAGTATAAGCTGTGCAAGAGCATGGAGATCTTGTTCTTTCTTCACTTTTCCTAAAGCACCACATAAACAAATTGCAGCCTCGTCAAGAAGAGGAATCTCCATGTTTACATGAAAGTTGGCCAAAGAGGGGGGAAAAGTTCAATGATCCCAAATTCACACCTTCCTGATAGGCACAGCAAAAGCCTCTACAGACTCAGCCACAATTTCTTTAGACTGGCCACTTCTGCAAATTCAGAACTAGAATAAATGCTGTCTACTGGATGCTGCCTTTGTTATTCCACCTCTCCATGTTTCTGCTATCATTATCACTTTAAACTTCACAGATGGACAGAATCTACTGTTCCACCTCTACTCACCTTTGCTTACACATTCCAGTCCACACTTCAAGACCAATCAGAACTACAAATCCATTTGCTCACTTGGGTTTGAACCATAGTCACCTTTTATTAGCATCCTTCATGTCAGCATTCCCAGCTGCTCTAAGTGGGAGACTGAAACCGTGTGACAGCCTGATGTCGTAACAGACTCAGTATCTTTGGATTCCTGCTTGCCCGGCCATCAGGCAATATTGCCACAGCGCACAAGAAGCAAAGGAGGAAAATCTCACTTGCTGAGACCTGCTAAGAGGAAATCATACATCCAAAAGTCCAGGACCAACAGGTCCATCCCAGATACACCATCAAAGTGACAAGCAAGCAGGTCGAAGCTGTTAATCATTTCAGTACTGGATCGTGACACTGAACAGTCTCAACCTGATATTCACTGGCTTCAGCAGAAGTCAGCCTAGGGTTCCTTTTGCTTACTTTCCTTCAGGAAGCAGAACTGGTGGAAAGAAACATACAATTACTACCAAGCAGATAAACTGGAAGAGGAAACAGGCAGCTAACCCACACCCTGTGAGAGAAAGCGAAATGTGGAGAAAGTCAGGAAAAGAAAGGACAAATAAATAGATCGAGGAGATAGAAAGTTAAAGTTTCCCATTTCACTCAGTTTGAAAATGTGATTGACCACAGGCTGCTGTGAAATGCTGCATCATACACACCCACTCTACTTTTCAGAACTATAGACTACAGCAGGGGGACAGAAGCCCTGGGGTGGTTCATCCAAGCTTGGTCACCATTACTACTGCCATGCAGCAACACACCAAAAGGACCACCACACTTCAGACACTGTACGAGGACAGCACGCGTGGTGGGAGACTCCAGCCTCTGCTCATGACCAGACATTGCACGTGGGATAGGGAGATGGAATAAAAGCTGGAGCCTGACTGATTGCTAGGGCAATAAATTGACAGGTTAAACACCTCAACCGTCTTTCATCGGGATGTGCCCAGACACCAACTGCACTATGACCAAGAGACTCCACTGCCCTGGCTAGGACAGAGCACAGGGCAGCATGCAGAGAGTTTCTGCTCTAAGGAGTGAGCAGTCTAGACATGCCAGGAAAGAGGCACAGAGTGGCAAGATGTCACAGTCTTAAAAAGAAAAACTAAAAATAAAAAAGTCACAGCACAGGTCAGTACCACAACCCACCTCCTCCACGGCTCTGCGTCCTAATTCCCCTCAGTTCACCTACTGCTCTACAGCCTAACTTCTCCAAAGCATGACTTCTCCAATGCATGATACTACTGCCACTTCATCTTGTGACTCCAGAAATCAGTTTTGCCAATTTCAGGTCAGCAAACCATCTTTCAGTTAAATTATTTAAAAAAAAACACACACACACCCTGGCACTGACCCAAATTTCAGATGATACGTGCACAACAGAAGCATTTAGGTACACCCATTAAAGCATAACGTGGCAACACCCGCACCGGCTTCAGAACTCCTAATGGGATTATTATACATCTACACCCTAGCAGGGTTCTATTTTTCTGCTTTTTAAAAGATGTATCTGCACAGTTAAACATTTGTGTTCTGAAAAAGACAGTCTGCCCTTCTCCTTTTTTATCTGCACATGGTGCTCTGTGTACTTTTACAGTTTAAGAAAAGAAAACTTAAACTCAGTTTAATTCAGCATATAGTGAATAAATTACACATAGTCATTCCACACCAGGTTTTGTCGTGATTGTTTTTTTCCTGCATTTTGATTTCCAAAAAGAGAGATTATTGGACACAAGGCATTTTGAAGAAAAGGCTAAAAACAAAAAACCAAGAGCTCGAATACTTCCCTGCTGGGCAGAACATCTCCAAGCTTCTGCTATACCGGCAAAGAATCACCAAAAAGACAGCTACAAAACAGGATGCTGACACCTCAGCTCAGTTCTTGACAGCCCATGCTGTAGGCTTGTCAGCTCTCCACTTGTAAAGTGGGGATACAAATATTTCCATTACCATCTACAATTAAAGTCATTAGTCTTTCCTTATGCATTTATGCATTAATTCCTTCTCAGTGTTATGGTTATACCAAATTTTAAGGGAAAAATGCAAACACACAGAGGAACCTACATTTACAAGGTGTTCAAATACCGTAACTCAGGTTTCTGAAAACACTTAACAGTTCTTTACTAAGTATAACGCTAATTGTCATTTGCAGAAACTGCAAAGCTAAAACTGCCATCTGCTTTATCCCTTTCCCCATACTGCAGTGCTCTTTAAACACGTTTCTAAAAAATAAGCCACAACACTCCAGAGGTCCTTCATGACACCTGCTAGGGAGGGAAGTTTAGATACAGTCAAATTCCATTTCCAACTGAATTTAAGAGGTCATATGTAACAGGAAGATTACCTTCTCCTAACGAAAACAAGTACAAAAAGTATTCTGAGCAAAGTATAAAACACAGAGTCCTTGGAAATAGCATTCCACTCCTAAGTATTACCTATTTAAAGGATTGTTTTCTGCTCTGTGTACCTAATACTCCACACTTCAGTTCTCCTTTACATCACCAGTACTGCATGGCCATATATCAGTATTATTAATACAATTTACAAGTGCTGCAGATGTTATCCTTATGGGCAGCTCCATGCAAACGTCGACAGAGAAGACAAACTTCTAACAAACAGACCCAGATCCATATGTTACCTTGTTAGAAGCATTTCACAGTACACAGCAGAACCATCAAAGTGATTCATTAGCTTTAGCTCTCATTAGCAAAAACACCTTCCTTCATCAACAGACCCCCTCCTTGCACATTTCTTGTGCTCCAACACTTTCTCCTACTCAATTTTTAAATTTATTTTTTTATATTAAAATGATTAAAGTTACTATTTTGAAAAAGAACAGATCTTTTTATTTAGGACAAAAAGCACAACAAGTGTAGTAAGAATGGATGAGCTGCCACTGGTTTAAATCACGCTCTGAGTTTATGGCTACAGCACTGCAGCTTTCCCATGCAAAGTCTACCTAAATCAATATATGACAATCAAGTCAGTTTAAGCGGATGAACAATGAAATGAAAGTGATTGAATTACCATGACATAAATCTACTACTTGTTAGCTGAGCCACAGTAACGTTATACTTGGTAATGGGACAGAGCAAGTACACCCACCCACGAAGTTAATTATTGCAGCTTAGCTGACAGCGGAGCAGTAACTTGTCAGGCTGTGGCAGCCCTCCCATTTATGACCACCGCTCATCCCCTGTGCATGTTCCCCTAAACAGCTTGCACCGACTTAACTTTATCTGCTTCCAAACCAATTTATGTGCCTTGTCTTTGAACAAGCACGTTGCTCCAGAATAACTCCACGTTAACTTAAAGCAAACATAGCCAAACAAGTGCAAAAGGCTGTATGTGGTCTCCTGTTTCGACGAAAAGTGCCTCGCTGATTCTGCTAAGGTTGGGTGGATCCATAAATTTGCTCAGCTATGCAAAGAGGCTGCAGGTGAGCTAAGGTGTGAATAAACCGTGATAGCTAAGCTGCTGTCGCTCCCCAAGAGAGCATCAACACAGTTTCCACTACCTGAGTTTATGTATCTTATTTCAACTCCCAAACAGTCTGTGAGAAAGGGGAAACATTTGGATCTTAGAGTCTCCTACCCCTCCCTATGCAGGGAGCAGCGGCTGCTAATTCGGGGGAAAGAGAGGAAGGTGCTCCCTGCTGCCAAACGCAGCCAAGGGAGGAAGGTGGCATCCCTCCACACACCCAGAAGAACACTGCTCTCCACAGACTGCTCGGGGTGGACAGACAGGCTCCTACCAGGAGGAGCCAAGCTTCCCCACGCACAGCTCCTGCAGAGAGCTCACACGGCTGAGCTTCCTGTGCAGTGAGAACAGACGAGCCCTAAGCCTCTCTGAAAGCTCCTGCATATGGATGAAGTTCAAGTCAAAGGAAGTACAACCACCATGGCGTGGACACAAGTATCCTAATTTACTGCTATGTGGCTTGTTCCTGCCCAGGAAAGGAACACACTTTCAGCACGCTGGCTGATCCACAATACCCATGCTCAGACAAGCGCTTACCCCAGCAAAAACTTGGGGGAGCATACTGTCTTTCAGGGGGCATCTTGAAGAGCTGCACTTCAATGCTGTTTCACAGACCCTAAACAGAACTGTAGCACCAACAGAAACGTTCCTGAAAGGCAATGCTTTCCAATAAGGAAGAGCATTCTCCATTACATCCACGTGCAATTCTTGCATATACAGTACAGAGCACACATGTGCTCAGGCTCAGTGTCAGCAGTGTCACTGCAGTCCATAGTCCAGCACAGTTCCTAAACCAGCCTTGGTAAGCAAAACGGCTGCTACACTCTACATCCACTCCCAGCAAAACAGCACAGTACTGCAAACTCCATACTTGCTTATGGCTAAATCTATTGACCAGTGCAGTTTTAGAAAACAGATTTATCTTGGCATGGCAATATTGGTGAGTTGTGAGAAAGTCAGATTCCCAAGCAGGTACCCTCCGTCGTGTTACACAAGGCTAAACTGAGCAGTTGAAAAGAAAGTTACACAAGGAAAAACATGCCCTTCCTTCAATACAGGTTGGGCTTGGTTACGACAGGCGAGTCAGTCATACCAAGTGCATCTCTGCTCGTGTATTTATGTCAGTGCACGAAATCCTCTGCAAGGGTATCAGTGTGGTTGTATCAGTAAAGTGCTGCACGCGTAAACTTCACAAGTGGAACAGCTCTCGAGGCCAGGAAGGAAAACTGCAACCCTTTCCTCTCTCTGCTTCTCTCTTTTTGAAAGAAAGAGGGGAGCAAACACGATCATTCCCAAAGCAGACCGGTGTCAATCGGAACTGAGACTACATCTCAAATTTTGAAGATAAAGGGAATCAGTTCAGCCAGTGCATTTTGTTCCTCCTTGGTCCTCCATGCACATAAATTTCATCTCAGGTTCTCTTTGCCGCAGCTGTTGCATTGCTGGTGGAGAAGAGAATGGTGAGCCCAGCAAAGTAGTGAGACAAACAAATCTTCTCTGCCCAGGTTATCCATGTTGCTGAAATACCGCCAGACACGAAGGTGTTCTCTCATCAGACCCAAGCTGAAAGACTTGGCCTGGAAGGGTGTGAAAGGAATCCAAAATAGAGGCAAGTGCTTCTTCAGTTGGTGTCTTATCAGTTAGAACTGAAGAATGAATAAGGAAACAACTAGTAGAAAAAGCAGCACATTATGGCGAGTTTCCACACTGCTCTCCAAAAGAATTTAAAACCTTCCAATGTTGGCTTTAGCAACAAGTGGGTTAAAGAGATAGTGTGCCCCAGAGAACGTCATTCACCTCCAACAAGCACTAATGATTGACAAAAACACACCACTGTCACAGTGAGATACTGTGGAATGAAGAGCTCAAGATACACACATCCTTCCAAAATGTCCTGACAGCTCACTGAGCAGCAGAGCAAACAATAGCTCCTTCCTAATTCCCAGAACTCTATTGCTTACAATGCTGTTCTGGGCTATTACTGGAGAATAATGTGTCAATTTAACAAAAAACAAAACAAAACCAAAACACCCAAAACAAAACCAACACACACAATAAAACAAAACATACGGTTCATGGTAACAACTGGGAAACCCACTGCGGATTAATGAATTTTGAAAATTAGCAAAGAAGGAGCAACCAGGATTAAAAAGAAACAACAACACTGAGATGCAAAACGCTCTTTGTTCATTTATTTAACAAAGTGTAGTTCTGTCTGTGCTGAAAGCACCTGAGATCTTACCAAAGTAGACAGAGCGTAATATATTTTGTAAACGTAATTAAGCCTTTGAAACATGAGACCTCACTACATCACTCAGCTGCTGCCGAGGAGAGGGATTTGACTCCCAAGTTGTTTGTGCTGTCAACAAGAGCTATCGGGCTCCCAGATTACTCCAGGGAAAAGGAGACAGATTCTAGGAGTGCAGCAGGGCTTGGCTGGAAACCCACAACCCGCTGCACAAGTGCCCCCCTCAAAGTTAAGAGGCAAGTATTAAACAGCATCTTTCAGAACTTCTACCAATTAGAAGATGCATCTGTAAAAGCTACGGGAAGCCCCAGCCTTCACCAGGACAAACCGCTTTACCTGTGTGCCCTGCCTTCAGCTCACGGGATCCCCGGCCTGCAGATATGGTTCGTGGATACTAAGAACCTCCGTTAGACCCCTCACCATTGACTGAAATACTTCCATCTGCAGACACTAACAAAATCAGCCTTCTTCAGAGAGGTAGTGGAAGAGCACTGCTGCCTAGCATGCTTGCTGAGCTGGAACATCAGACTTCTTCAACATGCTTTTCTTCTAAATATTTTTTAAATGACAAGAGCTAGAGTTTTTTAAAGCACCTCAGTGCTTAAATGACCAAAGTTTTATTTCCAGAAGCGATGGAGCCTAGTTTTTATTTAAAGCTAATGGAACTAACACTCCGAAGTCAGTTTTGAGAACAAATCTCAGACACCTTCTATTGCACATGAATTCTTTCTTAAACTCTGCACTCATAGGTCACTAAAACTAAAAAAGCCTTTAACTGGAATAGCTACTGTCTCAGCACTGAGCACTACACAGGCAGCGAGTACAGAAGACAATATTGCAATCAAGCTCAGGCTGAACGTTGAATAAGACTGTTACCAACCCTGCCCAGCCCTTTTACTAAGTATTGTCTCAAAGCACTAAATACACGCACGAGTGAGTATTTTTAACCAGTGTGGACTAAAGAGAGAGAAATACACAATTTTAGCATTTATTCTTTCCAAAAAGGAAGGCTTTGAGGTCAGGAGTTAGTCTGTTTCAGCAGGAGCCTCCCAGTGTATTATTAAAAACTCCCTAAACTTCTGTGCTAACAAAATAAGCCCCACAGTAGCCTGCCAGCGCTGCAATCCGCAGATTAGGAGGCAGGACTTTGCATTTACAGTACACTCAAGTGGCTGGGTAGCTGTAAGCAATACCAATCAGGGGTTTTTTTGCTTGCAAAGCAACCAGGCTGCTTTGGGGATTTCTTGTTTGTTTTGATTGACGCTTATTTATTCTGCACTTCTCACCCATATACTGCAGCACATGCGGTAGTCACCAAGTCCTCTAACACCCTTGCATACCACTGTGTGAATTAAAGACAAGAGTTTCAGCTTTAAACCTAAATTTCCACTCTAATTTAGAGACACGCCCCCAGCACACTCACATACATTGAACACATTAAAAATACTAGCAAGCATATTAAAAAAAACACTTCTTTATTCCCAGCAAGGAACAGCAGGTGTGATTTGCTAATTGTGTTACCCCCTAAGCTACTATTTACTAGTGTCAGGGAACTTAAGAGGTTAAAGGAAAAAAATATATAAATGTTTGAAGTATTAGTGAAGCCATCGTATTTGCTTATCCAGAAAAGTTTATTTTAGTAACTTTTGATTCCTGAAAACATCAACAGAGAGGTATATCCACACTACAGAAACGTCACAGAACATTTAGCATGAACCTTACGAATGCATGCTCCACGTTGCCAAAAGTCATTTCTGTAGCAAACACGTTCCCTATTAACGCCCTGCAAGACTGAACCGTGGAGCTTAAAGACGCACGCAGATCTGCAACCTGAACACTACAGCTTTGTCTGAAAGCGAAACCAAGCTGGCTACAAATAATGCTCTATCCCCAGCGCCCTGGGAAGTGCAAAAAGCAAACAAGTAGTATCAACGGAGGAAAAGTACGGCTGAGTTTTGAAGCTTTACATTTTATTATCGGTAGCATTATTTATAGCGTGACACTTCTATATATAAATCGGCGAGCGGCGTTTCTTTTTACACCTATAAAGCGTATCAAGTTTAGGCAACGCACCTTCGGCTGTCGTTTATTTGCGAAAGTTTGGTAAACACCGGATATTTACAGGCGCAAAACAGCTGTCCACAGCCACACGCACACACACGAACGGGCGGGCACGGCCGCCCCGCGAACCGCGCTCTGCCCGGCGCGTCCGGGCAGCCGGGGCGGGGGGAAGGGGCCGGGAGCAGCCCGGGGCCGGGGCCGAGCCCCGCTCCGCGCCCCGCTCCGCGCCCGCTGGCCGCCGCCGGAGCCGCGCACCGCCGGAGCCGGGGGCTCGCCGCTGCCAAGCGGGGCCTCCCCCGCCTTCTGGGTTTGTTGATTTTTTTTTTTTTTTTTTCTTTCCGCTTCCCCCCCTCTTTTTTCTTTTTTTTCTTGTTTTTTTAAGGGCGCCTGCAGCCCTCCTTTACCTCGCCCCTAATTTTCCCCTTCAAAAGATGGCGGGCAGAGAGAGCGAGCGAGGGAGAGCGAGGGAAAGCGAGCGAGAGAGGGGGAAGAAGAAAAACACACGAAAAAAAAAAAAAGGGAAAGAAAGAAAGAAAACCCCTCCTGCGCGGGGGCGCGGGGCTCCGCGGGGCCCGCCCGGCCGGGGCGTCTTCGGGCGCTCGGCGAGAAGGGGAGGGGGGAGCAGAAGATGGAGAAGAAGCGGCAGAAGAAGAAGCAGAAGAAGAAAAGGGTGGGCAGGAGCGGCGGGGCCGGGAGGAAATCAATGGCCAGGCTGCAGCCAGCCCCGCCGCGCTTTGTTGCATTGTCGCGGCGCACAAAGGCTGCGGGGAGCGACGCGGGGCTCTCGCAAGAAGAAGGAACAGAAGAAGAGAGGAGGGGGGAGAAAGAAAAAAAAAAAAAAATAAAATCACCATTGGCCTTTCCCAAGTGGGTTTTGCCTTCCTCCCCCTTCTTCCCCGGCCCCCCTCCTTCCAGAAACCATGTCCCGGTGCTAGCAATGCACGCCCAAGCATCTAACAAATAAAGGGAAAGATTAAATAGATTACTTTGCCCCGGCAGCTCCAGCAACGTTTGCCTTACAGTCCTTCCAGTTGCTCTTCTTTTTATCCTCGGCAAGGCAGTATAATAGATGCGCTAAGGCGCCCAAGAGCTCATGCGCCGGGGCGCAAGGCCATGTGGGGACGGTAGTCCCGGGCCGGGCCGGGGAGAGGCGGCCGCCGGCCCCCGGACTACAAGTCCCAGAAGCCGGCAGGTCCCCCCCCCGGTCCCCCCCGCTGCCTCCCGGACCGGCGGGCCGGGGAGCGAGACGGCGGGGGTGATGCCCTGGTCAGCGGGGCCGGGGAACCCGCAGTCCCCGGCGGGGAAAGCGCCTCGCGTGGGTTCGGGGTCGGGGAGCGGAGATGAAAACCCGCAGGGAGATGGCGGCTGGCGGGTGTCCCCCCCCCTCCGGGAAAATCCCGGCTTCCCCTCTCCTTACAACAAGAGCCCTTAAAAGTGTAACGGGGAAGGTGCGGGACCCCCCCAGCCCCGCGGCTGAAACCCACGCGTGCTGCGGGAGACCGAGTTTTAAATCACAACTGCGGGAGCTGCCTGGCTTCCCCCCCCCCGTTTTATGTTTTTAAATCGTGGTCTGCACTGGGTAATGCGCGCTCACATTTCTTACGCAACTACTAATAGGAGCCGCAATACAAATAGCACGCCGCCAGTACAAGCTGTAGTAGTAAGTGGCAAAAGAAAAAAAAAAAATCCATCAAGAAAACCCACAACTTGATGTCGTTTGCACTGGTTGGTGCATTTCATGTTATCGTCAGCTGCCGAAAACAACAAGAAAAATAAGCTAATGTAGACCATAAAAACAGAATGTGAATTTTACAAACACACCCACCACCACCAGAGCATCAACAAACACTTCCAGCTCACAAAGACCCACAGCCTGTATCCTGCAGAAAATCTACAAATGCAAACAGAAGCTAAAAAAAAAAAAAACAACCCACAAAAAAGATGCTGTTATAACCCCAAATGTGATTCAATTGCTGCAGCACGAAAAGAAAGAAAAAAAAAATAGAACTGCTGGAAAATAAACGAGTCCAGGGGAAACATTTGAGCGCCAACATAAAACAAGAAGTAGTTATGGGATGTCTCTGCGGACACATATGCCAGCAGAGGCTGCCACGCTGCCTGTTACAGACAGCCACGCAGTGATGCCAATTAATAAGTCAGTTCATTGTAACCATAAGGTGAAGGCAGTTTTACTGAAAGACCTTATTTCCAGAAGATTAGCTTTTGAAAAACACGACCAACGGGACTGAAATTTCTCAGGAGGTCTGATATAATCAGCAAGATTGAGTTTTGTACAGGCAAGAGGACAGATGCTTAGGAAAATTCCACTTAGGCAGGCTTGTGGCTGCCTCAGGATGAAACCAAAGTTGTGTATATGCCTTAACCAAACCCAAGAAAAAGTGCTTTTTTACACTCAACTTCAAGGCTCATGCAAATTCAGGAACTAGAAACTTACTCACAGCCGTACCGCTCTTGGATGTACTTACTTTCTATGACAGCATTTGAAGTTGCATCAGAATCTACAGCCAAACCCCACACTAGGTCAGTGTGTGCCTGGGGCTTCCCTCTGCCACAGGCACCTGCGAGTTGACCTTTGACTTGCCCATCAGCTACCCGAAAGCCCCTTCAGTGCCCTCTGCACCCAGAGCACATGCCTCGGAGCACGCAAGCAGTAAGAAAAAGGTACATTCTGGGTATTCTTAAGGGGAACAGCCACACTTCGTCAGCTGGTGTTTGCTAAACCAGCCCAGCGTCTGGTCATGATATGTTCCACATTGCCAGACTGATTGAGGAAATCTCTTTGAAACACCACCTGAACCCTGCCCTGCCTACAGGTGTCCCTGATACCAGGCATATAGGGAAGGACCAGATTTTGAGCATGGGGCACTTTTTACCATCATTCTGCTGTATTCCCATTTTCGAGGCAATTCTAAAAGAGCACACATGCATCAAAGCATTTGAGAGCTGAAGAGTACCGGGTCAGTTCTTTTGAACGCGCTGTGCTGCTCCAGTACACGTCTGATCCACGTGGATAAGCAGGGTACAAATTTATGAATGCTGTAACACACACAGACACCAAATCATGAGCACGACCACAGAGCCCCTAAATGAAAACTGCTGCCGCTCGAGGCTTGGGGGCTGGGAAAATTTGGCAGGCTGAACCTTTCCAAGGGAGGGGGCAGGGAGTAATCAGCTAAGTATTCATTATGAACACTTGGGAAAATGTATGCCTTTCATGCTAAAGACTCATTCTCAGTTGAACCATAATCTGAAAGTTTGATTTTTAAATGTATTTATATTTTAGTTTGAGACAAACTGCTGCAACAAAAGTGTGTTGGCTGAAATATAAGACCTGGCAGAGCTATAACCAACAGAACAGGGGGTCTCAGAACGCAAAGTGTTCAGCAACGTGCAGAGTGCGCAACAGGAGGGCTGAGCAAAATGGGTGAGCGCAGCCAAAAGGGCAGAGACAAGAGAAGCTAGGAGGGTCCCTGCAAGAGCATAAAGCCCTTCAAACTGGCATGGCAGAGTCACCTCACAGTGAATGTGCACAAGTTAAAAACTGGAGTTTGAACCTCACTGCAAATCCACTTTCAAGAGCAGCTTGGTGATGGAGGGTGCAATAACGCTGCAACCCAAAAGCAGTCTCTAACTACACCTTATACTTCCTGATCTTACCCAGGGTGGGTGCAAGACAGTTTCATCCCAAACTGTTATGTTCATTATGCATCAATCTGAGAAGGCAAAACAATTCACACGGAAAACTGTCGCCAGAGATTTCACCACTATCAGCTTTCAACCTGGAACATACAAGTCACTCACACACCTACCTGTAGGTCTACAAACTTGCACTTGAAGAACTCAGCTGCATCCTCCAAGGGAATAGTAAAGCAAACATATTCTAGGGATCCTTAAAGCCTTTTTTATGCAAGGCAGCGAGTTTCAATAATGGTTTAGCCAAAGAGGCACAGGCTGACTCAGTCTGAATAAGCCCCGTAGGAGGTACAGCAAAATCAATCAGAACAGTTCAATCACAAGGTACCTTGCCCAAAGTAAAAACACTTGGACTGAGGAAACGACAGCTGTAATCCTTAAATGAATTTCTGAACTGATTTTGTCGTATTAGTTTTACACACAAGATGTAAGAGTCTGCCTGTTCTGGGATACCTTAACGCCAGCTTTTCCATAAAATGCAAGACTACACCAGTAGTTTTTTTTACTTCCTCCTCCTCCCAAAGCTCAGAGGAGCATCCTAGATTCATCCAAAGCCTTTTGATTAGCCTCTGTGGTCTCTTATGTTGCACCTCCAGTTACCCAATTAGTACCTTGTTAACTAACACCTGCAGTGTGTTTATTCCTTGCCATTGCACTATTTTTAACCCTTAATGCACAGTGGTACATACATCCTTCTAGGAAGCTTTCTGCATAGGCTTTGACAAGAAAAAACTTATTTGTGCAAAACCAGAGTGGTTTTCAGGTCTGCTAAACACTGACACTTTTTGCTTCTCTGCTCATGGTGTCCAGGGTTGGACGTGAGTCTTTTGAAAACAAGGGTCGATGGAAACAGAAAACGGAGACCCTTGTCTCTGTGGGACTGATGAGTTTTGTGAGAGCTGGCCACATTCGGTACCTTGCATGACTGCTCCCAACCGTATTTAATAGTAATTGGGGACTGCTGGGAACACTCACCCGGAGCAGCAATTTTTTCTGAACTTTGCTATAGGTACTAACTGTATGCTTCTGATTCTTTACCTCGCCCTTCAGTGCCTTTTTCACCATCAAAACCATAGTACCCTGCTCAAAGGGAGCTCTTTGTTAGCATTTGTCCTTGGGAATTAGTGAGGGATTACAAGTGGGGAAGGCTGCTGAAGGGGTATGAATACTGCATCGGCAATGCATTTTGTCCTCCACCTCTGGGCATGTCCGTAGGCACACTGTAAATTTACATGCGCGTGAGAGGCTGCTGCGAGCTCCACACGCCTCAAGGCGGGCAAATTCAGCCATTCTGACCATTTTGTCAGCCATCAGCCACCAAGGGCTCCCCAAGAGACCTCACACAGCAGCAGACTCACAGCAGAGCCTATTACCAGCAGCTTCTATCTCTAGAGTGGATGTCGTTATACACTACAAAAAGAGAATTTATCCAATAACAGTCATGTTTGGGATAAAGAAATAATAGTGCCCAAATATAAGATTGCTTAAGAGCGTGTAGTAAATGTCTGGGATTATATGACTCCAGTCATCCCAGTGGCAGAGAGAAGGGTGTTGAACACAAGGGGATAAATGCTCTTATTGCAACAGTCATCTCCACCAATGATTTTCTTCACTGTAGTGGCAGGCTTTCCTCGATTGAGTAAGCGTTATTCAGTAAGTTAAGGATGACAGGACTAGGGCAGAGGTTTGAAACAATAATTGCAGTTTGTTCTTCTGTAGTACCTTTCATCTGTGGAATTCACAACAATGCAATAATCCCCCTAACAGCTTTTGTAGGTGAGGAAATATTATGAGCCCTGTTTTTTAGCTGAGGAAGCTGAGAGGGAATATGATGATGCAGAGAATCACGGGCAGAGCCAGAACTGGGCCTCAGCTCTTCTGACTCTCTGTTTGTAGTTCTGAGAGCCTGGACACACCAGTTGGTGAGGCCACCCTGGCTACTCAGTGCCTGTAGGACCTTCGTCTCTTCAGTGTTCACTCTTCATCTGGAAAAGGGCAAGGAGAGCCCCCAAACCCAGAAGCCAGGGTGTCTACAAGCCCCAAAAGGCACAGCACTATGGTAACTGATGGGAAGACAGGAAAGAATTGAACTATCCAAGACCCAAAGGATCTTGTAAGTGTTCATCTGCAAATCTAAGCTTTGACTACAATCTAAATGCTGGTCTGGAGACAGCCAATATGCAATGGAAGGTCCGGAGTGGATTTAAATAATGTCCTTTTAGACTGGCAGTTCTCAAAGCAGAGATGAATGGCTTCCCCTGCAATGGAGAGGAAGGGAATGAAGAGCTCACAAAATATTCTGTCTGACCTTGGTGTCTTTTATCAGGATATAGCAAGAAGCATTACTTGGAGGAGCTGGAAGCTGGGATACAGTGAGCTAAGACTTACATGTGTGGAAAGAAGCAGAGCAAAGGCCTAAACTGTTGTGGGAGAGAAGAAAGGGACGTGACCAGAGAATTTGAGAAGCGAGGAGAAACTGCCCAGCCAATATGGCTACATACCTTTGGCCACAGCAAATATGTTTCTTTGGAAATTAGCTGCATCTAAATGGTTTTGTTATACATTCAGTGTGATGTAGAGACCTAGCACCTGCTGTTAACACAGTGTTTTGCACAGGTAAGCAAGCTTGTGAATAGTGTGTGCTACTGAGTTGGCAGTTTAAACTAACAGATACTAGAACATGCTAGATTTCAGCTGGCTAAAGCCCTAATGGATTCCTGTGTTTTCTTACTTTTCCTCCTGCCCTTTACAAAGACTAGAGAGAATGGTAAAAAGATGCTCTAACCAAATAGAAACACTTTCGAACATCTTCATTTCTAAATTACAACGAGTAATTATTATATTCAGATTTCACTAAAACTGTCTCAGGGATATGAGTTAATTGTATGCAACTCTCCGTTCATTGGAGTCGCGACCATTTGCACCAGCCAAGACCAAAGCTCCTGATTCACAGAAGTGCTGAGAACCTGCTGCTCCAGTTGAAGAAGCTGGGAGAGGCAGGCTGTCGTCATGTCTGGCAGTCAGACCATGTGTGATTCAGTCTGGGGCTCTCAAATCAGCAGCCTTTATGCATTAACTTGGCTGTGACTTGCACTGGGGGGAATCTGCTTTGAATGATACACTATAGCACACTGCTGGACTCCAATCCTGCATGAAGTCCTACCTTCTTTTCAAAAACACGGACTGTTTCTTAACAGGTCTTTACTAGCCTGGAGCTCTATACATGTCCTGTTCAATGATCTTACTTTGAAAGTAGTTCTTCAACTTCCATAGGCCCCTTGTGCCCAGGCTAAGTGCTTGTACATAATCCCCCTCAGGGCAGAATAAATCAAATCCTACCTGCTCTCCATTGGGGTAAAATTTCCTAGTTTTAAATGAACAAATGTTGGCAGTGATGTAAGCAAGGTTCATACTCTAGTGGGGGAGGTAGAAATATCAGCCTGGAAGGGTTCAGTGTTTGTTTTTAAATCCCAGAAGAAACATATGAATGCAGTGTATTTGGGATTTAGAAAAAAACAGAGCAGCATATTAGTCGCCACACAGAAACAGCTATATGTCAGAGATCAGCTGCTCTTTAAAAGCCTAAAGTATGGAGCAGGTCTCTCATGAGTTCTTCCTCCCTCTGTTTCTTGAGCAGTGTGTCACATGTGGTAAGTCTGTTCCGCGCTTCCTCTGTCTGCTGAGAGGCCCAAGCAAATAAAAGTCCTGAGATTGCTAATTGTGCCAAAACATAAACATGGGCTTACACAGCTTGTAAGCTTAGTGCCTTATTACTCACCATTGCAAACGTAAGCACGAGCTTGTCTACAGCAGTCAGGTCTACAGAGCAGATCCAGCATGTACTGAAGTTAGTGGGAGCTTTTCCACAAGCATTAAGGTCCTTTGGATCAGATCTGCAGGACTGGATTAGTTCTGGTCTCGGTGGAACCTGTGACAAAATTATATCCATTAGTTCTAGCAGGACCCATGGCCTCAGCTCTGTTCCTGACACCCTTAAAGCCATCCAAAGGGGTCTCAGCAGCACTGAAAGCAGTCACTTCCACATTATCTGAGCCACTCGTGGACTTTTCTTTCCCTTTCATCATTGTGGGAAGCTGCTCTCCCCAAAAAAAACTCAGACAGGTGTCTTTTCCAGCGTACTTGGCAAGTCAACAAGTTCAAGCTATTTTGAACGAAATGGAATGAAAGATTTTGTGAGCGAGAAGCCTGCCAAGCCCCACTCTTTTCCAGAAAGGGAATTTGGACAGACACCACATCCTGCTGATCCCAGCTGTGGCAGCGTGGCTAGGGGAGCAAGACAGACCCTCACAGATGACTCATAACTAACAAGTAAAATTTCATCCAAAGACAATGGGCTGTCCGTGCAAATCCCCAGGTACTCACGTTATGCAGTCCCAAAGGAATGCCCTTGGTTGCGGAGCTGCCTTTTTCTGCAAGCGCCATGCTGTCAAAACCCCAACCTAGCACGTGATCAAGTACTTTGCCAAAATGGAGTTTATCACACTTTAAACTTGTTTAAGAAAAATCTAGGACACTTAGAGGCTAAGGGGTTGTTTAGGATCACGATTAAACTGTAGTCGGGGCTACAGTTTTCAGGTTCCAGAGAGGTATTACTCAGTACAGACAAAGATTTTTATACATACATATATATGTATTTTGTACATATATATAAAAATATCAGGCAAAAACTTCCAAAGCGGACACTGAGAGAGGCAAAATACAAATTTTTATCTCCCACAAGAAAGAAATAAAACCACCTGATCCCTATCACAGGAAAGTTATATAAATACGTAGCATTATACTGCTGATTGGATTTGTGCTCTCCCATTTCATATTCATTTTTTAAAAGAATGAAAACTTTAAGCCAAAACTATCTGGAAGAATCGGCAACATGAACTTAATTGGACTGGTTTCCTTATACCATTCTGGGGACTGTGCAGCTCTGTGTTTTACCTCCCTGAGTTTAGACAGCAGGGTTAATTCTCCAGACTTCTGCTATGCGTTTCCAGCCTGGAGAAGGGCCGCGGCTTCACCGTACCACAGGTTTTTTTTTTCCTTTCTCATCTGCTGCTAGAATTTTGGAGCCCAAAGATCTTCCTGTGTTAAAGGGCCAGTAAATGACACGTGTCTCCTTCTTTTCTTCCCTCTTAACTGAAAGCAGAACATAACGTTTTCTGTGGCAGTTCAGAAAAAAACACTGCTCTCCAGAAAAGTGCTTCAACACATGCTTAACTTTAAGTTGGCTGTTTGGCCTTAACGAATCAAAGTTAAATACTTCTCTGAGTCAGTGCCCTCATACGCTGATACACTGAGAACCACGTTAGATACGCTCTCACCCAGGCAAATATTACAGGGTTAAATGGCTCATACATTAACCTCACACATTATATGCATTACTGCCTTGTGAATTAGCTTGGTCTTTTCCAAACGGTTTTTACCTGTGGTACTGGTGCGTGCTCCCAAAGGGGCTGGCCTGTGCACTACAACCCAACGACACTGAACCTCGCTGCAGCCAGGTTCAACGGATTCTGACCAACTGCAACAGCCAGGAGCAGAGCCGTGCCTATGCGTTAAGCGGCTGTGCACCCGACCGCCAGTGCCCACCGTGACCCGAGCTCCACGGGCACGTCACGCAGGGCGAGACCCTCTCCACACCGCCACCAGGCCCCGGCTGCTGCGGCCCTCAACGCCCGCTCCCCACAGAACCACCCAGAGCAGGGCAGCAGCTCCAGGGCCTTACCCGCGACGGAAGGAGGGCACGACAGGGAGCTCGGAGCCTCCTCCCCGCCGACCACTGCCACTCTCAGCCCGGGAAAGCGACGGAGCGGAGGGCGGGAGCAAGGCCGCGGCGGAGGCGGCGCCTCACCCTTTGAGACGCCGCCCGCCCACGCGGGCGGTCCTTTTTGGTTCTCGGGCCTTGCCGTAGCGCTCCCGGGAGAGAGCGGCATTGTGCAGCCTTAGGCCCGCACCGCGCATGCGCCGTCCCACATTCCCCCGCCTGGCGGTCCCGGAGCTGCCGCCGCCGCGTCCCCCCCTCCCCTCCCGCGGCCGCGCTCCTCCTCGCCGCGGAGGAGGCGGCGGCCCCGTCGCCGGCCCCCCCTTCCCTCCCCCTTCCCCCGGTAAGTCACCGAGAGGCGCGGGGGCGGGCCGCCTCCCCTCCCGTCTCCGCGCCGCCGGGCGCCTCCCGCACCGCCGTTACCCGCGCGCGGCGCTGCCGCCTCTCCTCAGGCAGCGCGCGGAGCCCGGCTCCCCAGCCCCCGCCCTCCTCCTCGCGTGGGGAGGGGGGGGGGGGCGCGCGCCGGGCCCGGCACTGCCTCGCGCCGCCGCTGCCTCCCGCGCGGGGACCCCCGGGCCGGCGCGCGCCGCGGGCGGGCCCGGGAGCTCCCCCCCACCCCCCCCCTCAAACTTTGGGGTCCCCGCAGGGAACTTTCCGCACCCCGACCCGGGCGTGGCGCGGCGGGGGCGCGCGGGGAAAGGGCCGCCTGTAGCCGGTGGGTGTGTCGGTAGCGCGTGCCCGGGGCGGGGGGGGGGGGGGAGCCCGCACCGCGGCTCGCCGGGTGCGTGAGGGAGGACGCGGTGGTGCGGGCTGGGCGAGCTCCCCCGGGTCGGGGCCCGGTGGGAAGAGCCTGATGGGCGTCCGAAAACTTCTTAATTGCTGATAATTGCGGCCGGCGGTTGATGGACGCTGCGGAGAGGAAGCCGGCGGGCAGCGCCGGGCCCTGCGCCCACCCCGGGAGGGGACGCGTGAGGAGCCGGCGCCGCTGCTCCCCAACCCGCTGCCCCCCGCGGGCGGGGGAGACCGGCGGCGGGGTGTCCTTCGAAAGCGAAGAGTCCAGCGGAGGGCTGCGAGGATGATGAGGGGACTGGAGCATCTGTCCTACGAGGAGAGGCTGAGGGAGCTGGGCTTGTTCAGCCTGGAGAAGAGAAGGCTGAGAGGGGACCTTAGAAATGCTTACAAATATCTGCAGTGTGGGTGTCAGGAGGATGGGGCCAGACTCTTTCCAGTGGTGCCCAGCGACAGGACAAGGGGCAACGGGCACAAACTGAAGCAGAGGAAGCTCCAGCTGAACACGAGGAAGAACTTCTTCCCTCTGAGGGTGACGGAGCCCTGGCCCAAGGCTGCCCAGGGAGGTTGTGGAATCTCCTTCTCTGGAGATATTCAAGACCCACCTGGCCGCGGTGCTGTGCAGCCTGCTCTGGGTGACCCTGCTTGGGCAGGGGGTTGGGCTGGGTGACCCACAGAGGTGCCTTCCAACCCCCACCATTCTGTGATTCGGTGATTCCCCTTACTGAGCTGAAATGTAGCTGACCTGCGATGGAGATGGTTCCCTCTGCAGCATCAGCCCTAGTTACTGAATACCAGCACGGTGCTTTCTCGGGTTTTGTTATGGAAAGCGAGTCTGGGGAGACTGACGTGAGGCTGGTGTTCAGGCGGAGAAGGGTACGATTTGATGCTCAGACTGCTTAGGAGGGAAATGTGAGACCAAAATACTTGCCTTCCGAGATTAAAGGAATCCAGCTGGGTGCTGAGCTGTGGAAATGCCTGTTATTTTTTGTGCTCACTATGATCTTGTATTCTGTACCTTAATAAATCTGGAAGAAAGGCCTTGGACTGTTCCTTCCACCTTTTGTACAAACTGTTTTATGTGCTGCGTACTGAGTACCTGTTAGAAGTGTTTTGGGGAATATGGTATGGAAACCCTGCCACACCTAAAAGCTGTTCTGCTCTAATTCTGTTTGGAATGGAACAGAGTGGAAAAAAGCTTTCCAAGAAGTGATAAAAGGCCACGGCTTTGCTTCTTGGCCTTGTGCAGTAGGTCTAAAGGCCTAAAATGCTGCTGTGTTGCTCAACAGATACGGAATGGGGGTTTCCTTACGGGTTTCTGGCAACTTGCAGTTAAGCTCATCTCATTCTTCTAGCCGCTGAGGATGATTTTGACAGCTAATGAGAATATTTTGTTTTTCTTCCAGGTTTTCATTTCAGTGCGGTTCTCCTCTCTGTGGCAAGGGCTGCCTTTTGAAGCAGTACATTCATTCTCCCCTTCAAGCACCAGAAGTCTCATTTGCCAGCCACAGAACCATGGCAACAGAAGAAAAGAAGCCAGATGCAGAATCCACCAAAACACAGTCTACTCCTTCCTCCTCCACCAATCAGAGCAAGGTGTGTGTGGGGCTCCGAGCAAGATCCGTGTGAATGCGCGTGGCGACTACCTGCACATCCAACAGGCAAACCAGAATTAAAGAATTGAATCCTAGTACAGGTTAAGAACTTCCCCGGATTTCTGCTTCTGCTGTTGTCTCGAGCTGAAAACGTGCTGAGGATTTGATGGGAAGAGTGAATGGAGTGCAGCCTCTGCTGTAGTCCTGGGTTATTTTGGTTTTGTGGAGGTTCTTGCTAACGAAATACTGCTTGTCACTTTGGGTGTTAGAAAGGCAGGTTGGCTGTGTCCGTGGAATGCCTGGAGGTGGCTGGAGGATTGATGAATCTATGATCGTAGTTGCAGAATGGGGAAGCAGTCATTCAGATTCTTTAAAGCCTACAGGTGCTCAGAGAAGATGCTACTGTCTAACCATGAAGCCTTCGCAAAGGCTGAAAAGGGAGGGGGGGAAGGTATTTTAGGGGTATGGAGGAATCGCCCCGTGATTTAGTTCATGACAAGGATGAAAACTGCAAACACATACAAGCACTACAAGGATCAGTACTGAGAGTATTATCTTGTCCGATCATAAAGTGCTTGGTAGATCTGTTGGATTACTCTCACCTGTTTGTTACTGGCTTGGATGAAATTCATACCAAGGATGAGTTGTTGTTGCACATACAACAGTACATGGCCCAGACAGCAAAGGTGTTTGTTTTGTTGTTTTTTTGAATTCGGAGAGGGGGGGAAAAATACTCACGCTGGAATCTCTATTATGGTAAACATTCATGCAGTCCATTATTGTGTCCCAGTCTGATACAGAGCTTGTCACCAAGATACTAAATTTGGAATTTATTCAACTCATTCGTACGTGTTTTTCTTACAGCCTGCACCAGTAAAACCAAACTATGCTCTAAAGTTCACGTTAGCGGGACATACAAAGGCAGTCTCATCAGTAAAGTTTAGTCCTAATGGAGAGTGGCTAGCCAGCTCCTGTAAGTATTTCTTTCTTTTTATCTCATCTAAAACATGCAAATGTGGGCCTTGGAGAACTGTCTGTCTTTTGCGTTACCGTCATCAGATGGAGGAGGGTCTAGTGTCATGGTTTTTCTTAAAAGGAGTGATACCAGAGCTGTCAGTCTTTGAGATAATCTGCTTTAAGCTTTTTGATTTTTGTTACGATGAACGCTGGATCTTCCATGCGTTGCCAGGTTGCAGAGTCCTCACCTGTTCAGCTTCCTTTACTGAGCAAATGAGCAAAAGCAAACACAGGATTCTTTTCCTGTGCAAAGGAGACCATTGTGCTTTGCTGTATTGCTGAAGACCTAGCTTAAGCTTTTAAATTAAACTTTGCATACAGTATCTGCAGGCAAAATCTTAGCTCTGGGAAATCAGGAGGGTAGCTTTGTGCTACTTAACTGGACTGTAGAGTGTGGTATGGCAAACTGGCCACATGCTTGTCTTGTGTGCCTGTGGCGTTTAAGGAGCTGGAGCCTTTGATGACTCCAGTGAAATGTGCAGAAGGTTATTTTAAATAGTGTTTCACTACTTGGTCTCTTAAGTGGTAGATCATCAACTTTGGTATTTCCTGAAATTTTTTTGGTAATCGACATTGCTTGGCAGCTTACCATTGAAAGCATGTTTATATGACCCTTGGAGATCCAGAGGGGAATCCATATATAAGGAAAGGGTAATTAGAAAGAGGAACATTGTTGAATATGATGGTGAGGGCCACTCCAACATCTTCCGCAGACGTGGGAGTGATTTAGGTCTTTGGCTTAACTGCAGGTTGCCTTGAGACCAGTGCAGTGTACCACGTATAAATCGTTCTTACGTTAAAGTATCCTCATGAAAATCCCCTCTCTCCCCTGCCCAGGTTTCCCAAGCTCTACTTCTGGCAAATACGAACCTTTTTCTCTGGTGTGTTTTGCAAGTTAACAGGGATAATGTGTCTGGGTTTTTGCAGGCATTAATTCAGTCCAGCTTATGGTGTGATTTTTGTTCTTCTTGGGCAAAAGCATTTCAGCATTCCTCATGGAACGGTACTACTTTTACCGCTGGCAATCTTAAGACAAAAGTAGAAACCCAAGCTGTCATCAGAGAAACTAAAGCTGCTGGAGACTCTGTGCATTCCAGGCAGTTTATGTAATTTCAGCTGCTGCAGCTTGGCATGTACGAAACTGCTCTTTACCAGTTATGTATTACCTTATACACTGAGGTCTGCTTGGGGAGGGAGAACTACCCACTGTTTGCAGAGATGTAGTTAACATATTTCTTTCCACCTGGAAGGGACAGCTGTATCTGTTAGTGCTGTTAATCTCTTAACTCGCACATTCTTTTCCAGCTGCTGACAAACTCATTAAAATTTGGGGAGCATATGATGGCAAGTTTGAAAAAACAATATCTGGTCATAAACTGGTAAGTATGAAGCGATTACTATGCACTTGAATACAGATGTAAAGAATTTTGCTTTCTTCATCCAGAAATTTGCGTTCTTTGTTAGTGTGACTTGTGTAGAAGGCTTGTTCTTTAGTCTTGTTTTGTACTTCTTTGTTTATACAGTTCTGCTCAACAGCCTGGGACTGGAATTGCTGAAGTAATAGCAGGTCAGGCTGGAAATATGGGAGAAGTGCAGGCTGATAACGAAGTACCTGTATGCACACTGCCTGGCCATTTTCTTGAGTCCCTTCATTTCAGGAACACCATCCTCAGACACAAGGCAGTGCATTCTTGGGTGAAAATCCCTGTAAACTCTTAAAACTCTGTCCTGTTCCATCTTTCCTTTGTATACGGAGCAGAATGGCTTGCCTTTTAAGGAGATTGAATTTTTCTTGTGGGTTTGCCTACATAAACACAACACTTACTCATTCTGCAAAGTTCTAAAGAAAATGCAAACTCCCAAACCCTCTGGTTTTGTGTTCTAAAGTTTCTTATGTGCTGAAGTTTCATAAGCAAAAATGGAGAATCACCAATAGAAAAACCAGTAGAATCTTGTTCTTCTCCAGCCCTTAGGGACTCAGACTGTAAAGAGCAAGCCATTTGTAATGAAGAGAAGCCACTTACTCAGATTAGTTTATATAGCATACTGTTTATGAATTCCAAGAAAGGGTGTTGGTGGCCACAGTAAGAGTTATGTGAACAAGTCACAGATGTTTTTGGGGTCTGTGGCTCAGCTTAAAATGAGTAAGTGTCAAAGGAGCTTTTAACCCAGTCAAATCAATGAATTCCCAACTCTCAATGCTGAATTTTCGTGCAGGCTGCAGCTGTGAGTATAATATGCAGTGTGTGTTTTCCATTTTCCTGTGTCGGTGAACAAACACAGCTGAGAAGAGAATTGTTTTCCTTTGTTTTAGGGTATCTCTGATGTTGCCTGGTCATCAGATTCCAACCTTCTTGTCTCAGCCTCCGATGATAAAACTCTCAAAATATGGGATGTTAGCTCGGTAAGGGCAGAAACTATCATTTACCTTTCTTCTCCCCAGCATTGGCATCTTAACTCATGTTCTTCTGAGAGACAGCCTTGATGTGCTATGATGAGAGGAGGTAGACCTTTAATCACTGGCTCCTTTTCGGGTAATACTCACTTGTTTCTGCTTACAATGAGCTGCTGATTGAATGGGCTGTGAGGATGAGTGAGCTGTGCTGTCTACTTTGGAAAAAGGGGGATGCTCATAGGTACCGCGAGGAGTCTTGTTTTTTCTGAGAGTGCTTAAGCCTTATGGTGGCAACACAACCGCAGGCTTCATTTCTGAAAGCAGCCTCTCAGATGAAACCTATTTGTAACTTTTTATCGTAGCTTCACTTCTTTTTGCTTCTCTCCCTTTTCTGCGATTGCAATGAGAACTGGATAATTTGGTTGAATTTTCATTAGGTATGTTAAACTGCTCGGTTCTCCCGGATTGCCCAAAGGGTTTGTAGCTTGGCTGCAGTCATTATAAATGTGGCTTTTTTTCTTTCCTGTTTTGCTGTAGCTCGTCCTCTGCCCATCTAAGTCTGGGGTTAGAGATGGTTTCTTTGTGAGCTGCACAGTGATTAACCTTAGCACAGCTTATCTGAATGCATTTATGGCTGTGAAGGATGCTGTATGTTTAACTCTGCTAAATCTTATTTCAGGGTAAGTGCTTAAAGACGTTGAAAGGGCACAGTAACTATGTTTTCTGCTGCAACTTCAACCCTCAGTCAAACCTCATCGTTTCTGGATCAGTAAGTGATTTTTTTTTTTTTTTTCCCCTTTATGTAAAGCAAGTGCTGTACACCCCTGTCATCCAACACTAAGGGGACAGACAGGTTCTTTTAGGGATCCTTGAGAGAATGATGACGGCACTAGTTTGTATTTACAATTAAAGCTTTATTTTCCTAACAGGATAATATGATTAATATAGCACAGAATTTATGATTAGAATGGCACAGGGTTTCTACAAGCAGAATCAGTGTGGTACAACTTATAGGTAGTGTAATATAGAATTTATTATACAACTTAGAGTTTCTGATCACCTAGATCCTAACTTTAGTTAAAATATGACTTCTAATCACCTGGACCCTCTGCAGATCGGGTCAAATTTAATACATGGTTTGCTGTATCAATATAACAATCGTAATCTAGACTTGAAAATCATATAAAATAGAAGAAGAACAGTCACTCACTCAGTCCTCGGAGGAAGCAGATGATGTTGAGGTGTTCTGGCTACTGGTGGGATCACGGTCTCGCTGTCCAGCAGCAGTTCTGGTCCAGGTTCCCCGCTTAGGACTTGTAACTGCTTGATTTGGTAGACAGTGCTGTGTGTGCTTCCCTGTTCTGGGATGGGATCATCACAGCATGTGGTTGGCTGGGTGCCTGGGACCTTCAAGGCCAAGGAGGAAGGGAGTAACCGGCCTGGCGCCCAGGAATCTTGAGGCCGGTAGGGAGGGGAAGAAGAAACCTGTTTGGTTTGTCTGCTTCGTGCACAGGACCTTCAGGGCCTGGCAGTGAGGCGAAGGGAACAAATAAGTGACCCGCGTGGTCACAGAGGATGGCTGCTTGCCTTATAAAATGGTGTTAGTTATGCTAACCACATTACCAGGGCTCCGATGGAGGGGGTGTACTGGTCACAGCCCCTTACCATTTAAATTCTTAGTCTTCCTCCACAAACACAGCCTATAGTCAGATAAGCTGTGCAGTGTCACTGCTGTCTTTACTTGGGGACCCAGTCAAGCCCCTAACCCATCCTCAACGTGCAGGTTTCCTGCATGGAGAGGAAGAGCTCAGGGAGCTGTGTTCCCAGTCTGTTATTTTTGCCCTGTGTGGTGCTTGTGTCCTGGGCTTTCTGGTGCAGCTGCAGTGCAGCTGGAGGAAGGCACGTGCATCTAGTCAAGCTGTGACACCTTGCATGCCTCGAATAGGTGCATCATTAAACCACCTTGTGCATTTCTTCAATCTTCAGTTTGACGAAAGCGTGAGGATATGGGATGTGAAAACAGGGAAGTGCCTCAAGACGTTGCCTGCTCATTCTGACCCAGTTTCAGCTGTAAGTCCCTTCTGACAAATGAACACCCTAACATGCTTATTTTGTTCAGCAGAGGAGTGGGTTTGTGCTCTGACTTATTGCGAAGCCCGTGCACGGTGCAGTGGATGGGCTGTGGTGGATTTGCTGGTGGGCATCGCTCGATGAGAATGAAATGAGTGGTGTTTTCTGGAAGATTGATAGGGATTTCGGTCTTGGGTGTTAATGTGGGGAGCGGTGAGTAGTGGTGTGCCAGTCATGCCTGAGGCTAGCAGTCTGATGCTGGGGCACAGAGGTGTGGTCACTTGAGGATCAGAGAACAGCCTGTACTTCTGTTGCTTCCGTGTTGTTCTAGGCTCTGTTAAGGGTAGTTCCATAATACGCTCCATTTCAAATCTCATTCATTTAATAGGTAAAATGAGCTTGGAATATAGCAGTATCCGCTCAAGTGAGGAAAAACCAAGGTGTTCAACTCTTCATATTTTTGAAATTAAGGAAACTGAAAAAAATTTGAGCCTCAGATGTGCCAAGCCATGGCTGTCATAACATGATTGTTCTGCCTTGTGTGGAGGATATTTTGCACTTGCAAAGGAACTTTAGTAGTAATTACTGCTTAAAATAGCAATATTTTGAGGTGCAGTTCAAGGGAATAAATTGACCGTAAAACATACATGTGGCTACATATATGGAGGTTAAATTCCATGCCCTGAAAATTGTAAGGTATTATGCCCAGGTTTTATACTACTATTATTTGAGCAGCTAATGCTGTCTGCAAAGAGTATCTGTGTGTTCATGTGTTCTTCTTAGCTTCTGAAGAAACACGTATTCCAGTCCCTGGTGCTTAAATAAACAGCTGTAGTTAACACCCATCCCTCTTTATAATTATGCCAGACAAACTAGGAGGGAAAGAATCTTGGTTTTAATCCTGTTACCCGTCTAAACTCATGCCTACTGTTTGTACGTCATGTTGACTTTCTGCTTCTATCCACGTGAATCCCAGTGTCAGTAACAGAAGTACTTTCAGTGGAGCTTTAAAATTTGATCTTTGTGAATATGAGTAAAGTTTTTTTTTTCCCCTTCTATGATACTACAGGTGCATTTTAATCGTGATGGATCCCTGATAGTGTCAAGTAGCTATGATGGACTCTGGTAAGTGGTTATCTCTTGTCTGCAGCACTGTTAAAACTTTTTGCATTTAAAAAAAAAAAGACTTTTAAAAAAATCTTGTATTTGTAATGTTAAAATTGGAACAAAGACTTCAAAACCAATAGTAATGATTCTTGTTTGTTTTTAATAGTCGAATCTGGGATACAGCATCAGGCCAGTGCTTGAAAACACTGATTGGTAAGTAGGAATACTTCTTGTTTGTGCTCCATTCTTCACTGTTAAGTTGAGACATAAGTATTCTGCATCACTGCTGTGAACAGTGGCTTGCTTAAACTCTATTTTACTGGCTCCCTACCATTCTGTTAGAACACTATTGTCCTGTCTATTGCAGAAGAGGAACTATCCTCTCATATGAGTGGAAACTTGCTTAAGCTTTGAATGTTATGTAGTATAGATGGACAAAAGAGAATTTTCCCAAGTTTTCCACTGTTCAGCTGTATATTGCTTGCTGTGTGGCAGTTCAAAACTGCAGCGACAAAGTTGTTTGTGGTGTTGGGTGTGATGGAAACAGATAGTCTGAGACTACGCAAGCTGCCTGTTTTTACTGCAAGATGCATGAAGGCACCTTGTGAACATGGCTAATAAAAGGAAACCACCTGTTGGACTTATGTTCCCGAGTCCTTCATATTCTTAAAAAGCGTTATATAGACAAGTTATATGGCACTGCAGATCAGTGGCATGTGTTCTAGTATAATGATTTTTAAAAGGTAGAGATACAACCTTGCTCCCATAAGTGTTGATGCAAGGAAGGAGACTTCAGTTACAAAGGGTTATTTAAAATGTTTTCGAGCAAAATGCTTAATCTGCTTTTCTTAAATTAATGAAAACAGTCATCTTTCCTACACCTCTCTTTATCTTGAAGTACTAAGGGACAACACAACTGAAGGCTTGTTTCAGCGAAACAATTAAAACCAAATTATTGTCAAAAGAATTTCTCTGTCAATGAGATAAAACAACTGTGCACTGTTTAATACTGCTTTTATTTTCACTGTAGATGATGATAACCCTCCTGTGTCTTTTGTGAAATTCTCACCAAATGGCAAATACATACTAGCTGCAACTTTGGACAAGTAGGTATTTAAAAAAAAAAAAAAAAAGAAAAACCCACAGGCTTTGAAGAGTTTGAGTATCAAATAGAATTTTTATTTTGCTGCTCTTTATCATAGTAATGATACTACACAAGTTTGTATTTACTGCTACACTTGAAAAGCCTGCAAGGTGTTGTGCTTTGCTGATGGCACAGGCAGGACTTGGGTCTTTGTAAAGTCCTGGCGCTGCTTAGTGACTGCAACACCCGTTCATTCCTTCTTGTACCTTGAAAAACCTCAGCATTTCCTTGCATTAGTTGTGTGATTCTTTTGTAACATCAAGACACAGAAAATCTAGCCTATAGAAGGCTGCAATATATAAATAACTTTGTGTGTAAGGGATAAAAGCGGTGCGGGTGGGCTGATTGTGTTGAGAATGATTCACCTGGAGAATTTCCATGCAGCTACCAAGAAGGGGTTAGCTGGTCTGTCATCTCCATTTGCAGGTGGTAATGATGCTGGTGCTTTTGTGAGACCTTTTCCTAGGTCGTGAGGTTGATGTCCTCCCAGTCTGAGCATCTTTGTACAAAAGATACTACAGACTGCTGCCTGCCTTTTTCAACTAATCAATGAAAAGCAGAGAAAACCCAGGTTAGGCTCCTTGGGGAAGGGAAAGCGGACTATGCTGCAAGCTCTGGCAGCAGCCTGGGGATTGGTACAAACGGTCTGTAGCTGGATGTGTGTGGGGCTTGCTTCGTCTGTGGGAGAGCCTAGTCCTGGCCTGATACAAGTGACTCACTCCATGTCCCAGTTGTATTCTGTGGCGTGCTTATCCACTTGCTCTGCGCTGGCTGAGGCTTGAACGGGCTGAGGATGCCTCAGGCCGGTGTTTACTCCCCTGAAACACCCTGGTGCAGGACTGCAAGCTGAAAAATTTAGGGCAGTGTGTGTATATTTTGGTCTGTATCTACTTTCAGCAGGATTTGATTTTAAAACAGCTGGGGGAAAGGGCATAGTTTCTAGGGCCATCCCTGAGTCTAGTGGGTTCCGTGCCCTGAGAAAGATGATGCCTAATGAAATCTGTATGAATCGTTTGCATGCATTGGGAGTTGGGGAATGCCTGCCAAACCACCTTCTCCTCTCTCACTGTAAGTTGTCTGTTATCCTGGCCATCGTTTCCCTAGTTGTCTGGTCATTATTTATAAAGAAACTTGCAGGTGTGGGGAAGTATTTAAATACACCTTTTTTTATGGAGGAGAATATGAATGGCATGGCAGCAGTAAAATTGATACTTTGAGGTTAACTAATGCTGCATTCCGAAGCCAGGCTAAAGTGATCCGTGTAGACTTTAAGAACTCTGGTATGGAGAAACTTTTTCTGCTGCTAGGAAATTGTCAGATGGAAAAAAAAAAACCCAGGAACTAAAATCTATGTTTTTCTGTTTTCTAGCACTCTCAAACTTTGGGACTACAGCAAAGGAAAGGTAAAAACAATGCTGACTCACTATATAGACTTAGCTAAGCTTGTAGGAAAATCTGGATTTTATATGTGCTTTTTAAGCTTGCGTAACATTTTATCAATACTGTAGAAAAAAAATGTTGGTACCCCTTTACTGGAGAGGGCTAAAGATTCCTTTGAGAAAAGGGAGTGATTTGGCTCCTGCATAGACCCTGAGACCTTAAGTAAAGCTGTATTTCTACATTTTTCTCTTTATGAGCAGTGAATTGCTGTTGCTCTCTTTCTCTGTGGTAATGTGACAAATTTAGGGCTTGCCCCCTCCCCAAATTGTTTAGTGTTCTAGGGCAGAGATGCCTTCTGCCTCCTCTAGATAAGGTGGCAGGGTGGGAAACACAGGCAGATACGTTTGGTGTGTTCTGCCAAGAGAGTTTGTCCTTGGCTGAGCAAACTGCCTCCCAGCTGCATTAATGTCTTGTGGCTCTTCACTTCCAGTGCCTGAAGACGTACACAGGACACAAAAATGAGAAATACTGCATATTCGCAAATTTCTCCGTTACTGGTGGAAAGGTTGGTGTTTATTTGAGATGCTTTTTACCAACGTTCAGTTTTTACTGCTTTTCTCTGTAGAAGAAACAGTGGTTTGGGAAGGGAAACTGGCTTTGGTGGGTGCTGGTTGACAGGTGCCATAGTGCAGTGGGAGAAGAGGGTGTCCTGGGAAAGTCCCTGGAGCCTGCGTCTCTTGATGGGCCCACTGCCCCGCTGCAGGCTCCCACCGCGGCAGCAGTGGACTTTCCTGCGGCAGGAGAGCGGCTGCTGGTGCCTCGGTTGGCCATCGCCGCGCAGCCGTCGGCCATCCGATGGTAGGTCGGTGTGTTCTGGTTGAGGTGAGAGGCCAGGTCAGCAGAGATGAAGTCCTAACACAGAACCACCCTAGCGCCTTTTGCTCCGTTAGTTTTCCTCCTCTGGCATATGCAGGGTGGAACGAAGCGTTCTGCTGCCTGTATGCACTGAGTAGAGGCTGAGAGACAGCGAACCGCATCAAGCAGTCGTATAATGTTGGAAGTTCCCTTCCATATGACAACAAAGAAATGTGTAGTGAAGAACAGCAGTTAGATGTAGATGAGGAGAAAGATTAAAATAACTGTGTTTTTTTTTCTCTGCCCCTCCAGTGGATCGTGTCCGGGTCAGAAGACAACCTGGTTTACATTTGGAACCTTCAGACAAAAGAGATTGTACAGAAATTACAAGGACACACAGGTGTGGAAGAGGATTTTGTTTTTATTGATGGAGTATCCCGCATGCCAGCTTGTAATGAAAGCTTAGCTTGAGCGTTTCCTCTCTGATGTTTAGTTCTGACTGTCAGACCCATAAATTCTTCTCTGGCTGAAGCTTAATTGAACCCTAGGAGTTTGCTCCTTTTTATTAAGGGTTTTTTATGGGTATTGCAAGTGTTTATTCTTTCACTGTGAGAACTTTGACGTTAGCTTATGAAAAAGATCTCCTTGAGTTCAGAACTGGTCGAGATATTTAAGCGACTTTGAATTGCCTGTTAACACCTTCCAAAGCTGCAGCTCTTGAAAGGACAGGGGCTTTTGTGGTCCCGCTAGTTGTAAATGTCTGTCCATGTGCCTGTTCCTGAAGGCAGAGTATGGAGATGTCACCTGGTGGATGCTGCAGTCTGAATCCCATAGGAGAGCAGTGCTTCCACTGTACCGACTGGAAGGAATTGTGCTGTGAAATTTAAGCATGCTTATTCCCTTGCAGGACCGTTGATTTGGACTGTAAGTTGGGGCAGTGGCAACAGGTTTTCATTTTCAGGCGAGGGCAAGGCTCTGAAGATGAAGTGTGCAGTCTAAGCATTGAACAAGATGTTGGAAATACCTCACGTGGGAATTACAAACTGACCCGGGTTTTTATTGGCTGTCTCTGACATTATATGCCAAGAGTTTTGCCTGTGAAGTAAGCGAGAACTAGAATCTGGAGAGTTCCCACATTTTGAAACCTGTCCAACACTTCCCGGCTACTACCCTCAGTTCGTTTTTGCTAGTATTTCCTCTCGCAGAGAAGCAGTAGTTGGGACATATTGATGAATAATGTGTTTGTAATTCTGCTGTAAGGAAATAGCAACTTGGTTATGGTGTTTTAAAATGCAGTAGCGATACATGTTCATTTTCAGAAATGCCTGCTATGAACCAGATTTCATTGCTGTCAATAATGATATTTGTATCTCTTTTCTTTTTGCTTAGATGTTGTAATCTCAACAGCTTGTCACCCAACAGAAAACATCATTGCATCAGCGGCACTAGAAAATGACAAAACAATTAAACTGTGGAAGAGTGACTGTTAAACGTACCAGTATCACTATAGAGACTGTCAGGAAAAAATGTTTTTTAAAAAAATACTAAAAAACCACACGAGAATAATAAATCCAGTTTGGCAGGAAACCTGAAGAATATTTGATAAAGTGGTTTCTGTTAGTCTTGGCCCAAAGAAAACGTCTTAGCTCTTTGCTAGAACCGGGCAACGTGGTGGAAAAAGATGCAGTGTCTCCTTTTCTTGCCTAATCTTTTGGCAGACAAATGGATCATTCTGACATCGCGTCAGAAGTGTCAGCCTTGTGTTGGACACTCCAAAGATACTGTACGTTACGGTGGCATTGCTTCTGGGCACTGTTGCTGCTTAAGGAAGAGCTGCCAGTCTACTTTGTTAACAGTAAGTTAAGTCACGAGCCTAGAGATGTGTGGAATTTTTTTTAAATGTCTAATTTTTTATTTTTATTTTATTTTTCAGAATGTAGGTTCTAGTCTTTTGGGAAGTTTCCATATTGTTTTAAATAGGAGTACTGCATCTTTAAGGGTGCTTCATTTTAAACACTCAGCTCAAACTTTGTGACCAAATAAAACCATACAGTTCCAGATTTCCCTCTTCCTGCCCCGACTTGACTCCTGTGGTGAAATCCCCTCTTACCTTCTGTATAGTTGCTTACCTCTTGTTACGTGTGTTTAATAGATGCTGTTCTAGAGCAAAGTTAAAAGTTCTTCTGTTAACCATTAAAAGGAATCCTGCTTGTAGTTGTTCTCAGCATATTTTAATTTTTTTTGCTCTTCTGGTTATAAAGCAAGCTCACAGAACACTGTAAAGTTATTTCAATGTAAAAAGAAAAAAAACCCCAGACTTTCGTATCTTGAAAATCCATCGTATGAAACTGTATTGATAATGGCATGACTCTGTATCTATTTCAGCTTTGGTATTTCTTTCCCTTTTGTCATACCCATGTGGTATTTACACATCCAAAAAAATGCCATATGCCATAATAAAAAGGTGGGATTTTATGTGTATGCTTGTGGTAAGAGTGTAGTAGTGTGAAGTGTCTGTGTCCAAAGAAGCCTCCCTTAAAAACACCTTTGGAAGGAAGTATTTCAGTAGCAGCTCCTTTGAGTGTGGAAGGGAGGAGGAAGAAGGGAGGATGAGCAGCAGCAGTGTGGTGCTTTACATCTGCTGTGGAGCGAGAATAGAGGAGCATAACTAGAGCCAAAATTTGTTTGAAGAAAGTAGGAAAATTGAACTGAAGGTGTCCTCAGCAGAGGCAACATTAGTACAAACCCTGACGGAGCCCTTGAGCTAAGGGGAGAGGAATCCTGCTGCCCTCTCCGCGCAGAAGGGGCAGGGCAGGCTGAGCCATGATCCGGGCTTTAGCTGGTGCTGGTTAAGAATTGTGCCCAGGCCCGAGTTTTATTGCACCCAAAGGGTTCTGCTGTAAGGGGATGTTTTGTTCCTGGGGAAGCCAAAAATGTTGGGTTTTTTTGTATCAACCTCATGGGCTTGATAATAACTGAAAATCAATTCCAGCACAAACCTCTCCTCTAGAGGCTGCTGGGAGACTGCCTGGCTTTGCCCTTAGAGAAGACGACAGCTGCAAGACACGAGGTACAGCTTTTCTTTTTAAAATACAAAAGTAGAATTCATGTTGAGGTGGTGCTAAAATGGCTTTTAATAATATCCCTGTCGCTTGAGGTTTTTCATTACCCCCAGGAAAGAACACTGTGTCTCTAGACTTTGTGAGCGTCACTGCTGAAATAATCAATTTCTTAACTTCATGATTTTTTTTTTCCCAGTCGTCTTCTCACAGGCTAATGAAACTTTTCAATTGCAAGATGTGGCTGTGCTGCTTTACTGTTGTGAAGCTGGTATATTACTCCAGCAAAGCATTTTCATGCGGATTCAGTAATGTTTCATAGCATAGTACTTCCCATGTCACCATGTGCGTGCGAGTGGCTTTACTTGCCCAGCTGTGCTACGGCTTTCCTTGTCTGCTGAGCCAGAGCTGTGATGGAGGGAGATGGTTTTGCTGCTGTCAGGAGGAAATCTCTAATGGCACTGTTCTCTTCCTCTAAGCCGGAGAGCCCCGTTGTAAAGGATCTGCTCTTCTAGCTGTGCTTTGTAAAGGTTGTGTTTAAGTCCCTAGTATCCCACCTGGGAATGATGCTGGGGCCTATGGCAGGAGCTCTGCGTAGTGATAATTGTGTCCAGGCTGGCATGCCGGGGATGTGTTGATGGCCAGGATTAGCTAGCCTTGTAAAGCGCTGTGCTGAAGACAAGGCTTGTGTGATGGCTGGGTGGCTGTAGTAGGAGAGATGTGGCTTTGCTGGTGTTAGGTACAGGCTGGTAGGCGCTGCAAGCTGCTGAGAGGAAGAGAGCCAACACCCTGAGGCTCTGCTGGAGAGAAGGAGAACCTGGGTAAAGATATAAACGAACCAGAGGGACCTGTTATTTTAGGGTTCTCCGGTAAAAAAAAAAAAAAAGACCAAAAAACATGGTTAGATGCCACTAAGTAGGTGGCAGTGCCTTAACCGTATGCGTGTTGTACAGGCCACAAGGGCCTCTTCCATCCTTATCAAGGGGAGTGCTAACCTTCTCTCCTTTCATACAACACAGCTGTGAGCGTGCGTCAGCTGGTATTTAAACCTCTAGCTAGCTGTCTCTATGCAGGGTAGGGTGAGAGGGGTTTTTTTTTTGTGTGTGTGTCCAGTCCTTCTCAATTTTACGTCCCTTTCCGACACCGATAAGAGATTTTTATTTAATTTCGCATATGAATACTTAAAACCCCTGAAAACCCCGTCAAAATAGCATTGACGCGCACTTCTTGTCGCCTTCTTAATGTATTCATCAAGCTCAGCCAATCAGAGCGCAGAGGTCGGATCCTCTTCGACTGCCCCCTGCCGTTGGTGCCGAGCCCTCTCGCACCGCGCACCCCGCGCTGACGAACGGGCGCGCTCCCAATCAGCGGGCGCCTTGACCGGGGGAGGGCACTTCTGCTTCCGCCTCGCTGCCGGCGGCGGGAGTTCACGGGTTCGAGTCCCGGCTCGGGCGGGTGCGGGGCCCGGGGCTGCGGGCGCGGGGCCCGGGGCTGCGGGCGCTGCCGTCGCCGGTGGATGGCGGTGGGGGTGCTGGGAGCTGAGCTCTGCCTCCCGCGGGGATGAGCTCTAAAGCAGGATTTGCAGGCGAACCCGTCTAATCTGCGCAGGGTTTAGCCGTCTTTCTGGGTATCCCTAGGGTTTAAGTGGGAACACGAGCGTACCGGGGGATTTGCTGATCGAATTTTTCTCAGTCGGGGGAGGAAGGCCGTTTCCTACCGTGTTCCCGGGGCCCCTGGGCTGATTAATCTCTTGGAACTGCATCAGAGCCAATGCGAAGTTAAAAGAAACGTACGCTGGTTACAGACGTGGAAGTGGTCGCAGCAGTGGGTTCCCCCCCCCCCCCCCCCCCCTCTTCTAAAGGCCTTTGTTTTCTGCATCCCAAGGGAATAAAAACCATCTGGCTAAACCAGCACCCGCAGCACCTCAAACCAGCCCTGGGAGCTGGTTCGGGGCCGGGGTGATGCTCCCACCGGTGTTACCCACCCCAGCACCCTGCTGCCGGTCCCACCGACACCGGGTTTCCAGCACCGTGCCGTCCCTCTGCCTCTCCCGGGCTTCCCGCCTGGTTCCCGCGGGAAGGCCCAGCCGGAGCTGCTGTGCTGGACGAGGCCGTGGAGCCGCGACCTGCGCCCGGAGCTGGGCATGGCCCCGGAGCCCGGGCTGCTCCTGGCTGCCCCTTCCAGATACCAACAAGTTTATTAAGGGATTAAAAGTTAGTTTCCCCTCCTTATTGAATGCTCTGATTTATTCGTCATTTAAATCAATCCCATTTCCTGCATTTTATCCCTGCTCCCCGAGGCTTTTGGGCTTTGCTGTGTTAGACGTTTGTTATAATCACGTTTTGAGGTGAGCGAGACACCGTGGGTGGTTGAGGTGATTCGAGTAAATGAGCTGTGTTACTTAGGCACTGGTCCCAGGTGCTAATTGCCCCTCCTGAGCTGTAGATGCCCATACAAGTTTGTGTTGTCTCCCAGTGAGATATTAACGAGCGTTCTTGCTAATGAAGATGCAGTGCAGAGCCTGGGTCCAAGCCCCTGGCGGGCTGGGGTGCCCAGGGTGGGCGATTTCAGGTGCTGCTAGCAGGCGGTGGCTGGATGGGCTACGTAAGCAGCTTATTTTGTCATTTTAATTTTTTAATCCCATGCATTCGGTCGTGCTCGCTTATTAGTAAGCGTTAGCTCTCTAAGTCCCATTAGCTGCGTTGAGAGCTGGGGCTTTGCTTGTGGGGACACCGGTGGGGGAGCCAGCGGGCGGCTGGGGGCCTGATCCTGCAGCCAGTAACGTCCGTGACGCCCTGCATGGCTGCGGGTCTGATCCTGACCCCGCAGCGTTGGAGCCATCACAGCTCAGTGCTTTCCTCCGCCGTGCCCCTGTCACCTTCTGAAGCCCCAGACAGCCCCGGCTGGGCTTCCTCCAGAGCCGATGGAAACCCTGGGCTGGCCCCGTTTGGTCTCTCACTGCTTCATTAAGGCAACTATTTTTTCTTGTGTGCAAATGCATACGATACATTCAAACCCACCTCTTCCTCCATCAGCTTTTCCCTTTAACCTCATGGCTGTTCTTCGGTAGAGACTCCTCAGCATTGGATTTAAAATTAGTCGACTGCTTCTCTTTAATGATATTATTCCTGCCCTCTTTAAATAGCACAATATGTCGCAGAAAGCCGGCGGGTCCGTTCGTGAAGATGAGGCAGCTCAGAGAGGAAAAAGAAGAGGACAAAAAAAAAAAAAAGTAAAAACATACATCTCCTCAAACCCCTTCTGCCTAATCCAACTGAATTAGAGGATTTCGAAGTGGATTTAAAACTAAATCTTGATTAGGGAGAATTTCTCTCCAAGAGCTGCTGCACGGTAGTATTAATGGGAAGTGATCGTGGACAGAGGAAATAGGACAGAAATAACCCAGGGTAGCACACACGCACTCACATCTGTGCATGAACTGAAAGAATCAGCGAATTTCTCAAGAGGAAAAGGGAGAAATTAAACACTGACATAACGAGACTGGGTGCCACGGGGCTGGCTGGAGAAGCGGGGAGCGCCCAGGTCTCTGCTGCGCCAACGGCATCTCCCTTTATTCTGGCGGAGGGTTTTGCAGGTGAAAATCAAGCAGCGTGCACGGCCGGGGGGAAGACCCGATCTCTGCCCGCTCCCCAGACGCCACGTTCGTCCTCCGAGCCCTGGGTGGGCTCCAGGAGCCGACCCCCATGCTCTCAGGACCCATGCCTGGAGGTGCCCATGGGATCCTCTCTCTGATGACCGTGGTCTTCATCCTGCCAGCGGGTAAGTGCCACTGTCCCCGGGGTGCGGAGCGGGCCTGGGCTTTGGAGTTATGGTGGTTCGCATCCTCCCCAAACCCTGGTTGTTAAGGGGTTATTTATCCTGGGGGTCAACTGGGGGGCACTCCTGCCCCAAGCAATGTAGCTGCGCGTTGCCCTGTCTTGGTGGTTTTAGGAAGGCATTCATGTCATCACATCTAGTACGCAATGAGGGCAAGGAGCATGGGCCAGGAGCCGGGATCCCCCGGGCTCCCCTTCCCCGCTGCCTCCGGGGCCAGGACTCCCCTCGGCGTGCCCGGCTGCGCGGGGGTGCTCAACCACCTCCCGAAAGCCCGTGGGAGCGGATGAGGACGGGCTCGGGAGGGTTCTGGTTTGGCATTCAGAGGCAGGGAAAGGTAACGGCAAAGTGCAACCTGATTTCTGTTGCTGTCGTTAATCAACGCAGAGATCAGGTACTGTGCTTGCCTTAAACTCTGGATGATGCAAATTAATATCCTTTGAAGGCTTTGGGTTTTTTTTGAACAAAGCTGAAATATGGTTTAATTCCCATTCTGGTTTAGGGCAAGCGATTCTCAGACACAGCTGCTGATCCTGCAGGGAAGGACCAAGCTGCTACCGGTAGCCCTAGGCACACACCTCAATGCCACTGTCCTGAGACCAGGGACGTGTTGGCTCGTGGTCGCTCTGAGCGAGAAGTTCCCTTCTGTTTCTGAGTTGCTTTGCCTCCCTGACAGACCCTGCAATAAAAGCAGGACCGCGTTCAGAGAGCAAACCAAACCCTGCTGACGAAACCATCCCTTGCTGCGAATGCCTCCAACGCAGGGGCGGCTGAAAATGGAGGAATTTGGGAAAACAGGCAAAAGATGTTTCCGAGAGCAACCCTGGCTGGGTGATGGCTGTGGCTGGGAGGTTTTGCCTGCCCTTCGCAAACCCCACGTCAAAGCTCCCTTCTTCCCAGTGTTTGATCCCAGCTCAAATCTCCGATTTCGCACTGACCTCTAGTGGGAGATGCTTTTATATTTTATATTTTATTTGGCCCACGGGGTAAACAAGTGGCGGACGGCTTCAGGCTCTGGCTCGGTGCTTAATGCGCCTTGGTGAGGCAGAGAGTGGTGCAAAGCCATCGTTAGGAAGCAGCTAGGAAGGAGATGAAGTATTTTCCCCCCATGGAAAAATCCCATTGTGTTTCGTGTGGTTCTTGTTTAGTGTCCGGACTCCAGTGTTATGGCTGCAACATCATCGTTGGCACCAAAAACGTGGACATGGGGTGCTCTAACCCGGAGGTGATCACCTGCTCCCACTCCCACCAGGGCTTCAAACACCGGTTCTGCATTAAGACAGAGAGCGGTGAGTCTGCCCGGGGTGCCTGATCGAGCGGGTGATGCTCGCACCCCAAAGCAAACCCCGCAGCCTTCAGACGGGGCCTGGCCTTGGTGTAAGGCTGGCAGAGCATCCCACCCCCCCACCCCCACCCTGGCTGTCCCCACTGTCCCCAACATCCCGCGCTGTCCTTTGCTTTGCAGTGGTCCTGGGCATCCTGCTGACCAGTGGCTGTGCCACCTCCCGTCACTGCCAGCAGCAGGAGCTGCCGGGGGTCCGCATCCACTGCTGCGACACCGACCTCTGCAACGGCTCCCTGCCAGCCCCCCGGCCGCCCCCCGGCCTCGCTGGCGGCTGCCTCCTGCTCCCCTGCCTCCTCGCTGCCCTGCTCCTCTCCTGAGCCCCCGCAGGGCTTGGGGGGGGCCGTGGGACCCTCAGGGCGGGGGGCTGGGAGCGGGGATGCCCCCATCCCTGCTCTTATGGGTGGGCAGGACCCCCTCCTCTCCTCGCCCCTCAACAAACGGTGCCCAACGCTCTGCCCAGGGAAAGGTGTGGGTGATGCCCGGGCACCAGTGCTGCATCCCGGCACCCGAGGGTGGGGGACGCTGCTCCGGGCTCGGGGGGGCTGCGGGTACCCAGCCTGGGGCAGGGAGGGAGCACAGGCCCGGGGGTACCCCCGGGGTGGGTTCTGCCCACGTCCGAGCCGGGCTCTTCCCCACGAGAGGGCAACCTCGGCCCTCGCTGCGCCGGGAGCCCCGCATCCCCCCCCCCCCCCCCCCCCCCCCCGCAACGCTGGGCAGGGTGCGGGGCTGGAGCCCCCCGCAGGGCAGCAGGAGGGGTCCCGCGGGGTGGGGGTGGGGGGCACACGGCCTCTTCCAGGCATTATCCCGAGCGACGAGGCCGAACGGGAGCTTGAAGAGGAAACGCAGGGACGGGAGCCCGAGGGGCTCGTCCAAGGTCATCGCGGGGGCTTGGGCTGGGAATGGAAGGCGCGTGGCTCAGGATCCAGCCTTCTGCTTTTGTCACCAGGGAAACCGCATAAGCCTCACCGGGGAGAGATGAATGAAATATTTTTATTCTATTTTTTTTTCTTTAGATGAAAAAAAAATGCAAAAGACCTTTTCCATGCAAAACATCAGCTTTTGATGACATTTATCAGATGTGTGTCAGAAAACAAGTCAAAACTCTACTTAAAATATTATCTGAGGCACCTTCCCAGCAGAAGCACCTTGGGGCTGATACAAAACATTTTCAGATTCTGAAGGCTCAAAAGAAAAAGAAACCAGAAAACAAATCCCAAAATGACAAGAACAGAAACACTAACCGATCCCCCCTCTTTCCCCTTAAAATGTTCCTTGTGATTTTCAGGGGAGCGAGAAACATTTCCTTGGCAGCTGGAGCTGCTCTCGCTACGGGTTATTTAGCTGCCCGGATGAGTGCTGTGCTGCGCTCCTGCAACACAACCTCCACAGCATCAGCCCGCTCTGACATAAATTCCCATTTATCGGCTGGGGACGGGCTCGCAGCAGTGGGGACAGAGCTGGTGGCCGGAGGGGGGGTGTCCCGGTGTGGCACGGCCACCTTCCCACCCAGCAGCATCTCAGGGAGAAGCGAGGGGCGAGGAGCTGCCGTGGTCCCCTCCATCGTGGTCCCCTCCATCACGGTCCCCTCCGCCACCATCCCGGGCCGCCCGCGTGCCGCTGGCTGGCGATGCTGCTGGCCCGGCTCTGCCCCCCTTGCCCGGCTCCAGCCATCCATCTTGCGCTGGGTAAGAGGCCTGTTGCAATTAAGTAGGCTGAAGTGCTCCTGAACTCTTTAACCTTTGCCCTAGGATTGCTCCTTTTGCCCCGGGGCTGTGGATCAGCTCCATTGCACTCTCCAAACAGCGCCTGCTACTTAGCTGACATTTCTTTCTCCTGCTGGATCCTATTAGCACCCTGAGGTTGAAAATGCTACTTTGGAGTGTTGTAAGGAACGTGATTTATACTGGAAAGTAGCGGCAATCTATCTTTCCCTATACACACACAACACATGAGGCAGGAGACCTAAATCCACATCGCCTGAACAAACAGCAACGGGGGTAATTGCTGGGGAGGCTTCAGGCACCTAGCAGGGAGAGGGGACATCATGGGGTGGCACAAGCCGGGCAGGCGCTGGGAGCAGGGGATGCCCAGCTCGGGGCAGGCAGCTGACAGCGGGGCTGTGCAGGAAACCCGCTCCCCGTTGGGATCCCACCCCTCTGCCAGTGCGTAACTGGTGCTGGATGCCGCTGGTTTCCAGGCAATGCTCAAGACCTGGTTGGGAGCTGCGTGGGCTGTTTGCACGGGCTCCGGTCGTGGAGTCCGTCGTGTACTCTGTCACCCTTTTCCTTGCCTGTTGGTCCCCTGTTAAGGGAAGACCAGAGCTGAGCAGAATTTGCACTGGTTTGCCTGCGTGTGAGTACATATCATAGATAACACACTATGCATGGGAGGCAGATGAAAATAGGAATTGAATGGTGCCTGAAGGAGGGCTGATTAGCCTTTATCAGATATGACACACTAACCACTGAGGCTCCTCGCTGGGATACGGGGTTAAAATCTCTGCAGTGTCAAACTCCATCCTCCTAAGCAAAGAGACACTTTCCATAGTGTTTGTGTGAATCTTCTGGATAAGCCCTGGAGACTGAAACCGTCTCAGCTTCATGTGGGCATTAAAAGTCCCACCCACGCGGTTAAAAAAAGCCCCAAACCCAGAAACGCAAAAGCTGACATTTACTCTAAAATGTCTTCTTCCTGCGTGGCTGCGTGGCGTCCCGTGCGAGCCGCGCTGCCTGCTCCTCGCCGGGGCTGGCTCCGCTTTCGCAGGGCTGCGGGCATCCTCGTGGGCATTCACACGAACGGCCCAGCCGAAAGCCAAGAGATTATTTTGCACATGCGAAAGTGTGCGCACCAACACGCACGCGGACGCGAGCAGAGCGCTTTCCGGGAGAAAAACCAACTACAAAAAAACCCCCAGCCCTAAGCAGCCTCTGTGTCAAAAGCCCTTTTATAAAAGCCTCAGTAGCTGAAGAATTGCCATTGTTTCAGTCTCCAGTGAGCGCTAGTCTTAAAATATTTCCAGCTCAGAGCAGGCTTTGACATTCTGCCCAGACCCAGGAGAGGGAACAAACAGGAGTTCAGAAATGTTTCTACAAGGCACAGATCCTTCTTCTTGTTGGAGAGCCACGTTCTGCATCTTGTGCCTTGTGGCTACGTCCCCTGAAAGTGGGGGAAACACCCCAAAGCACCCCCAAAAGCAGGGAGGTGGGCAATTCTTGGGGGCTGCCGGCGGGGTAGGGAGAGCTGGCTTTCACCCTGCTGCACAGGGCTCTGCTTTTTGTGCTGGTTACTCAGCCTTTCCTCCGCAAACAGCAAAACCATTCCCCCCCTCCCCGAACTCGGGCACTCCAGGCTGCTCCTGCTCAGATGCCAACGGCGGCACGGACCTGATTCCCACCGCGCTGGATGCTGGCTGATGGTCCAAAAGCACAGGCTGCTTAGACCCTGGAAATCAGAGAAGCCAGAAAGTCTGCAGTGATATTAATCCCCCTCCACCTTTTTCGTGTGTTCACCGGTGATGCCGGGTGTGACAGCGTGCAAATTTGGGAGGAGGAAGCTCTCCGCGCTTCGCCCTCTCCATCACTGCCTGCGGGAAGGGCAGTGAGCGATGGATCATGGCACACGTGCCCGTTGCAGCACCGGTGGGAGCCAGGGTAGGAGGACCTCAGGACAAGGCTGGCCCTGGGACTTGGCTCACTGGGGAGCTGCAGCACAGCTCTTTGGCCAGCGTTTGTGTTTTCTCACCCTTTCCCTTTCCATAACGTAAAATGAGGAGGACAGGAGCCGAGACGCACAGTACTGGCTCAGCTACGCTTCTGCAGACCAAGGTCATCCCCACCTTCCTGCGAAAAACTTTTTTGGCAGAAAAGTGCAGCAAACTGTCGGAGGTCTGCAGGCAGTCGGGAGCGACGGGGCTGCCCCGGGGTCTGCAGGGTCTGCGTGCGGCGCTGGTGCCCAGGGCTGCCTCGGGAGTGCTGCCGACAGCCCGTTTGCTCCGCCGACCATGAGCTGTGGTGTGTGCTTATCTCACTCATCCCGCTGAATAAAGGGCAGTATTTACCCAGGAACAATGTGGGGTTAAAATTCAGTAGGTCCTTGTGCAACTCTTTATGGAGAGGCAGTGAGGACAAATAAACATCTCTTAAGAGACAGTCAGTACTCGGGCTCGCTGGTTAATTCATCCTCCGGAAATGCAGCTTGTTTATAGCCATTCATCGCAGGAGCTCGGAACAGCAGGGGCTTGATCCACTCCAAATTTCAGGCGAAATAATAAGATCCTCGCTCTTATTTGTTCTGAGGAGAGAACACAAGGTCAAATATTCAGCTAGTGCAAAGTTTGCTCAAAACTACTGAATATGTTTTATTTGAGAAAGTTTCTTCCCTGCTTTGTCTCTCTCTCTCTTGCCATTCCTCCCTCTCCCTCCAGCTAGCGAGCCCGGGAGGAGCCCAGATTCCCAGCGGATTTGGATTTCCTCCTTGAATGATAAAGGCTTCTGGGGGGGAATCAAAGCTGGGTGGCCAAAACCAGAGGTCCCGGGGTTGAGGGTTAGGATGTCGCTCTCTTATCTGCTCCCCTGCCGTGGAGAGACAAGCAGGGGAGCAACCACGCGTGGGACATCCAGCTCCCTCCTCGCCGGGGCTGCCCAGCCTGCCCTGGGGGCTGCTGCAGTCAGCCCCAGCAGAAACCCCTCTTCTCTGGAAGCTGGGTCAGCCCCATCCATTTCACAAAGCCGAGAGGGAGCAGTGCCAGCCGTATTGACAGAAAAACCACGAACTGGGTTATGTTGCCCGTTCCTCTCCCAGCGCCGAGCTCTCCCCGTGCGCAGACGAAGAGGGAGCGCGTTGCTCAGGGGGACGTCCAGGACACAGAGTCTGTACTGGTCCAGGAACCGCACGCAAGCTGGCTTTGCCTAAATGAGCCCAAAGCCTCAAAGAAAAGCTCTTCTTCTCTAGGATGACAGCCAAAGCTTCCCTCTGCCAAGGGCTGGGCATCGGGGGGGTGGATGGAGGGAGAAAGGGGGATCCTTGTTCATTTTAACAACCTCATGGCAGTGCTGGAGCCAGCGATGTGCCCGACCTACACCCAGCCCAGCGCTCTCTGAACACCACTGATCCTCTCGCAAGCGAGCAAACGCAGCGGTGCGGGGACGAGCTGTCCCGCTGTAGCCAACCGGCATTCCCGGGAGCGGGAGGCACTGTGGCTGTGTCGCGGTGTCTGACTGTCGGGATGAAGCCACACGGCAGCAGCTTGTCCTCCACCCCGGGCACACCGCAGCCCCAGCATCTCTGCCCCACACCCTCCACGCTCAGCAGCCCCAGCACAGAGCAGCCTGGACCTGTGGACGTGTGTTTCAAGGTGTTCTCCTGCAGCAGACTTTCCTCTCGTGTAACTGGCTTCTGGTAGGGCAAGGCGTTGGTTTGTACGTGCCCCTGGGATGCCTCTAAGTAATGAAAGCAAGGTTGTGGCTGCTAGGAAGTCGCAGGGTGTGCTCTTTGGCTCAGAAGCTGGATTCACATCTCCTCACAGAGCCTGCTAATGGATCATCCGCAGATTCCAGCGTCCTTCCTTCCCAGCTGTCTGGTTTACCCAGCCTGGTAACACACCCTTGGGCCTTTTCCTTTGACTCTGTTATTTTAGCACCTTACACCCTTGGGCCACTCTTGCTGACCTCTCAGGTTCTGCTGCAGATATGGATATTTCTGCCATAGTTTGCTATTTTCTGTCCTTCAGCAAAGGTGGTTGGTAGAGGTGGCAGGGATATAACAGCAAACAGCAGCCTTGCGAGGGCAGGGAAGCGAAGACACGTGGTGCCAGGGGATTCCTTTATTTTTTCCCCTAAGTCCCCAAATTCTCACTAATTAAGAGCTAGGGGGAATAAAAATAATACCACCTGGGCCTAATCCTGTGGTCTGCCTCTCCCCAGGCATGTGGACCTAAACTCACTCGCCTGACTGCTGGTGGCATTGGCTGGGGAGCGTTGGTCTGGGGGAGGATGGAGGAACCCCCAGAGCCAGAGACCGCGGCGTGGGCAGCAGCGTGGGGGAGGACGGGGAGGGGTGGGTGATAGACAGGAGGATGGGTCCTCGCAGTGGGTAACTCTTCTGGGGCAAAAGCCAGGTCTTTTGGGTGCCAGTGTCATGTTCCTCCCCTTGGGTTATATCTTCTCTATTAGTGCTGCCTCGCAGCAGACTTTGACAGTAATTACAGAGCTCGTTAAACACAGAAAACCAAACCCTGGTGCAGAATAAGGAAAAATAAGGCAAATTAGAAGGTGGGCAGAGTCTGGCATTGCCTCTTCCCGGCGGCGTCGCTTGGCTCCGGGGAAAGCGCCGTGCCAAGTTGCAGTTTTACACGGCAGGAATGAATCACAGCAAATCGCTGACGGAGCCTCCGCCGCCGTCAGACACCAACTGCTTCGGCATCAAGGGGAAGCGCTGCTGGCCCCCGCAACCGCCGGCTGAGCGCGCGGCTGCTAATTAGTAAATAAGGGATAATCTGATCAATTAAGTGCTCAGCCCGGAGGCTGGCGAGGAGGGCACACTTCTGCTGGCGAGGTGGCTGGGAAAGGATGGCTGCGTGGGGATTGGGGCAGCTCTGGGGTTGTGGGGGGCTGCCGGGGGTCTCTGCCACGGGATCCCCCTCAAAACCCAAGCAAACGATGCCTCTCTCATGGAAAGTTCTCCCTCTCCGGTGAATGTGGGGTACACTGGGACGCAGTGAGGTTGGCCGGTGGGATGGATGCTCAGCGCGTCCCCCGAGATGTGCTGGGCTCTCCTCTGGCAGGCTGGCGCGGTGCTGGGGGTGGTTATTGCGAGGCAGAGAGGTTTTTACGCCCTGGGTGCATGGGCAGGCTCCGTCCCTCATCCTGCCATCCCTCCAGGGACGGAGGGGCTGGAGCCTGTCCAGACCGAGCCCCGTCCTCACCCCTGCGTGGTCCCGGTGTCACACAGTGGCTGAAGAGCCAGGTCTGGCACCTTGTCGGCGAGCGAGGCAAAGGCGAGCTGCAGGAATCGCTGCTTATTTCCAGACTTGCAAATTCAACCTCAGGAGAGCAGCAAAAGGAAATTAAATGTTCACTCGATGACGGCAAGTAGGGCTCTCCTGGGGCTCTGCAGCAGCTGGGGCAGCTCACCCGCGGAGCCCAGGGCAGGGGACCCAGCCGTGGGTCCCGCTCCCGCCACCTTCCCCAAGCCAGGCCCCGTGCCCAGCCCTGTCCCTGCACACCCCTCGTACAAGGGTTGTTCTGAGCATCCCTTGCTGCTTCCCCTCCGCCGGCTTCGGCACTATTAAAATGTTTTCCACCAGCACCGATTTCAATTACATGTTTTTAAAAAGTCATTAAACAGAATTCCCCATGAAATTATTTTTATTTCCCGCCTCTCCTCCCCGCCTCCCCGCCACTCCGTCTACTTCCAAACTAATGAGATTAATTGAGAACTACAAACGTCTTCCAAGGGCCCAAGGCAAATGCAATGTCAAACAAATGTAACTCTTCCCAAGCTGTGCAGGATGGCATCGACCCTCCCTCCCGCTCGCCTGCTCAGAGCATCCCTCCCGACAAGGGGCTGCGTTTTGCAGTCTCAGAAGGTGCTTAGGTTTTGAAACCTTTGGTATTGTTTTTTTCTCCTCCTTTGAGGAAGGAAAAAGAAAATGCCTGAGGAATGAGAGCTGTCAGATGCAATAACGTGAAATCTTACTTTGGGCTGGCAGGCGGATGGGGGGGTCTCTCTGGCGTGTGGCGTTACCCAGGGAAGTTGAAACAGGGAAGCAGGGAGGAACATTAGAGAAGTTATTCTGCTTTTTCTCAGCCCCACAGGTAGGAAAAGAAAAATACAATCCCCCAAACCCAATAACCTGCAAACCAAACCCGACAATAGCCCTATTCACCTCCCAGGCTTTTATCCACTCCCAGCGTTTGATTCCTCCCGTCTCAGCGCCGGGTTAATCAATGGAACAAATCCCCGGCGTCGCACCTCTCCCGGCCCCCGCGGGCTCCTCCGCCATTGATTAAAGCAAACAGCCATTTGCAGGGCTGCACGCCTCGGAACACAGCACGCTTTTTCAGGCTGCCTTGCTGCTGCCGGCTCGGAATAAATAAAGGAGAGGGAACAATATGGGAGATTTGTTACTTGGTGGAGCAACCGCTCAGCATCACCTTCCCTCCAGTGCTGCTTTAAGCAGGGCGAAGGAAAACCTCAAATAAAGCCCCCAACCCTGCTGAATTTTGTGGGATCGTACATTTAGATATATATATACACACACAGTGGTGAGGAAGACTGCAAGGATAGTTTTGGAATTGGAGAAAACAAATTTCTTTGCATGGAAACCCCCCCAAAACCCAGTTTGTGCAAGCACACGGGCACTGGTGATGGGAGAGGCAATTAAGGCTGCAGAACGGACTCGCTCCTTCGCCGTGATGACTTCAGTCTCGCTTGCAGCTCATGGGTGCTGCCAGCCCCTCTCCTCGCAGGGGTGCGGATGGGTCTCGGTGGGACCGCAGGGAAGATGCTGTGAGATGCCCATGGAGGGTTTGGTGAGTCACCCCCATGTAAGACCGAGGGGTGCCTGGGACCGGGGGGTGCATGGCCTGGCGCCGGCATGGGCAGGGGACCAGGGCAGCCGTGGGACGACCTGCCCTCCTGCCGATGCAACAGCCAGGCTGAGAAAGACCGTGGTGGATCCAGTCCCCGGCACCCTCTGACAAGTTAAAACCCTCCAGTTTATTAAAGATACATTCCTGTGCTAATAAAAGACGCGTTGTCTGGTGGCGGGGAGGCTGCAGGATGTTATGGTTGGAATGTTCCTTGGCCCTTGTGTAATTAAAAGCCCCACCAGCTGTGGATCTGCAAGAAGATATTTTTTCCCCCCTAGACAGACAGTCTTGATGTTTTCTGTGATCTCCATGATGTCACCAGCTCCCCTTTGATGTGTGCAACCGAGGAACCGCTGGTGCTCACGACTCTGGGGGGATATTTGTCTGAGTGTTGCTCATTAGATGGCCCAGTAGGATGGAGGCAAGATTAATTACAGAAGGGAAGAGACCGATCCCTGCATCCAAATTTATTAGCACGTTAGGGCTTGGTGGCCATTGTGGTGAGCCAAATGCAAAAATAATAGTAGGACAAAGACACTTCCCTGAAGGTTTCATTAATGGGACAAAAGGATGGACTGTTTTCCCCATTTCATGCGGGGAGGATGGAGACACAGAGCAATTAAAGGCCTGTCTTAACACAACACAGCAGACTATCCCACACGGGGTGTGCAGGGCAGCCAGCCCCAGAGCAGATCGCTCCTGATTGCCGCTCGTGCTTTCACATTTGTATAACATGATGAAACCACGAATCTACAAGTGGTTTCTTTGCGCAGCTCCTCCTCTTGGGCTGGCTGGTGGCGAGTAACATCGCAGAGGTGGCCAGCGGTACTCGGTGCTGGATGCTGCCGCAGCCAGAAATGATGGACCAGCCCTTGGGGTTTGTGGGGCATGAATGAAACCCGGTCTGAGCAAATGGCCTGAGGGATCCAGCCCTGCCCATGCTGAGGCTTTGGACTCCACAGCATGCAAACAAACCTCCTAAAAATGACCGTAAAACAGTTTGTTCCTGTTCTCCTCCTGACACCCTTGCTCCCATCACCACGTTGCATGCTGGAGACAAAAGCCTCTCCCGTGGCGCAGCTCACACGCTCCCCGGGGACTCCTGCCCCTTCTACAGCGACCAGGATTTTCCAGGGACAGAAAAAGCTGGGGGCAAAATCCTGCTGCCCTTTATAACAACATAAAAGAACGTATTTTATGCAAGTCCTCAGATGTGTTGTCTTTGGGCTCTGGGGGTCCGTGGAGGACAGCTGGAGCCCATCCTTCTGCCCAGGCTTCGTAGACCATTACGGTGGTGGCTCCTGAGTTGTTATTCTGGGTGAGGTGCAAACCAGCCCCATTCCAGCAGAGAGGGCACAGCACGGCTTGTAGGAACAGAACGTCCCCTCCGCTCACACCCCGGCCGCTTGCTGGGGCAAATACCGGTCCCAAGCCTCCGAGGGAACATTTCTGCAGGTATTTACCCTGCAAGCAGCCCAGAACTGGATTCAGCTAAGGTGAACGCTGGGACGATGTGGAAATGCCTGTCAGGCCTACAAACCCGCAGGGCAAATTAAGCAATCATGTTCCCAGGACATACATAAAAATAAGTAAAAAACACCATTAATCCATAGCAACAAAAGGAGATAGCATGGCAACAGCAGCAACTGCTGCAAAACAAAACAGTAACAAGAAGAGAGGAGGGGAGGGAGAAAATCAAGCCCTGCTCTGTCCTTGGGGGGTTTTTAAGGTAAAGCAGGGTGTTGCATCCCGGGTGGGTGGTGGGGAGCACAGGGGCTGGGTGCTGATGCGAGGGGCTGGCTGTGTGGTCCTGTGCACAGCTCTGCTCGGCTGCTGGGGGTCTGTGGATGCCGGGAGGATCCTGGGACGCCCGGTTTGGCCTCTGGAGCTGGGAAGGGGCTGCAGCAAGGCACTGGCCGTGGCACGGGGCGGTGGGGATGGCATTTCCCAGGCTGACTGCCACGGTTCTCTGGTGGTAGCCGAGCCTGTGCTTGGGCTGAGCAAATTCCCAGCTCCTGACGGTCACCAGCAGAGCACGGCTGGGAGCTGAGGACACCAAACCCATCGTGATTTTTTTTTTCCTAATTGCTGTTCAGAAAATTAAAACAAAAAATGGCCAGCGCAGGAGGAACAGTCCTTAATAGCAGCTCACAACCACTTCACAAAGATGAGCTGCTCATGCCTGTGGCACAGTAGAGGAAAAAGAGCCTTTTACCCCTTAGGACTGATGTGCCATGGACTTGCTGAATTAAATAACTGAGCCCAGGAGGGGAGCTGCTTCTCAGAGGCAGCCCTGCTGTGCTCCCACCCCCCAAAACGATGCTTTCAGCTCCGATGAGGTCAAATCCCCCCCCCAGAAACAAAACCGGGATAAACTCAGCATCAAAACAAGGCTCAAACCCGGTTTTGAACCCAGGTAATGCTCCGCTGTGGGTGCGTAGGAAGAGCGTGATGGAAATAAGCCCTAATGGGTGTTAATTTGAAGTGGCAAGTTTGTGAGTCAGGCGGTGGGGTGCAGGGAGAGGAGTGGGCAGGCGGCACGAGGCAGGGATGAGAAGAGTCGCTGCTTCTGCTGCCTGCTGAGAGGGGAGAGCACCGCAGCGACGTTCGATGGGCTTGGGATTGGGAAGGAGAAAGGGAGCTGCATGACAGCAGAGAGGGGATTGCATAAAGCTGAGTTCCAGGCAGTTTGGCTTTATCGGAACACACGTTCAAGGGATCGTTGTTAAAAGGAGGAGATTTTCCATGCTGTGAGAGCCAAAGCAAATACAGTGAAACTTAATTAAATACTTGCCTGCTAAAATAATAATTTTCTTATGAATTGAGGAAGGTGAAGCACAATGAGAGATGGACCTGATAAAGGAACAGTGATTCTCCAGTGTGCCTGGCAGAAGTGCACAGGTGAAGAGCACAATAAAGCAGTTTTTTTGGTGGGGAAGGCTCTCCGCCTTTTCCCTTGTACAGGTCCATGTGTAGGATGCCCTCCACGGCCATGTTGGCTGCCGAAGCCCTCATGTACTGCTTGTCTCCATCACAAAACGTGAGCATACCATCCAGTACTGCTCTACACAGTCAGCTCAAGGAATGGCATTGCCTGAATGGCTGGCAACAAGTGGAAAGGCAAATGCTTGTCTAGAGGAAAGAGAAGGAAGGGCGAAAAAATTCTGTGGATAACTGCAATATTAATTTTGTTCTTGCTTGCTGGTGCTGGGGAGACGGGAGACACCTCATCTGCTGGGCCTGGGGCCACTTCTGCACTCCGAGAACTTGTTCAGTGGGGCTCTGGGCAGAAAAAATGTCAGCTGGAAGAAAGCCCCTCCAAGTATGAAGTGAATGGTAATATCATCACCATACAAAGAACTCGGGAGAATTGTTTCAAGAGGCAAAGCTGGGGAAAGAAAAAGAAAAAAAGAGGTCTTGAAGCGTGCACCTGCAGGACGGGCTGGCCGTGAGTGCGTGGAACATGCCTTGCACGCGCGTGTGCACTCCTGCGGCACAGCCGGGGCCCTCGCTCCCCCGTCTGCAAAAATTGCAGGCTTGGAGGCCAGGCAGAGATTTGTTTTGAAAGCCTCTCTCTAAATGTTATTTCCATTTAGAAAGAAAAAAATGCGGATGGATAGATGGCTTTCACCTTTAAAGGGCTCCTCCCCGGCAGCACCCCGCCGCAGGACCGCTCCCGGCTCACCCCACTCCGCTTCCCTCCTCCGAGCCCTGGGCCATCAGCAGCTTTGACACCCTGGAAAGAGAGGCTTTCTGCTGGCCTCGGGCTGCCGTAGGCGTCAGGGCACTGAGACAGCGCAGCAAAACGGGGAGAAGAAACAGCGGCTTGGAGCTTTTCTTCGGTGGTTGGCTCAGTCTCAGTGCTACTGGCTCCAGCCAGTGCATTTGGCTTCTTGGGTTTGGCTCGGGGTTTGTGGGTTCAGTACTTTTACATTGATACCTCAAACCACGGGGGAAGGATTAGGCCAAACCCCTGTTTTTCCATTATTTTAATACATGTGGTAATTTTAATAAAGTTCAGTTTTCTAGCCTCCTCCAAATGCAGATAGTTTTTCTCTCACAAAAAAACCCCCAATCCCCCAGAAATCAAAAGACTGAATTTGGACCCTGTGTTATTTGGCATTGACTCTTTCAGATGCGTTGAACATCATTACTTCATGGCTGAAATTACAGAAATAAACCCACTAATAAAATAGAAGCTAAGAACTTTTACCCTCTTTGTCTTTGCATGGGAGTCAGTAAAGGCTTAGTCTGTACAATAATTATACTGTATGCACAGCAAAAAAAAGTTCTCGACTCCTGCCATTCCCAGCCCTTCCCCACCAAAGAAAAAAAAAGTTGGCAATAAATTTAAAACAGTTTTATTTACCTTGAACTACTCAGCCAAGAATGCACATTATTTAGGGACTGGAATAAAAAGCCATTCACTCTAGTTCAATTGGCCATTTAGTTCAATTTGTGTGTGTTACTGCAGGTAATTACTATGGTAATAATGTACTGTAATCTGCGCTGATTTGGAACTTGTCCTGTTTCTGTATTAATAATAAGTGCCATATATGTACTAATTACCAGTTTGTTACCATGGTTATTTGCGTAGATGCCATGTTAATGATACCCTGGAAACATAAAGCAATGACATTTTTGAATTAAATCTTTGTGGTCTCTTTAGTGCTAAAAGCCCAATTCACATAAAATAATGATGAAGAAAATGAGATCATCGTCGCTGACTTGCCAGCAAGCTGATTAGCTGCACTGCATAAATATACGATTTTACCATACTGAAAAATTAGAGCTTCCAAAACATTTTCCATGGTTGCTAAGTAACTTCCCAAAGATTACATCACTTACAGGAACACGCGGTGCCAAATCCGTCGCGCACACGTATTTATAGAGCGTACAGTGCGGGGAATGTGCGCTCGGCGGAGAGGGCTCCGCTGTGCCATAGGTGTAAGCTGCTGGCTCCCGGCCAGAGGAGAGAGTAAATAAACAGGCATCCCTCCCCTTTCCCGACAAACTCATCCCCCCCCTCCCCTTTACCCCTTGGAAGGAGCCAGGAGGCAATCCAGAGCCATCGATTTCATAGGATTATTTAAAGCCAAGAGGGAGCTCTGCTATCCCTCCCCTACAATGATTTCACGCTGCAAGCCCTGCGCTGGCTTGCGTCTTTTCTCTGCTTTAAACCGAACCAAGCAGCGCATTTTTGGGGATGATTTGTTGGAAATGTGGACTGGAAGGGACAGGGCTGGCTACCGCTGCCTCCCGGTCTGAGCGAGCGCTGGGTGCACGCTTGCGCAGGGCGGATGTCTCCAGGTTTTGCTGCCGGACGCTGAGCAGCGTTTGTCCCTGCAAAGCTTCTCTGTCTGCCGTGTGACTCGCTCTGCAAACAACCTGCTATTCCCACGCAGCAGCTACTTTGCTGGCCATACTGGAGCTACATTACAATTAAAAATAGTTTATTGGCAACAAAAACATTCCCTTTTCCCTGCCCGCGCAGTAAACAATGGGTCCTTCCTACCCGAAAATTAATGGCAATTCTTTAACCAGATGACACTGGTGTAGGGGCTGGAGAGAACTGGAATGCTGAAGCTGTGTGTCCCTGCAGACAGCGAGGAGTAAGGCAGGGAAACCTATAGGTCCCAACCCTATAGTAAAGTCTGAGTCCTACTGCTGTGGGTGAAGCCCCACAGATCTGGAGGGTCTGGTGGGTCTGCTGCGAGGAGCAAGACCCAGATGCCGCAGAAGGCAGCGGGGTTTGGGCTCCCCGGGTCAGCTGAAGGCTGGAGCTGGGGCTCTCCTCTCTCGCTGGCAGGGTTTGTCCGGGAGATGAACGAGGAGGTGGCAAAGAGCATCCTGGTGAGTCTGCTCGAAAGAAACCGGTGGCCTGGACTGTGTGTACCCGAGAGGACCAACAGCCACTGCAACACCAGCCAAAAGCCCCGGAAAAATCACAACATGAAGTTGCCAAGGACATTGCCTGACCCTCGGCACGCTGTGGAGGGGCTGGCTGAGGCACCCGCTGGAAGATGCCCCTGGCTTTCACCCAGTGAGATGCTGCTGGACCACGGCCACGCAGGAGCAGTTTCTCTCCGTTATCGTTCCTCTGCTTTGGCCCAAAGCCATCGGAGCATTTCCCTCCCTGCTCCTGCAAAACGCAGTCCGGCGCAGCGGATGCCATGTCATTTGAAAAGCTACTTAGTGCTCTTTATTATCTGGTCATTATTTTTCCACTGAAGCCTGAGATAAGCAAAGCATAAATCAAACCAGAACAGGAGCCACTTGGAACAGGTAAAGGATGGAAAAGATTTTAATCAGTGAATCTGGGCAAGAAAAGCCGAAAGAGGGAGAGGGAGGGAAGAAAGGGGGGTGAGAAACAAAGAAAGGGAAAGAAACACCACTTGTTGTTTGTGGGATGAAGACAAATGTTTCCAAAGCCACATTTTCCACATGACTCCCAGTAAAAGCTCTTGGTTTGATTATTAATCACAGGGCGGCCTCCATCCATCACTCCATCCCTCCGTGCCTCCTGAGCTGTTTGATGTGCTACCCTCCGCTCTCCCATCCCGCATCCCCCCCATCGGGCGGCCCTGACAGGAGAAAGCCCGGCAAGTTATTCCAATAAAGAAAATGCAATCAAATAAACAGAGGAGGAAATAAACAAGATGATCAGGAAAGCTTCTGCTGTTCTGGTTGGATCCCTGCCTCTCGAGGCTTCTGGAGAGCTGCTGACACCGGGACCGTCTTCTGAAATGGATGGACTTTGCCTCTTGCCTCATACATCTGTTTAATGACCTCTCCTTGCAGGCACTTGACATGTGATTTATGGGATCTAAATTTTACCTCTTTGCTTCGGTGTTGCAATCGCTACGGTCTGCAAGGTGAGAGCACCTCGCCCTGCCGAGACGCCGTGCCGGCTCCCGCGCTCTCCCGCTCACCAAACGTTCTTCTTCTGGCCCTTCCTTTAAAAAAAACAAACAAAAAAACACCAACGAAAAAAACAACAGACTTTTAAAAATGTGTTTTTTCCTCTTTAAAAGAAAACTGCTGCTGACGCAGCCTTTGCAGCGTTCAAGGCCGATGGCGCTTTTCAGGGAAAGCAAACAGCAGCACCCCAGCTGATTTCCTGCAAATAATAACAATAATAATGAAATATATAAATAAAGAAGTGCTTAATTCTTTTACTGGCATCTGTAGCCTCTTATTCATAAATTCATCAGGACTTTCCCAGGATGTCAGTTTTGGCAAATGAGCCCTGAGTTGCTTCATGCTAATGGAGCGGTGGGCTGCCTGACCTCAGGAAATAGAGAGGCCAAACATGAAAAAACAGAGCCGGGTTCAAGGCTGGGGCTGTGAACCCCAGATTTGAGGGTGAGGTCGGGAAAGGGTCAGGGAAGCATTGTGTGCGCGCGAGAGAGAAATGCTGGTTTCTATTTAAAACCTTTCATGCCGCTGCCAGAGACCTCTCGCCATTGTGTGCGGGAGCAGCCCGGCGATTGAGAAATGCGCCTGGAAGATCCCGGCTGCTGGAAAGATTGGAAACAGTCACCCTTACGTGTGACCAGCCCAACCCTCCCCTACCTTGGGAAGAAAGAGAGGGCGAGACCTGCCTGGCTCTTCTCAGCGGCGAACGCCGATGGATTTGCTTTGGCGTTTGGGGGTGATGGATGTGCCGGGTGCTATTCATTAGAGGTGATTTGTTGGGGCCGGCGTAGCTCGCCTGCCCATTAGGACGCATTTACTTTGCAGGTTGGTAATGATGGGTGCGCTTAATAGTTTCTGAGTATCAGAGGGCATTATAAAGCCCTGGAAGAGAAGGCTATCAATATTTACAGCTTCAATTTGTTGGGGGAGGAAACCAGTGCATGTGCCTGGGAGGGGTGTCCGCCCCGAGCCCCTGCTCGCTGGTGGTGGGTGTTGGCACGGGAGCGGAGCAAGGGGGATCGGCTGGGAATCCGGCCGTGCTGTGTCCTTAGCGCATCCAAGCGATGTGGCAGCAGCAGCTTGTTCAGCTCCGGCGGGGGCAAACCGAGTCCCACCACTGAATTTGGGTGCATGCTGAAGGCAGAGCCAGAGGCAGAGCCCCACAGCCCCAGGTCCAGCCCCGGGGTGGGGGGTTGCAGTCCTTTAGGGCTGGCTCTCGGCGAGCATCATGGCCCACGATAAGAGGAGGCGTAAGGTTATTCACTGAGGGATGATTATGGCTATTACATCCCAATTCCCTTCCCCTGCCCTCCCCCCGGCCCGGGCTTCGCTGGGAGCGAGATCCCGTTAACAGCCCTCTGCCGATGGGCAGCCATTTACTTAAGTCCCAATTTTTCATTAAAATAGCACATATGGCTATCAAGCATCGCAAGGTCACAGGGCTGCATTGTCTCAGCTTAATACGATGCTATTAAGGCTGGACTATAATGTCCCAGATACAGCAAGTTCAGCAGCATAAGATCAAGCATTGGGCAAGACTGCAATTTCCTCCTGTCCTCCTGCTATGATCTTATCAAAGCCTGACTGATCTCTATATACGAAATCGCACCGGAGAGCATTAAACATGGTGAAAGGCTCCGCTTCCCCCGGCCCGCGGGGAGGTTGGCTTCGCCTCCCTTTGTGTCGCTGCCTCCCCTCTCCGGCAAGGACCAGGGCAGAGTCGCCTGATTGAATCAGCCGGGCTGAGAAGCGGGTGCGAGTTAGTATTTTATCTTTGCTGTTGGCTTATTTTGAAGCCTGACCTCCATTCAAGCCCATGTGGTTTTGAGTCTAATTTTTTCCCCAGCTTGGCATCGCGCTGCCAGGTCTTGGCTGCCCTCGTGGCCACTGCACTGGCCTGGGACCCTCGGAGCTGTGGCTGTCACTGCTCTCTGCAGCCCTCAGCAACCCTTTTACTTCTCCCTCAACTAAACTAGATGGGAATAGTTCTTTTCTTCCAGCCTTTCTCTTCCTATCTGAGCTACAAGTGCCTGCATGCAGTCCCTTTATCTTACCACGGCTCCTGGCACAGCGGGTCCCTGCGCTGGGTGCTTGATGAGATACAGGCAGGCCAACCAGCAATTATGGAACAGAGGCAGAGGTAGGAGAAGGTGGACTGGAAACTGTCTGATGGCTTTATTATGTCACGCAAGGATACGCCACTTATTGCCTCGTGGGCACTGATGTAACGTGGTGTGCGTGTGCCCGGATGGGAGGGTTTCATTGTAAGAAGAAGGTGCGTAAATAAAAGCCAGTTTGTGTGCACACCAGCGCTGCCAAGGAGGAAACATCTCTCGTGGTATCTCCACGAGCAGCGTTTGCAGAGCAAACAAATGTGTTAATCCATCTCCGTAGCATGGAGACGCGCCAAGCCCCCCGGCAGCCCGCACGGTGAGCCTCTGTGGAGGGACCGGGAGGGACCGGTGTTGGGGGAACGCGGTGGCTGCTCCCTGCTCCCATGCGTGTGTGGCCATGCCGCGGTGCAGCTGCACCGGGTCAGTGCATCCGCGCGGCCCCGTGCACACCGGGTGAGCTGGGCAACGAGAGGGCGGCAGTGGGAAGGGGCTTGCTTGGAAAACAGACCAACCAAAGGCAAGTGCAGGGTCCTGCACCTGGGGAGGAACAACCCCATGCATCAGTACAAGCTTGGGGTGGACCTGCTGGAGAGCAGCTCTGTGGAGAAGGACCTGGGTGTCCTGGTGGATGACAGGTTGACCATGAGCCAGCAGTGTGGCCTGGTTGCCGAGAAGGCCAATGGCATTCTGGGGTGCATTAGGAGGAGTGTGGGCAGCAGGGCGAGGGAGGTTCTCCTCCCCTTCTGCTCTGCCCTAGTGAGGCCCCATCTGCAGTACTGTGTCCATTTCTGGGCTCCCCAGTTCAAGAAAGATGAAGAGCTACTGGAGAGAGTCCAGTGGAGGGCTACGAGGATGATGAGGGGACTGGAGCATCTCTCCTACGAGGAGAGGCTGAGGGAGCTGGGCTTGTTCAGCCTGGAGAAGAGAAGGCTGCGAGGGGACCTAATAAATGCTTATAAATGTCTGCAGGGTGGGTGTTAGGAGGACGGGGACAGACTCTTTTCAGTGGTGCCCAGTGACAGGACAAGGGGCAACAGGCACGAACTGAAGCAGAGGAAGTTCCAGCTGAACATGAGGAAGAACTTCTTCCTTCTGAGGGTTGACGGAGCCCTGGCCCAGGCTTCCCAGGGAGGCTGTGGAGTCTCCTTCTCTGGAGATATTCCAGCCCCGCCTGGACGCGGTGCTGTGCAGCCGGCTCTGGGTGACCCTGCTTGGGCAGGGGGTTGGACTGGGTGACCCACAGAGGGCCCTGCCAACCCCGACCATTCTGTGATTCTGTGATTCAACCAACTGGCCAAAAAGGAAAATAGATGCAAAAGCCCAACTGCTCTGCCATGATTTCCCATCTGAGTCAGAACAGCTTACAAGGTTATTAGTTAATTAAGCAATGGAAGCCATCTCCCTATCGCTATGTGTCAGCCCCTATTAGCTGTTCCGTAACGCTAGCTGAGAATACACAGATGCTCTCTGATATCGATCATTTATTTACCAGGCCCTGGGCTCCCCCTGCCCCTCCAGTGGGCAGGGCTGGCTGCGGTGGGCAGCCGCTCCATCACCCCACGCTGGGCTCGCCAACAGCCGTCAGCTGCGATTGTTTTCTAGTGAAAATAGATGTTCAGTATTGATCTCTTTCCTCCAGCGGAGTCCGGGGGCCTTCTCCTTCACTAGTCTAATAAAACACAACTAATTAAATTTGTGCCTTGCTTTTTCAATATTGCATTATCCTAATTACTAATTAAGGGGACCACATGTAAGGGGTAGGCATTATTCCCTCCAAAAGATCCCCTAATGGCCTAAATGACATCGTGTGGAAGGAGGAAATCTTTCAGCAAAGGCCAAGACTGAAGCTTGGGAAGGGATCCCTGGGGGCAACTTAACAAAAGGCTCTTTAACTCTTCAGCCGCTGCCCTGGCATTTGCTGAATCATGGAGTATCGGGGCAAGCGCCCGTGCAAAGCCGCACGGCACATGGGGAGCAGCTGCCAGGCAAGGGAAGCTGCACACTGCCACGTGAGGGGAAGCTGGGGAGGAATTAAATGGAATGGGGACATCTGTGCATGCCACCTTCTGCCTGGGAAAGCACGTCAGGGGCAAGCGGGGGAACTGACTCTACCAGACAAGTGGGTATCCCACCCGCGTCCTCCCACGCGGAGCCCAGCCGTGCAGCCCGACCGACCGCAGCGTCCAGCCGGTACGGGGACATACCAGAGCTGGGGCTTGTCAGGGAGGAACGAGCCCTTTCAAGCCTGTACACGATGTCCTGCTCTTGTCAGGCCCATGCCAGAACGGTTTCCTTATGTTCCAAGTGGCAATTAAATACAGGATATTATAGAGAAGCCTCTTCAGGGGACCACTGGCAACACGGGGAAAGCTCTGCACTGCAGGAGCTCCCAGTTATTACCAGTCACTCTGGGTAATGAAGCACTGGGCTACGCGCTGAGCAAGGGACACTAAACAACAGCCAGGCTTAAACCAGACCTCCAGGCTCTCAGCAGCCCTGCTTCAGGACTCAAACCGAATTAGGCTGGCTTCTACACAAGGACCTTGGAATAAATCCCTAACTTCCTTTAGTATGCGTCAGGGACCAAAGATCAGCGGTGCAGGAGCCTGTGCCGGGCTGCACTGACCCTCTTCCCGCTGAAGCACCCTTTGCTGGAGTTCGCTAACGTCTTCATTTCATTTTCTGTGTGAATCGCTGCTCAGGCGCTGGCTGTTTTGGCTCCATAAGTCACTGGTTCATTTCGCATATGGCTCTTCTGGAAACATATTTTTCCCCTTAAATATGTGGCCTGAAAGTGTGAACTGAGATTTATGCCGAAAAGAATTGGGAAAGAATAGCAAATAGGTACTTGTTGGAGAGAGAAAAAAATTCCCTTGGGCGCTACAGAGAACCCCCCAGTGCTGGGACTCTACAAAGAACATGTTCTGCCCAAGGTCTAGGCGTTTACCAGGCCAGGTTTACTGCCCGGTGCGGCCGTGATACGTAACTTTTGGGATGAGCCTTTCAGCCGTAGGTCTCTACCTGGGAGGAGAAGAGTCACCAGCGTTCGACATATGGGGAAACAGAGGCAGCACAGCACCTTGTACCAAGACGGGGACTGCTAGAGGTCAAACACCTTCCAGATCCCCCCCGTTTCCCCTTTCATGTTGATTTGCCTGTTGCTTTAAGTAGCACTGTTACAGGTAAAATTTGGCTAAGGAACCGTACCATTAATTGAAAATTAAAAAGGCTCCAGACAGTATTGATGTCTACGATTTAGCACCCTTTTTGGTTTCTAATCTGCTCACAGGTTAAATTGATCGTGGCTCCTTTATGGATTATTTTATCTCTCCTTCCTTGAAGTGATTGAAATCTTAATAATCAAGGATAATATCGACGCCAAAGTTTTAAGCAATAAACGTATAAACAGAATGAAGAGAAGCAGAATGCTCACGTCTCTCAACAGTGAAAATTGTTCCGTTTTATTTTGCTGTAGCAGATGTTAAGTTTCCAATAATAAAATAAAATAAAAAATCTAGGAGAGACATTTAGCAAAGTATAGCTTTACACTCCAGAGTTATCACTCCAATTTCAGCTGGGACCATAAAGTTTTATGAGCTATTAAATTGTCCTAAACCTCCTTTAACACACTAGCTCTAATGTTGGAGACCAACCGTTTAGAAAAAGGAGGTTACCTTAGCAGAGATCGGGCCATTTTCCTGCACTCGTACTCAGTCAATAACACTTCTCTTTTGCTGGAGCGTGGCTGGTAATTAGCCTGCATGCCCCGCAGGTAATGCAGCCCGTAGATGCAATCCCTCCCACGGTGAGAGGAGCATCAGCAGCACCGGGACGGATGCTCAGGGGAGCAGAGCTCTGGGCTGAGACTCTGGAGAGCAGACGGAAAACCTCAGCTCCTTGTCTGGCTGCAGTTTTGGTTCCCCCATCCCCTCACCCATTCGATAAGCACGCTCGTGATTTCTGCTTCCCCCCTTGCCTTTTCATTTGGGTGACGAATCCATCTGAACATGGCCTTTGACTGCGTTTTGTTACCTTGCAGAAGAGACCCTCGATCTTAGCCTTAGTCCCTGGCGTGCTAGAGTGAAACTGGTCTGTACATCACCCAGGAAAAGGTTAACAGCAATTTCAATTTGCACTTGCAGAGCTCTGTCCAAAGGAGGAAGTTAAAAACCCTCCAGACACATCTGCGGGGTGTCACAACACCCTCCAGAAGCCCAGGATTATTTTATTGATTTCTAAACAGGCACAAACCCAGGAGCGGAGATGGCTTGGATCCACAAAAAGATCTTTCGCCTGTTAAAGGAGACTCGTGGGACTTTACCCCTCGTAATCCGCCAAATTGCCACCCCTCATCTCCCTGGTGAAGCGGCGCGTGACCCTCTGGGCACCAAACCTCTGAAAGTGTCATCGTTTTGATGCTCAGTTAGCCCGGCGGCCTGATGGTCTTGGCTGGCCACACCTGGAAACATCTGTCTTGAGAGAGCGGAGCAGCGTGGGGTTGTCTCACGCTGACGACTTGCAGGGATCTGGCGTTTCTCCTAAAATTCCTGCTGTCACTCCTCTTCCACAATAAGCTCTGGATGGTCTCCTGCTTGGCTGGCTTACAGCGCTGGGCTGGAGCGTGGAGGAGCACCCTGTTATTAAGCAAGATGGTCGCTTCCCCACTTTTCCCTGGTGTTACCTTCAATGTTTTGGGGCCATATGGGACGCCAGCAGCAGAAGTGTGACCTGCTCCTCAGAAGTGCCTGGGGAACATAGCCTCAATGCCCAGGGAAGAGCCAAGCTGGACCTTCCGGTGAGGCTGAGCTAGGGTTTGACGTCCCCAGAGCAACGGGATGGCGAGGCGCTGGGGAGAGGGCTGCTCCTTTCCGGGAGGAGTTTTGAAAGAAAGCATAACCCCTGCTCTATTTTTGAAAGAAATGTCGCAGAGGCCTTCTCCTGCATCCTGCACACCACTGCTGCCAGGGCTCTGCTGCAGCACGGGGCGGCTTGGCAGCCCACAGGGGTGGGAAATGTCTCCTCCCAGAAGTCCGATTCCCATTTCCCTTCTGATAAGATCAGCAAAGACTAGTTTTCCCCCTAAATTTTTTTGAAGGCGTTTCCTATTTCGAGTCTTTGTTGGTAGTTTTCCCCAGCCAAAGGCTTAGCGCGGACACCTCCCAGACCCGGGGCGGGCTGTCTTCCCCATGCACATACTCCAGTAAAGATGCACTGGGAGGTGCTTCAAAGCCTCTGGTACCTGTGAGAGGAGCAAGCCAGACCCCACCATCGGCATCCTCTATTACAGCACAGCCCATATTCCAGACTGGGCTGCACTGGAGCGTCTTTGCTTCCTTCTCAGCCAGCTGAGGAGGAGGGTTATCCGACTTTGGTGCTTCATCAGACTTTGAGAACGTGGTTCACAGGGTTTGTGTACACTGCAGCCTTTTTCTTTTTGATTAAAAAGGTGCATTCTGCTGTCTGAGATGCCTCAGCAGCAGAAGCTGCATGAAGAACTGCCATTTAGTACAGCAAGCCTCAGGCTTCAGAAATGCTCTGGCTGTCTTCACTGGCACAAATGTCTCCTATGTCCTGTGTCACAGAGAAGCAAGGCTGAACTGATGCAAGCTTGGAGACTAATAGGGCAGTCCATCTACAGTCAGCTGGAGGTTTAAGCTTGTGGAGATGCATCTTCTTCTGCAACTTGGGTAGGACTCTGAGGAAGAAATCCCTCAAATGTAGCACGCTACATGTAGTGGACATTTCGATTGAGCAAGTTTGAAGACTGAGTCAGAAAGATTTCCTAACACCTCTTCTCTCCCCGCACTCCCCAGATAACCATCAGCTCTGAAAAACAGAAAAGCCCTGTTTCTAGCTCATCCCGACCGGAGACAGCTGGCCTGGAGTCAGACGGGGATTCAGTGGTCCCCTGCCTAAAGGCTGTGAGTTTCCCTCTGTGATCTTTAACTAACTACTACTGAGACTAGGGGCACCCTAAAAATGCTACATGTCTGAAGAGAGCTTGAGTTCACAGTTTTCTTCTTCCAGCCCTCCCTCTTTTGAGTTAAAGTAGCCCTGGTAGAACAATCCTGTTCTCTGCTGGTCCCTACAAAAGACCCCAGCATCTTCCCAGAAATCAAGCCCCAGCTGGAGTGGGGCATGGTCTTACAGAGCAGCCTCAATCTCCCCAGCTGGCTGTGCTGCGGGTCCTGGCCCCACACAGGCGGGTTGTCCTCACCCTAAGGGGCTCCTGGTCAGAGGGAATAAAGGACCTGACACCCCAGGAGGTGCTTTGTCAATCAGCTTTAAGAGTTAAAGGGATGAAAATAAATGCAAGGCCCTATTCAAACTGGAGACCTGTCAGCACTTCCAGGCCATTCATCTGCCTCTTTCAGTTCCTTTGCTTTTTCTAATGTATGTAGATGGAGAATGCAAATACCATCGTGAGAAAAATGACCTTTTGGCTGAATGTCACCAAGTTCTGCAGCAGTGGGAGTGTTTGCATTCAGTCATTAGCTTTAGCCTGTGCAATTATTTATATATATCCCTGTAAGACTCGATGGGATGACTCAAAAACGGTTTTGACCTTGGTTGTTCTGGTGGCTTGATGGGCTGCAGTCCTTAAATGTTGTGTCGCTAACATCAATGCTAGCCTTTCAAATTAGCAACCCCTGACATGTACCTGAGCCTACCACAGCCCTAGAAATGCCATCGTTCAACAGCTGGGAAAACCGGCCAGCAGTCTGAGATTACACCTCCAGGAACAGAGTCATCTAAACTCCATTACTAACACGATGTTTAACGTTGGAAACCTAAAGTATAAGGTATTGAGCTTGGAATTCCTAAGGGACCTTGTTTCCAGACCTTCGAACTGATGAAGTCAACTTCAAAGACACCCCAAAGCATCCTTCTTTGGCCATGATGAGCTGGGTATCACCACATGGCCTGCTGCCGGTGCTGTTCTAGAGTGACAGACATTTTTTTCATAGAAATTAAGCCCAAAATGCAGCCTTGGTGGCACTTCCAAAAACCTTGGCCGCTCCACCCATGCCTACAGGAATCTTACAGTGCTTCCTCAGCCCTCGCCTGCCTAGGAGGGTGTTTGAAGGCTGAGCTGGTGTGGTCTCGAACTTTTCTCCTGCACAGATTTCATGCTGGTCGAAATAAAAATGTTCTCTGCACCACATTACAGGCAAGCAGTCTGCCTGGCCGCTGGGCTCCCTCGCTCTGAATACTAACGCTTTGCTTTTGTGCTCGCTCGCCTCTCGTTGAGGCTCTGTTGAATTTCATCCCAGCAGACAGTCTTACATCGTCCGCTTCCTTTACACGATGTTAAAATCTGTCTCTGCCATGCTCGAGGTGGTTGGCTGAGCGTGCTGGGCTGAGCCACGTGCATGGAGAGCAGCTTACGGCATGGAAACCCAGCAGGAGGTTTGGGGTGAGCTGTGGAGGACCAGAGAAGGAGTTGGGAGTCACCTGAGCAGGGCTCCAGCAGCTCGGGTCTCTCCCTGCATCCTTCCAGACTGCAGCTTACCACTGTCATTTTGACACCCAGCACCTCCAAACCCTTTCCTCAGCCTTTTCAGCCCCTATTTTACATGCTGCAGCCATCCTGTCGCCTGCCTCTTGGTGTTGTTGCTCGGAGAAATTAGGGCAACTGCTGTACAGGGTTTTTCTTAGTATTGCCAAACTCTTTCAGCATTTTTAGAAAGGGTTTGAAAAGAGGCCAAGTTGTTTCTCCTTCTTCTGTTTCTTTTCCTCCACGTCCTCCCTCCCTCGACTCCCTCCCCTTTGCTGTCTGTGGATGCTTTGGGATGAATTAATTTAGATGTGTGGTTTTGAATGTTTTTGGCTCCTGGTTATCGAGCCATTCAGCAGTTCTGGGAGCCTCCCCCATCGGCTGTTATTGAACCAGACAGAGAGGGGCGGAGGAGATGGCAGCGGCCTGATTTGTTGGCTTGTTAGTTCTGCTCCTGCGAACCGTCCATCGTCTCATGTTTCTGAAGGCTGACAGGGAGAGAAGGCAGCCAAAACGCTCCTCGCGGGCTGGCTGCGGAGCGATGCCCCTGCATGGGATCATTGCTGTCATCTCGGTGGAAGCAAAAATGGGTGGTTTCTATCCCATTTCCCTTTGCCTCCCCCAGCCCCCCATCAGGCTGTCACCCCAGCTCTGCTCTGGGATCCCCACTAGTGCCTTGGTGAGGCACTTTGAGCCCCAAGGGGAGGCAGAGCCGACTGAGCAACAGCAATATGTGCGTGGAGAAGACCTTCTCTTGGGTCCTTGCTTGCATCTTGGGCTGGCTTTGATTTCTGCTCCTTGGAGAGGCTCAGGCTCTGTCCCAGAGCCCTGCAGCTCCTGCAAGCTGCAGGAGCCCTGGTCCAAGGGCAGCTCTGCCAAAGCCCCCAGCCCCATGGAGACGTCTGAGCTGAGGCAAGGCTCAGTGGGCACCACTGCCATCGGCAGAGCCGGGCTCACCACTGCTAAAGAACGGTGACCTCTGGGCTCCATGCGGCTGGCTCTCCTGGAGCCTCCTGAAACGTAAGCAGAAGCAGAGATAACCCCTAAATCCTGCTGAAAAGCACTTCCTACCGGTGCTGTGCCGGGGGTAGTGCTGAGACCCTTTAATCACTGGGAGGATTGTTAGAATTCATCATTTTCTCAGCTTTCTAGTTAAATTTTAAAAGCCCACCTGAAACTCTCATTAGTACCCGTCAAGACTTTCTTTGACTGTACTTCTGCTCTGATCTCATACTAAGCTAATATCGAAGAAAAATATTATCTCTCTGCTTGGCTTACTGCCATCCTGGCTATGTTTGTATTTCAGTGGTGAATGAAGCTGCTCCAGCTTATTTATGTAGCTGGCAAAGCGGCCCTCTGGACGAGGGACACAGCAGGACTCCCCTTGCTCTGAACTCAGGGCCCAGGTACAGTAGGGCCCAGTGGAAATCCCATCTGGATTTAAACCATCGCTGTGGGCATGCCATGGCTCTGCACCTGGAGCTCTACTCAGATGTCTGTGCTTTAAACAACAAAGAAAAAGTGCAGACTCTGATTCATGCCATTTGTGGGGTCGTACTGGGATTTGGTAGATGGTCTTCCGGTGCAGAAGATCCTATTTTTTATCTGTTTGATACAACTTTCTGATTAGATACCAGACAAAACAGCAGAAGTGCAAATGGAGACATTTTAAGGGACTGCAGTGGACTTTGGAGCCTTTCTTTTTGACTCAGCAGGATTTGGTAATCCAGGTTCAGATCCAGAAAAGTTTTGAAGTTTGTAACTCCCACTGGTACGATCGAAATCTTCCTGAGATTTACCACCGGAGCCCTGGTGGGAAGAGCGCTGGTGCTGGTGCTGGGGGCTGTCCACACCGACACCCCCTGCAAGGGTTTTTCAATTGATCTTTTTGGGAGAGGGTCAACACATCCCCAAAAAAGGGACTTCTGGCCCCAACCTGTGCCAAAGCGTGGGTGGCGTGGATGTGACCGCTATTCTCCCCATCGCTGCATCCCGATGTACGCAGGGAGCATGCACCACCTTTCCCGCAGGCTCCGATCACTCCAGGCCGTGGCAAAAAGCTCAGCGTTGCTCTGGTTTGGGCTTTTTCTGCCCGTGTTACTGCCTGGGCTCTCTGCTACCCGAGCTGACCCAGGCAGGCACAGCCACAGCTTGTTTCTCGCAGAGCTCTGGCCGCCGTCCCTGCAGAAGCTACAGCCACATGAGAAAGCTAACACGAGGTAACCTAAGGTGTGAATTTAAGGCACAGCAGCTGCTCCCTGGCCGTGGTTTAAGACACGTTTAGCCCATGGTGAATGCAAAAAGCCCCATGATCAGCTGCCCTGCGGGGATGGGGATGAGCAGCCCGTGGGGACGGAGCGGGACGCAGACACCGCTGAGCAAACCTCGCCAGCCTACACCCCGGGTGCAGCCCACGGCAGCGTGCTTGTGGCCGTGCACGGGGACGGCTTGCACAGAGAATTATCCCAAAATGTTTGCAGCAAGAAAACGCTGTGCAAAGGGCTCTGCTGGTAAATTCCCACTGCTCGCCAGGCTGCAGGAGCTGGGACCAGAGGGTGCTTTAATGCACTTATCTCGCACAGAGCACTTGATGCTTCTCCTCCACATGAGGGGGGGAAAGAATAGAGAAGAATGCAGGAGGGCAGAGGAGAGCGGTGCCTGCGCTGTGGAGTGTCTGAGGTGGACGGCAGCGAGGCACTCGGCGAGCAGCCTTTCTCCAGCTGGGTTCCTCTTTTGCAATTCCAGCATCTTGTCTCTCAGTAATTTATATTGACAGAGTCTTTCAAAACACTTTAGGGTTGTTTACAACATTGAGCAAGAACATTTTGTCTCATGTCCTCTTCATTCTTAAAGACTCTCCTTTGTCCACCCCCCCCCCCGCTCCCCTCTCCCGACTCGCATGAGGAGCTGCCCCCTTGCTCTCTGCAAACCCGATGGGTTAGAAAAGAACCTGCGGATCTACTTGATGTGATGCTCCTTCCTCTCTAATTACTAATTAGTTTTTCCAATCTGGGAAAAAGCACCTGTTCAATGGCAGAAACCTCCCCATGCCAGAAGCACTCGCTCAAGTGTGCACGTCGCTGCACACAGAGCATGGCTGTGAGGTGCTGGAAGCCAACGAGACACAAACGCTGCAACGAAAAATGGGCACGTTTGGGTTCTGCTCCAGCATCCTCACATCATCACCCGAGCCGGTGGCCCAGGCCACACTCTGCCAGGCCAGCTCGGGTGTTTGCTTTTCAAGCGCTGAGTACAGGGAGTAAGCATGTCACTGGAGCCCAGGGAGAGCTCGGCCTGCAGCAAGCCCTCTCCTCTCCATCCCACCTGATTTCTGCAGCCTTTTGAACTGGGCTGTCCCATCTGGACATCGTGGTTGCCCCTTGTTCCCATTCACATTGTCCTAAGAGCATTGGGAAGATGATTCTCTTATGAAGCCCACATCCAGTCCTGTGTTCCCTGGCACGTTGTCCTAAGAGCATTGCGAAGTTGTTTCTCTTATGAAGCCTGTGTCCAGTCTTGTCCTCGTGCCACCAGTGACGACCAGTTTAGAAGTCTTCTTCAGCCTTGCAGGCAGGGACCTTTTGAAACCCTTTAACACAGGCAAATGAAGCAAAGGATTTGGACTCCTGGGGTAGACAAATCCCCTCTGCAAAACCAGCTACTCCTGGGGCTTGCAAACAAAGTGCCAGCCAAACCTGGCAGCCCTGCCCAGGGCGGCTTTCGTGCGGGCAGGACAGGGGACGAGCAGAGAGCAGCAGCATCCCCGGGCAGGTGAGAGACCGCAGTACTTTCTGGCAAGTCTTGTACGGTGTGTGCTCCAGCCTGCATCGCCGTGCGCCCACTGCCTGTGTCCTATTCCAGTTAGATTAAAGCTTATACCTGTTGGACTACCCACGCCACAATAATCCTCCCACCTGCGCGTACCTAAGAAGGCTGGAGTGCCCAATTATTTTAAAGTCTGCACTGATACGCGTTCTTGGCTTTGATTAAGACTTTTTACCTTTCAGGCAGACATCAAAGTGAAACCTTGAGTTTTCCATCACTACATCATGAACTTGGAGTGTTCTTGCTGCTTCCTTGTGATCAGCAGATGAGCTGCTGGGATGGCAAAGCAGCGGGGATGGAGCGCCGTGCCTCAGCAGGCAGAGGAGCGGGAACGAGGACATTGCACCAGTCTTCCTCCTCCTGCCCTGCTCTTTGCTGTCCTTCCTAACCTGCTCTGAGGGGTTGCCCAGATGACCGAGCCCATCCACTAAACCTGTTACCATTGAGCTCCATTTCCAGAAGAGGACAAATTCACTAAGCTCAGGAAAAAAGCACCCAACAGTGCTTTGCCTTTCTAATCCCAGATTTTGGCATGGCTTTCAGCCACTTTGTGCAATCAGTAGTCTTATACCAAAAGCAATAAAGCAATGGAGGTCTTGGCAAGGCATAGGTCTGATCTGGTGGGGTTTCCCCATCCGTGAAGGCATGGTCCATCACTCCTCCTTCATCTCCCTGTTCATTAGGACAACGGTCACAACAGTCTTCACCCAAATTAATCCCCCTCCTACCTCCATACCTATTCCCTTGCAGAGATGTACTCATCTGGAGGAACAGGTAAGAAGTGTTTCCAGGCCGATTTGTAGCTGTGTCCCCTCATAAATTGCTCTTCAGGGCTAATAAACCATGACACTACTGGGAAACTCATTTGAATACATTAAGAGGGAAAAAGGGGGCTTGCTTTTCGAGGAGGCTCCCTGACACATGGCATCTGGCTGATGAGAGAGTCTGTCAGGAGCAGCCTGCGTGGTGGATGCTCCCTGCAATGATAACTGTTCAAAGTGGATGAGCTTTCTGTCAACAACTTAATAATCTGCGTCTGCCACGATCCCGTGTCAGCCAACACTCCTGTAACGAATGGCTGATAAGGAGGAGGTTAGACCAGGGAAAATGGGCTGTTTTGTCAGCACAATGTTCTTGTCAACAAAACAACTCTGGAAAAGCTCGCTGGCTCCTTCAGAGCTTGCCCGGGATGATTCACCAACCCCACAGCCCAGTGAGTCCCAAAGCCGTTCTCCAACAGCAACTGCAGCAGCAGAAGTGGCAAAAAACCCCTGCAGTAAGCAGATGTGGTTGAGCCTACTTCTAATCCAAACAATTCGCCTGGTTTTCATCCTGAAGCTTTTCTATCTCTTCCCCACATCTTTATTTTTTAAACTATTGCTCCTATACATGTTCTGCTTCTTGTTATCCCCTGTGAATTCAGTCCACACTGAAATTCTGCTGCAGCTTCATCCTGCGGCGAGGAGTCCCGCAGCTGAGCTACCCTCCATGTGGAGAAACCTTCCCTTTTGTCCTCAAAATCAGTTGGAATAATAGAAACGAAGACTTGAGATGCAGCACATCTCCCCCAGACCAGGTCCCAGTTCTGCCTCTGGATGAGCTGATGCAAACCTGGGCACATGTGGGGTGGAAGGGGTGGAGGAGCCTGCTGCCCTTCAGCAGCACCCAGTCCTGCAGCCCTTCTTCACCCTGCGCTTGTCCCAGTCCCACCATGGCTGGAGCATGATGGTGCCATCACCCAGCTCACACTGTGGAGCTGCAGGCATGGGGAGGTCCAAGCCCAGAGCCTGGATCTGGAGACTGGCAGGAGACCAGCCCATCCTCATTGCACAACAGGAGCCATCCTAGGGCTGCTTCTGGGGAAGAAGAAGGAATTAGTGCTTGGGGAGCAAATTCCTCCGGCTGCTTGAGGCCAGGGCTCAGCACTCTGGAATGCCAGAGCGATAACGCCGCACGAGAGCGGATGATTAAAGGGGCTGCGGTTGCAAACAGCAACCCCGTGACCTGTCCCAGGCTGCAGCCCAGAGCTCCCAGCTTTAAACCGCTGCAACCGAGAGTGGTTGGTTGGAAGGACCAACAGCCAGGGCTCAATTCCTCGGCTGGTGTAAGCTGATGGAGTTGCTTCACGTTTAATGATGTGAATGCTGGTTTGTATGAGCTGAGGATCTGACCCACCGTGTGCAAAATTAGCCACTTGTTAGCATTGCCTACAATCCCTCAGCGCAGGAGTGAAATGAAAGCAGATGCCAAATTGCCACCTGGAGCAAATTTTTTACAATTGAATTACAATTGGCCGGAGACAGGGGGAATTTTTCATTCATATTAACCATGTAACAAAGCTCGTGGAGGCTGCTGCTGCACTGGATTTCGAGCCCGGGTCCAGCATGGCTCCACGTAGCAGCATCTCCAGAGCATCTCCATCAGCCGCTGGCACCACGAGCCTCCAGCTGCAGCTTGCAGTGCCACAGGACCCAGTCTGCAGGGTCTTGCCTTGTCATTAACCTGTTCTCTGCGAGGAAGCTGGGGTAGGAGGCTTCAGCCAGGGCTGGGCAGCAGAGCCCTGAGTATTCAACTTCCAACTATTCTATCACAGATTGACATGCCACATTATGTTACGACACGTTCGTTAGCAGTGACACTTCCATTACGCACTACAATTTCTGACATGTCATTAAATAATGTAAAAAAATGCTAAATTGAGACATCTCCTAAAACAAAATAGAATTTAAAGCTTGTATTTTTTATTTAGGAAGATATTCCAGATTTCATTTTTTAATGATTTTTCTCACCTTTGAAAAATAAATTTTAAATATTTTCCCAAAATATATTTTAATTGTTGGGGAACTGGAAGAATTTTCCCTGAAGTACTCGGAAATGTTCAAGGTGGTAGCAGCATGGCCTTCCAGGGAACTCAGCCACTGTGGCGTGGACCTCCTCATCGTGAAACTACCAGGATGTGTGCCCCGGGTCTCGAACGGCTTTGTTCAAGCAATGCTGCTATTGGGATTGGAGCTAATTAGCTTAAAGCTAGCCTGGATATGTCTAGATATGATGCAATCACATTTCTGGCTGCAGAGGGATATGCTCTGTCACTTTTCACTGGGAAGTTTTTGATGTGTTGAAGACAGAAAACATTTGCAGACAGATTTTGAAATGTAGGCAACGAACGCCCACGAAAGCCAACCTCTATGAAACTTTCTCTTACAGGAAACATGTTCACATTTTTTCATGTATGAATTCTTGGGTTTGTAAAGAACTGTTATGGGATATTGGTTTGAATGAGGCATTTGATATCCATATATACATACTACTCTGTAGCTCCCAACTCATTTGGTACAGTCACCGTTAGTCATATCCACTCATGCACTCAGAAAAGTCTCCTAGAACAGCATGGAAAAGCGAAGTCACTTTTGCCCGGCTCAGAAAGAAAAATCTTGCAGGCTTCCAATATCTGCATTCATCTTGCTTCTTCTGGAAGTGCCGAGGGGAGTGGGGGAAAGGCAGAGAGAGGACGAGTTTGTGGTGTGGGAGAAATCACACTGATGGACCCCATGGAAAAAATGAATCATTTTTCAAAGTAATTCAACCCTGAGTTCGTCCTCAGTGCCTAGGTGAGACTGAGTCATCTTCCTGATGCAAGACCCAGAGCAGAGCGTGGGGCGTACGGTCACACCGTGGATCAGTCTGCTCCAGGCTGCCGGGCTAGGAGTACGGTCAGGCAATCACCAGCAATAGCGTTAATACATTTTTAGAAGCTCCTGCCCCCTTTCCTAGAACAAGCAGTGGGTGAAGGATGGCAGCAATATGAAGTGCACAGTCCTAATTGCTTGATATGATCCGGCTTCACCCCTGGGCATGTTCTAGCTCTGTGCCACAGCTGAGTTTCTCTGCGTGGTGGTTCCTGTACCGAGTCCATGCCCTCTTTCCTCCCCTTCTGTCTCCCCATCATAATGTCTTGCCTGGCTGATTTCGTGTTCAGAAGCAATTTTGCTTGTTTAAATGCTGGCAGCTGACAATATTTTCCCTTGGAGTCAAACAGCAAAGTGTCTGGTCTCCCAGGCCAGCCTGGGAAGGTTGACTTTGCTGGTCCAAGCAGAAATATTTCTGGCAGGGCATGCTCGCTGCAAGAGTTTGCAGTTGATCTCACTCATTTCCTCAGTGCTAAGGAGACACAAAGGGATTTTCAGAGGATTCTCCATAACCTCATTTTCAAGATGAGGATTGCTTGAACAGAATAGAGCTCAAGTTCCCAAACGCTCTGCAAAATCACGAGGCGCTTCTGATGTCACCACGGGATCAGGAGCCACTCCATCATTGTCGAGGACACGCCACGAACACAAAACTACTGCTGCCGTTGGGCACCCGTCCTTATTTACGTGGCTTCAACATTTGTGAGGGCTCTGACTTGTTCATTGCCTGAGTGACTCCTTTTGCTGGAAAACATGACATTTTGGGAAAGACGCCTGGCCAAGCTGGCCATAAAGCTGTTCAAGCCGTTTAACCAGGTGAAGCTATGCTACCTTCACATCCTGTTTTCAGAAAAGGTTTAGGGATTCGGGCAGGTGCCCATGTCCTGCTTCATTGGGAGTTGAATGTTTAACTCAGCTGGACTCCTTTGGAAAGCCTGGTTTAACCCCACACTTCACTTCAGATGTGTCCTTTGGTCTCAAGGAAGCCAACAGGACTTCTGTACATAGCTTAAAGTTTAACGAATAGTTGCATGAGTGGCTGAGGCAAAATCCAAACATTCAGCAGCAGTTCTTGGGCCAAAAGTAGCCCTGCATTTAACAGCATCTGCCTTTTCACCAGCACTTGGGAATTTCTAGAAATCAAAGCACTTTGCAAAGACCTCAGCATCGGTGTTGACTTCTTGTAGGTGAGAAAAATGAGTTGCAAAGGGTCACCTGAAATGGTCCAGCAAGGTGGTGGGAAAGGCCATCCCCTGTCCTAGCCCAGGGCTCTGCCTCCTGAGGGCACTTCACCTCACTTCTGGAGGGGCTGGGGTACAGGATGGTGGGAATGGCAGCAGACCTGCACTGTTGGAGTAGGCTTCTGAGCCAGGCAGTTTCCATGCAGGCAGCCTTGGAGCTGTGGAAGGCAGGATCAGCAAACGGAGATCTCTGAAATGAATGCATCCACATGTCGTGATAATCCTCCCTCTGTACTGCGCTGAGTACCAAAATGGGAGCCCTTCTGCTGATTCCTGGGGGAGGGAGGAGGACGGAGCCTGAAATATGTACTTAACCTGATCTCAGCACAGCTCTTTCCTTTCAGACTGTTTTAAAAATAATATTTTTCTCCTTTTTTATCCTTTTCTTTGCATTGGGAAAGCTGCCAGAAGAGGACTGAGCAGTTTCTGTGTGCATGGATCCAGCTCATTTCCAGGCAGGAGCCAGGCAGGGAGCAGGGAATAAGCCCCATGGACAAGTCATGCATAAATTTCACAACCAAATCCCAGAGCCACTTCCCCGCCCTAGCCCCACATCTGCCCTTTGCCTTTGGATCAGAGGGCTTCATCCCTGCCAGAGGACCTGATCTACAGGACCTGATCCTCCTGGGTATCTGGAAAAGCTTCTCCAGATCCGTTTCTAAGAGCTAGACTGGCTCTGAAATGGTGTAAATCAGGAGCGTGACTCTACTGAAGGAGGAGCAGAAGAGCCAGGAGGTAAGGTTTAAAATAAAACCTTAATTTGCTGCATAATTTTTTTCTCTTGAGAATGGAAGCAGCACACACAAAAGCCCAAGTTACTTTTACTGAGGATCACCTACTATTCCTCAGTTTCCAAAGAAGTAACCTTTAATATTTCCCCATTTTGGCACCTTGCCCCTTTTCGGCAGCTACGTGGGCAAATTTCACCTGCCAGTAGCAGGGGGTTCCCACGAAGGCTTATTCTTTTTTCTGAATATATTCATTTTGAAATCTGCCTCTTTAATACAAAACCTTCTTGCTGCTCTGAAACAAAACAGGGCCATAGCTTCCCTGGCTTGTGTTGGCTTGGCCCAGGCTTTACAGATGGGATTATTGCTCTCTTGGCAGCAGTCAAGCAGAAGTAGGTTTTGCAGATTCCAGAGTGAAACTAGCTCTTGGCATTGCTGCGATGTTGCTTGTGTTCAAATACCTCTAAGCCCTTCACGACCGTTTAGGTCAACCATTGCACTTTGGGTTGTAGATCTGAGCATGGGATTGAAAAGGCCACAAAACCTCTTGGGGCCCAGTGGTGGATCTGATGCCATGAACAAAGTCTGATCACATTTCTGGGCTGTGAGTAGGTTATGAAGAGCAATCGGATATCCCAATTCCCTTGTTTATACCTGAGGTCATCCCAGTACCAGATACATTACAGGTAGGTGGGAAAGGAACGAGGAAACTGTTTTCACAAGTATTTATGTGGGTGGTTGAATGATCAAAATTTGGGGACCGATGCTGAAACAGGGAGGGGTGTTTGGAAATAGTCTGCTTTGGACTTCAGTCAAGAGATGCCACATTTTGGACCATGTTCTTGCAGCCTGGCACGAAGCTGAACGAGCCTTTGAGGTGGCTGTGCATGTCCTCCAGCTTCGTCACTCTGCACATGTGGGTGGACGTGGTGGAAACCTCCTGCACAGCAGCAGATGTAGGCGGCACGGCCGTGAAGTGCCTCCACACAGATATCTGTTCAAGAGTGTGCGTGACAAAATCTTGTACCAATACAAACTGGCCTGCAAAGAAATATAAAATAGAAATAGAAAGCCATCCTGTGACTCAAGATGTGTCTGCTGGCTAAAGCTGCCGAGCTGCAGTGACTGGACCCAGTCTGAGAGTCCATATTGCTGCACTTCCAGGAGAAAAAGCCTTTGACAGCAGTGGATGGGAGAGGTTTCTCCATTCAACATGGTCTGTTTTGTTGCTCCTGCATGGTCTCTCCGTGGGAGCTCTGGTTTGGTGTTGCAGTCATAAGCATGATGCAGAACAGCGCTGGCGAGGGCTTTCATGGCTGATCCACGGCTCTCCAAATACGTGTGCCAGATCTCATTTCCTCACGGCTCCTGAGGCTTGTGACAATTGCCTTCAGTCTCTACTCTCTCTGGAGTCCTAAGTCTATGGACATTTAATTTATAATTACAATACTAGTAAAAAGGCCTGCTGGCATCCTTGGTTATGAATGAACCTGATCCCTCTGGAAGACTAAATCCAGAATTTCAGAAGTAAGGTCTTGAGGACGAGGGCTTGGAAAAGAGAAGAAAATGTCCCTGCCACATGGGAAAGGCTGAAGCAGGGCAGTCTCCTCCGCTCCCAAGCCAGGATGAAAAACACAGTCCTGGGAATTCTTTTCTGAAAGGTGAATTCAACATTTCCTTTGCTTCAGCCTTACTAAAACATCTTGCTTTGACACGGCACGACAGCCTGGGACCATGACAGTCAAATCAATATGCTTCCAAGCCATCTAAAGAAGTGTGATCTTTTCCAGTTCCAAATTCAGAAGAAGTTAGTCCTTCCCCACAACTAGTTTTTCTGTTGCCGCAGGAAGCCGAAAGGCCGTGCTGGCAGGACTTTCAATCAATGGTTCTGCCACCGGCCGTGTCCCCAGCAGCACTCAGTGAATGGTTCTCACTCTTTTACCTGTGTCCTCGCAGGTGAAGCTGTCCTTGCATCCAAATTACAGGGGCCAGAGGGAGCTGAGGATTTTCTTACGCTCAGATCCCCTGATAATTGCTCCTGGGAGGATTTTGGTCTTTGCTCAGCCTGTAAGCCAAACCTGTTCTGCTTCCCCAGGCTTGCAGCTTCCTCGAAACCCATTACAAAGAGCCATTGTACGTCCTGGCCGTGGCATGGCTGGCACTGCCGGCTCCCGGCAGCGAGCACAGTCATCCTCGGAAGAGGCACCGCTTGCCCACTCAGCTGGGAGATAAAGGCTGATTTGTCTGGAGTGGGAGGAAAGCATCGGGTGTGCTGCTGCCAGGTTTCGTGGTACGCAGTCGCCCGTTTTGGCTGCCGCTGCGGGGCCGGGCAGGCAGGTTTGCAGAGCTCCTGGGAATGGCGGAGGCTGCAGAGTGGGGACCCTCCGCTGCCTCCTCCCTGCTGGCTCCCTCCAAAGCTGCTGCATTTCAAGCTGAGCAGGTGTCGATGCGATGTCCCACAGCCGCTCAGCTGGCCGGGACAGTGAGAGCCTGTGAGCCTGTGCTCTCGGGGCTGAAGGCAACCCCCGGGGGGCTCGGGCTGTGGGTGCATTCGTGGCTTGGGGGCTGGTGGCTTCAGAGGCAAGCATTCCTCCTGCTCACCTTGCCTCACCTGGGGATGAAAAGCAAGGATGCCCTCCCTCCCTCTGAGCTCTGTTTCTGTTTTGGCTTTCTTGCCTCCCCCAGCCCTCTCCATCTCAGCCCTCCTCTGCTGTTTCTCCCACAGCGCGATGCTGTGGGTGGGTTCAGAAACACCCCCTCCAGCGAGGCAAGCTCCGGCGGCTCCACGCTCCCTGGGTTTGTCTGTGGGCTTCAGCTGAGGGATGGACAAGGGAATCAGAGCGCCAAAAAATGCAGTGGGGGTTGCTCTGGGTGGGTCCTTTTCTATCAGTCCTGGGTTCAAGAGGGAGCAAAAGCTCGGTCTGAATCCAGCAGGGAAAAGCAAGCTGGCGTACGGCTGCAAACAGCGTTTTTGCATCCTCTCTAGCGTGGCTTTTGCTGCCCATACTCACCCAGTGTGAGCTTCCTAGCACCCATCTCCTGTTAAAGCGGGCAGTTACCCCAGTCTCTCTGCCCTTCTGAGCCCGGTGGGAATCAGCTGCTGGATCCAGGTCTGTTATCTACCTTCTTGTCCTGCTGCTTCCACTGGAGGAGGATGCTTGTGCGTGGCTGGGTACCAAACCTCGCCGGGTGGTCCAGCAACCCGGCAGCCTCCAGTGTCACAGGGCTGTCCTGGGGCAGAGGTGGGTGGGGGTGAATCAGTCACTGGGGACACAGGATTCACATGCCAGGAGACAGCAGGTTTTGTCCTCTGCATCTCAGCCACCTCTTTCATCCCTGCCATCAGTTTGGCTAGGCTGGGAGCACTGGGAGGGAAGGAAAACCAAGAAAGCTTAAGCATAGGTGCTTATGCATCACTGGACAAGGCAGAACTGGCTGATGGCTCTGCGAGTGGGGACAGCAACATGGCCCAGCCTCTCCTGGGTGACACAGGGCCACTTCAGCGCAGAGCTGGCCCAGTTCTCACTCTGTGGTCTGGTTGTATGGTAGATGTAAGTCAAAAATACATGCTTCCAGGGTGATATGGCAGACGTTGCACTCCTGACAGATTACTGCGTGCCGTGTGTGCTGCTGTAATGCTGGAGGTTTGGAGGCTGTGACTATAAACAGCTGCCTGATAACCCTGCAGAAATGCACTGCCTGCAGTGGTGTTCTCCTGCCTGACCAGTGCAAAACTCAGAGTGAAGATGCAAGGCAGAATGGTGGGGAGGACCTTCCCCGGGACCCCAGCTCCCGTTTGCAGATTGCTGTCATGTGAGTTGTTGTCCCTGCAGAGCCTGCCTCATCACTGGGCTGGGTGCTGAGCAGAGGGGAAAATTTCAGCAAGATCTAAATTGCAGTTGGGCAAGAAAGGACCCAGAGTGATGTGGAAGATGAGAGCAAGAGCTACATGGTGGGTGAGGTGCCCTGTGAGTTGCACTGAGCTGCTGGGGGCTGTGTGGGGGCAGATGCTCAGCAGGTTGGGTTTGTTAGCGGTGGCTCAGCAGCACACTGACCACAGCCACAGGTCCCGGCATGAAGCCAGGGCTGGCTCAAGCCACCAAAGAGTCTCTGCTTGCAAAATACCCGGAGGAGACGCCCAAGAGGGAAGTTAGACCAGCCTTGCACCCAGCCCTGCTCACCGCTGCACTGGGGAGCTTTTCGGGGAGCTACCCAAGTTCACTGCATGGAAATCCTTTCACTGCTCTGGCCGTGTGTGTCTGTCCTCCCTGGATGTCTGTCTCCGTTCGACCCTCTGGCTTCTTAAAGCTCTCCACGGTGCCTGTGCCCTTTGCCCACTGATGGTGTAGCACCGGACTTCACCCCGAGGACACCGCTGCCAGCGAGACGGTGCAAACCTGGGCTTGTGCAAACAGCCAGAGGCATGGACCTTGGCATGCCCCTTCTCGTGCTGCCCACTGACCGGGCTGTCCCCAGGGCCGGGGAATGGCTGGTCACCTCCAACCTGCCCCATGCTGCAGATGGCATCGTCATGGCCCGGGAAGGGGCACAGGAAAACATCGTCAGGCTGTGGCTAATAATTGGATTGTGGCTAATGCAGACCAGTCCCTTGAATAGTTTCCTGATGTTGAGTTACTCCTGGCAGGGGTCAGAGGGAGAGAAGCCTCCAGGGCTGGTGAGGGATCTGGAGCTCATTTCAAAAGGGCACCGTTGAGTTCTTTTGGTCAAAAAATTGAAGGTAGCTTTCATGCCATCAGTCCATGGGGGAGAGGAATCCCATATCATAATGCAATGTAGGGCTGGAGAAAACTCTTTTCAGTCCTGATCGGTTGAAACACAAAAAAGAAGACAATGTGGGTCCTCCAAATAAACAGTGCACATGTGCTGCCATAGCAGAGGGAGCATGTGTCTCTGATTTAGATGCAGCCTGGGAAGTGCCACATCCTCCTTATGTTTGGAATATTTCAGCTATCTGAGGTCTGAATTTAACCCCTGCCCTCTCCTCCCTCCTGCCTCTTCCAGCGGAGCCTGCAGCATCACTGCTCCTGCACTAAGCATAAGTTGCTGAGATAAGTCCAATGCCAGAGGAAGAATCACAGAATCACAGAATAGTAGGGGTTGGAAGGGACCTCTGTGGGTCATCTAGTCCAACCCTCCTGCCGAAGCAGGGTCACCTACAGCAGGCTGCACAGGACCTTGTCCAGGCGGGTCTTGAATATCTCCAGAGAAGGAGACTCCACAGCCTCCCTGGGCAGCCTGTTCCAGTGCTCCGTCACCCTCAGAGGGAAGAAGTTCTTCCTCGTGTTCAGACGGAACTTCCTCTGCTTCAGTTTGTGCCCATTGCCCCTTGTCCTGTCACTGGGCACCACTGAAAAGAACAGGGAGGCTGAAGGAATGGAGGGACTCCCACTCTGTGTGGGTGTCTGTCACCTCGTCCAGCCATGTCACGACAAAGACCCAAGAGCAAGGAAACCGTGGCAGCCAGGGAAGGCTTTCAAACCACCACTGCTCCACTCTGAGCTACCTGGGTCAGCCGACTTCTTAAGGCGTGTGCCCACACACCGGGAGACGTTGCTGTTTGCTGAGCAAACCCAGAGAGTGGCAACGTGCAGAGCAGATTTAAGAGCCGTTTCTTCTTCTTTTGGCGCGGAGTCCAGCAAGTCTAACCCCTGGCCAGTGGGTCATGGAAGGATATGGCACAGGAGGGGGAAGTAAAGGCAGATATTCCTGGTGATTGTTCTGTGCTTTTCCTCTGTGTGCTTCCAGAAAGGACTTCACCCTGAAAAAGGATGTCAAGACAGGAAGGATATTGACTTGGCTTCGGCTCTGTCGTACAAATAGCTGAAGTGACCTTTCTCTAGCAAAACACCAACTATGATAGTATGGATTTGTTCACAAGGGTTGTCAGCTCTGGAGGAGGGCAGCCATTTCTCAAGCAGGAGATGCAAAGATGGACGGACAGACAGACAACAGATAGATAGCATGGGAGGTAGAGACAGAAACAGAGGCAGACAAATGCAGCCTTCACGAAACCTGGTTTTAACTGCCCTTGTCTGCAACGTAGGTTTTGTGGGTTTTGACACCTTTGGCCGGGGAGTTCATGTATATTCGTACCGCTCCTGAGTGTGGCAGTGTTTGCACAGTGTTAATGTCTCCGGCCTGCTCCTGTGCTCCTTCCCTTCATGCACAGCTCCCACCCGGGTGGGGAAACTGAGGCACGCAGCAGCAAAGTAACTTCTAAGGTGCCATGACATGCGGGAAGCGAAGCCAGGCATGGCAGACCCAGGAGCCCAGTCCTCCACCCTCTCTCCTAACCGTTGCTCCTCACTGTGTTGCCCGAGTTATGATCCCCGTCGCACCTCTAAGAAGATGTCACCTCCTTTAGAGGATGGTGAATACCCACCTTCGGGAGCCTGTGTGCGTGCGTGAGTCATGCAGGAAGAGCTGAGAGTCGTGAGCTGGGAGCTGGGCAATTTCCAGGAAAAGCTGGGCTGAAACCACAGAAGCCATTTCCTTGCAGGCTTGAGCCATTATCCCCCTGCCAGAAACGACTGCTTTGCACATGCTGAACCCTCCTGAGGTTGAGATTTGCTCCCACACGTCCTCGCCACAGAGCTGCTGCTTGCCCACTGTCTGGGCTGCTTGCAGAAGAGTGTCCAACCATGGGACCGTCGCTGCCTCATTGCTCATCTCACTCCTGCAGCTTCCCTGCATTAACCACCGCTCTCTGCGTTGCTGCCTTAAGCTTCTCAGTCAGTTTTAATCCAAACCAGACACCATCCACTAAGAAAAATCACCATGCCCCTTTTGGAGAGGTGTAGACCTTTCCCGTCCGCTGCAACCCCTCCTGCTACGAGGCAAAGAATCCATGGCTCCAAGCTCTTCCCACCAAAGAACAGCCACCCTTGGCTCCAAGTGCAAATTTGAGGATGCTCTTCTCTCTTCTGGACTGAATCAGTCCCCCGAGCAGTTCAATAGTAGCAGAAAAATGGTACTGGAGGAAGATGGCTTGAGGTTGCTATTGAGGGAGTTTGTTGTGTTTCCTTGCAGCTGAGGCTGCAGGGGTGCAAATGTTAATTTGGGTAATTCCCTCATTCCTCTTGTCCAGGAGAGGTGAACCAAAGGGGGAAAAAACCACCCCAACTCTTGGGACAGAGTTACATTGCATTGCTTTTCCTGGCAACCTGTCTGAATCTACAGGCCCAACCAGACAGCAGGAGATACCAACCCAAGACATGGTTACGTTCCTCTGAGCTTGGCTACGGATAGGCAGCAAAGATTGTCAGAAACATTGTGGAAACACCAAAACTCAAGGAATGTTTCCTAGCTGCATCTCCCTGGCCCAGCCCTGCTCTCAGTGAGACATCCTCTATGTTCGCAGGCCAACCGACAGCCGTTGTGTGCGCTCTATAAACATTGAATGGAAGAGACACTTTTAATGTAATTATAATTTAAGCATAAAATATGTCGCTTCTGTAGGATTTTGTTGTCTGGTGCGTAATTACTTTATGGCACTATAAAAATATATTACATTATGATGCCTTGCTGTGCTTTGCTCAAATAATTTATAGCACAGTAATAGCGTGGAACAATATTCAAGACCATTGTATCCAATCTAGCATATAAATAAAAATTGTGGAAAAGAATGATCTTGCTCAAACGTTCATTTAATTATTTTGCAGTCTTGGCTAAGTTTTTTATCCCAGTTTCATTCCCACATCCTCACCAGATTATATTCAAAATATCTAGAGGGAGACTTTTTAAAGCTCGAAGAAAATACAGCTACGTGTGGATATTTTTTTTGTAATATGCTGCCATTTCCAAACAACTGGGAAAAAGAAGCATTTGCTGCAGGTTAACTGGAACTGAAAAAACTTCCCAAACTTCTTCCCAAGCAATATGTTGAAAACCTTTTCGTTTCAAGCCCACTGAAACATTTTGCTGGCTTAAAAACCCAACCCCCTTCTTTCTGCTTTTGAGGTTCTTAGCACTGATGCCCTTGAACCAAAACTTCAGTGGCTTTTGAAGCAAGACGTTGATTCAAAAAACCCAGCCCCTTTTTTGCCTTCAAAACAGGGAAGTGAAACCTTTCTGTCTTTTCCTCTCAGCATCCCTCCCCTGGGTGTCTGCTTTGGCCACAAGTGGCAGAACGTTTTCCCTCATCCCTTCCTCCAGCTCCGCGCTCCCCAAAGCCCCCCCGGGACACGCTGCCCCGCGGTACCCCACCACCTCCCCTCCCGCGCCAGGATGCTCCTTTGGGGCGTCCGCACCGATTTGCTCGGTGGAGGGATGCCCTGCATCCTCTGAGGGATGAGCCGCCCCGAGATGAGCGTGTCACCTGCGCTAAGACCATCTTATTTATATTTTAATGTTATATTTGGCAAGTAAACTATGGGTGGAGTGGGGAGAAAACGTCAGGCAGGAAAACTCCAGGCAAAGCATCCTCATCAGCAGAGGCTGAAGCTGCATTTACAGCTCACGAAGGGTTGGGGAGACTCACTGATGTCGTAAGGACTCACTGGCAGAAAGCAGTAACACTTTCTCCTTTAATCTCCACGTTTTCCTCTGTGTGTTCGTATGCACACGTGTGGGAAGCTCTTGTGGCTCTGGGGAGAAGGAGAACTTGTGGCTCTGTTGCAAGAAGGTCACTCCACTTAGCTGTTGCTCTGCCCAGTGCTCAGCCAAAGTGCTGAGTCCCCACCGTGCCCGCCAAGGAGCAATGGCTTTGAAGACCAGGATGGAGGTACGTGGGCCGGCAAGGTGCTTCATCCTTGCTCCCTGGCCCAGCACGCAGCCCCGCTTGGTGCCAGAGAGCGATGGTGTGGGTGCGAAGGACGGTCACCAAGACACCAGTACCAACCATTGCTCTGGACGTCTCAGGGTGCTGCTGGGTGGGGAGGGGGAGAGATGGGGCAGTTCGCAGGGCTGCTCTGGGGTGAAGGCACCCAAGCCGGGCAGGTTCTCAGGCAGCTGCCCAAAGCTGCTCCACAGGGTGACCGGCTGGAGCTCAGCCAGCGTCCTGGGAAGATGAGCATCCCCAGTGAGGGAGAGGGCGAAGCAACCTAGAGGTGCCCTCCCTCACCCAGCAGGATCTTCCCCACGAGGTCCCTCCCCTGCCTCCCCACCCTCTCCCTCCAGGGTCTGCAGCTGGAGCTGGGACAAGGATCTAAAAATAGTGGTGGGCCCTGTATATGCATCTTCAGCAAAGAGACTCATAAACGCAGCCAGGACTGAAAATCAATTCTTTAAAGCTGAAATCAATAACAATAACTAATATTAATAGTGATTATCCTTTCTTTATTGCACTTTGCAGTTGGAAATGAATTGTTTTTAAGGATTAGCGGCAGCTGAACTCTGTAATGCAATGTAAGACTGAAGATTTACTATGAAAACACAGCTTATGAGGAAAGACCCATTACCGCTGATGGAACACGCTTTCGAAATAGCCCCGGCGATGGCCACTGCTGCTGCTGAGCACACAGAGCCTCGGAACCTGAAGTCGGCAGTGGGTTTAGATTTCTGGCAGGAGACAGGGATTTTTGCTTTCTAACCCTGTCTGGTTTTCTCACAGTCTGACTTTTTAGTCCCCAGACATCCCAAATGCATTTTCATTTTTGATATCTTTTATGTGAAACAGCTTCAGACATGCAAAACTTGGGGGGGGAGAGAGGAGGAAGAAAGGGAAGTATGTTAAGCCAGTCATATATAAATATATCTGAGTCAGCCATACGTATATGAGACAGCAGTGTCTAGAGCTATCTGCTGCGTGTGTCAGAGTTTCCAAAAAGCAGAGCATAGTAGGTGTGCACCGAGCTCTTTAGGAACGTCTGGTCTCGAGCATCCCCGCGGGAGTCCCCCAGCATTGAAGCACTTCTGCAAACTGCCAGCTCTGACAGCCCGGGTTCAGGTCTGTGTGAACTCCTCTCGTAGACACGGGGCAGCACACCTGGAGGCACCGGGCTCGATGCTCTGCTCTCTGCTCCACTGCTCGTGCGCCAGCCCTAACCCTGCTGCTTGCTTCTGTCTCCCGTCTCTAGAAAGTGGCAGATACTTCAGACTCTGAGAATCGATTTTGATTTATTTGGATTTCTGTACCTGAAGGCCAGGAGCCCTTTTCATATGTAAAGACCAGCAGAGCAGTCATCTGGTAGGCATGGGGCTGATCACGGCATTCAGATTGACCTCAGGTTTTCCCAGGAGAAGGTGATGTCTGCTGTGAGGCTGCGATGCTAAAGGCACAGTGGCCGTGGCACAGCCAGAGCTGGATGGGGAGATGGGGCTTTAGCGTGGTTCGTTGAGCACGGGGCATGAACCAGCACCCTGCCTGTAGGAGATCTCCTGGTGAGGTAACCCATCAGCAGCACACCCGTCACCCAGCCTGGAGAAGATCTGGAAGGTGGAGGACCCCAGCTATACCATCGACATGTGGCTGTACTTTCCCGAAGGGATATTTGTGCTTATTAAACGTGGACCCCGAAAGGTTCCTAGAACAACCTTGCTCCACGCATGGCATTTTCTCAACCACAAAATTCAGCGGGACAGAGCCGAGGCTGATGTAGAAATTCAGAAAACTGCAGCAGGGCAGATCCTGCCTCTGCTGGAGCTGGTGGCACATCTCCCGGTCAGCTCAGGGAGGGCGGGATGTCACCGCTCTGTCGGCACCTCTTCCCCCAGCATGCAGGATCCTGAGGCTGTTCAGGTGCAGAGCTCCTGGACCTTCGGTTCTAGGTCGTTTACTTTGTTTTCTTTTTAACACTAGGAAGTTTTTTCCTATTAGCTAAATTGTAAAGACAGGTGGAATGAAAGCCTTTCGCAAACAGCAATAGATCAGCGGCAGCCGGCGTGAGCAGACTGATTGTATCGCATTATTGATCTCTGTTCGAGGGGACTGACATTTTTCACCTGGGAAGGCTCTTTTATTTTTATTGAAAAAATGGCCTTTTCTCCGGAAATAAAATTGAACTTTCGCCTCCATTTTTCTCTGCCATTTTAATTCGTAGTTGCCTTCCAATTTTGTAAAGGGCTTCATCGTATTTGTCCCAACAATTTTGAAAATCTGGGTTTCAATCAGAGAACTCACTTTTCAATGGACACCGCATTCTGGTAACTGGAGCAATAACCATGTCCAAAACGAAGATAACTTGAATGGCTCAACATTTACCCAAAGTTGTTTTTCTTTTCTCACTTATGCCTGAAGTCTCTCTCCTTTCCACTGAGTCCCGTCAGAAACAGAAGCACTGCGAGCTTTCCTAGTTGAGTTGAGCAGTGCTCGAGCTTCCATACATCGGTGCCAGCCTGGAAAGATTTGTTAGTGTTGCACTGAGCCTGGCATGTGGTCTGCAGATGTCTCCAGACTGGCTCAGCTTTGAGCTTGCTCAAACAATTCCATTTTTTCAGTTGTGCATCATTGCTAATTTCCTCCGGCTCATCTTCTGAGGGTGGGGGTCTGGAAAGCAGCTTCTTTTTCCCAGCTCAAGGAAAACAGCCCTGCATGGGCTTCAGGAAAGGAAGATGGTGGCTGTGCACATTGACCACCTTGAAAAATACCTGAAAAGACCGTGGCCTGCACCTTGAGCTGGCAGCAGCAGCAAGGCTGGAGATGCATCACTCTTGAGGGAACTGAGAATCCCGCTGGGAGGGAAGACATTCGCACTTGGGATGGGTGCGGATGCCAGGAGGGTGCGCCGAGAAGTGCAGGTTCATGTGACTGTCCCCTTCCATCTGCTGGGTAGCAGCGTGCTAAGATGCTCCTGGCCACATCATACTTTCCCGATGAGCATGCTTCATAGCAGCACATGAGTCACGGTGAGGGGCAGGAAGATGCTATGAACTCCTTTCTAGCACGCACAGGACCAGGCACCTTCCAGATCTCAACTCCCAGCCACCTGGGCTATTTCATTCCCATTTTTCAGAGTGGGAAATACAGGCAGAGACAGGCAGGAGCCACAACCAGCGCTTTTTAACCCGTGACTTTTAAACGCAGGCATGCTGGGGGTTGTCTGCCCTCCTGAAGAGGCAGGACCTGGTGAGGTTTGGCACGCACGGCAGGCACTGGAGCCTGTCGCTACACACACACACGCACAAACTCTGATTTTAGAAAGGAAGTGGTTAGTGATTTTTTTTTTTCCCACAGATCTGGGTCTTCTTCCTGTGCTTCCAGCTACCTGCTTCATCTCGCTGTGTTTGCCTTGCTCTCAGTCTGCCCGGCGCTGGCATACAGCACAGGAGGGAGAAGAAGGGAGCAAGGCATGGGGGATGGAGAGAGACACGGGAGAAATGAGATAATAGGGGGATTGATCTGTCCAAAGGTTAAGAAGCTGAACTTATTTAACTCCTGTTAGTTTATTTATTGTCCCTGAGTTATATTTGTGACTGTGACCGAGCAGATTAGTGCAGGATTGCTGGGTTGCTTCAGAAAGCTTCAGTGTTTTTCTAGCTCTGTACGCATAGGTGCACGCGTCCCTGTGCGTGTGCACGTGTGCCTTATTCTCACTTTCCACCAAGTCCCTTTCCTGCTCCCCTGATGGACGAATGTAAGCACTCACCTGTACAATTAGAGGCAGAGAAGGGAAAAAATTTCCTTGCTCATCAGATCAGAAGGTAAATTTATGCAGGGTACAACACACGCTCTTTATTATACCATGAAAGCAGTGGGTAATAATTCCTCTGTCCCCAGAAACGGGGACACTCACTGCAGTAAAATATATACATATATAAAAAAACCCTCCCACTGGTGGTAAACATATGCGTCATGCAAGATTGATAGAAGCTGGAGCTGGTGAGTACTGGATGTGGATGAGTAATGTTTGTTATGGCCCCGCTGGCTACCGGGCACCCTCAGTAGCAGAAGCTGCAGGCGGAAAGAGCAGCCGAGTGGGAAGGACCGTCGGTGGGCAAAGGGCCCAGGAGAGACCCAAGGTCCCTTCCAAGCCCGGCTGCAGGCTGCTGGGGCTCCCCGCCTTCCTCAGAGCGCTGGTTTCCTGGGGGGGAGCCGGGGGGGGGTGCAGAGGTGGTTGCAGGGGCCGATCTCAGTGTGTTTGTCACAGACGCCTTTGCAGCCTGAGTCGGGCAGCGAGAGCAGAGCCCAGGCTGGGACTCAGTGGAGAAAGCAGAGAGAGCGGGCGGGATGTCACAGATCAGGAGTGAGGTGCATTAGTCAGAGGGCTTGGCTAATATCTCCTGTTACATCAGTTTCTTTTCTTTCTCTGTCTCTGTAAAAGAGCCACAAAAAACAATGAGTAATTTCTCTGCGGAATATTCATCTTTAAAAAGCCAGACCCCGTACTTCAGTGCTTCCAGCACATTATTTTTCTCCCCTTGACTTTGCGAGTTTGTCTGGCATGTAAACCCAACTGGGAAAAGCTCCAATGTGGGAGAGAAGAGCAGAGGAGAGGGTGTCCCGGGCTGGGACGAGTGGCTTCCCCGGAGGCGCTGGGGCTGGCTGCAGCCCGGTGAATGCACGGTGGGCAGCATCGCGCCGGGACGGGCACTGCCACCAGCGCTGCTCTTTGCTGTGGGTATGGACCCTTTCACGCTGAACGAGCAATGGCAGTTTTCTGGTTACCTCCTTTGTCTCTTTCCAAAGGAGGGTTAAGCATTCCCTTCTGCCTTGTGCTCCTACCCTCCCCGCTCCCATCCTCATTACCCCGTGCTGGTGATTTATCCCCTTGTTGGAGGTAGGGACTGTCACACACGTGTCCCTTCCAATGGAGAAAATACACAAAGTGAAGGGAGAACCAGGCCCGCTGGTCACAACTTGTTCAATGGATGGCATCTTTTTTTTATTCCAAGCTCACATTCCAGGTATCAATGTCACTCAGAGAAATCAGGTGGCACTTTCCTCATTTTTTGGGATGTGCCAGAGTCTAGGAGGCACTGGACATCCCTGTCTGCTCCCACCAGCTGTGGTACCAGCAGTGCTCGTGGCCAGCAGTGTCTGGGAGGGGATGGGGAAGCTGTCCCATGCTTCCCTGTGCCTGGCACCATCATATGGAGAAAGGGACCTGGGGTGGGTCTGGTTTTGGAGCTCCTCATGTGAGCTTCGAGGTGTTGGGTTCAGGGTTTGGGACTGATTTGTGCTGGGATTGGGGAGAAGAGATGGCATCCGGATTGTGCTGATGCCAGCATTTAAAAAACTGCCATGCTGGGGACATCCCACTGCTCCGAGGGGACCACTCATCCCGGTCATCTGGCAACCCCGATGGGTTGTCACCATCGTACAGGGGAGCAGAAGCTGGGCCAGCAACAGCCCCAGAGCTTGAGTGTTTACAGCAAGAACGGAAATACGCCGCATAGCAGCTCCAGCCCTCCTACAAGCAGCAGTGTGAAAGGAGGCTGTGTGGCTGAACTTCGACTTGAAAGAAAGTCCAAACCCACAATGTTGGGGCCAGATATGAAGCTCCCTGGTAAAATCTGTTTGCCTCCTCCTAACACGGTGCCACCAGCTTTCCTGCAAACACAGAGGGAGAGCTACTTTTTATAGATACAAAAAAAGTCACCAGCCATTTATTTTATTTATGGAGGAGACAGATAATTGACAGGTGGCTGTCTACAAGAGATGAAGCCCTCCAGCTAAACACTGCAGCTCCAGCAAGGGTACGAACGACAGAGAAATGGCTCCAGAGGTGATAGACTTGTTACTTTTAACACTGTGAGATATAGAAGAGAACAGGGTTGAATTGCAGTTCAGAACAATCATACCTAACCACTGAACTAAATAAAACCGATGATTTCAGACCGGTGTCTACAGCAGCCTTCGACTGAGCTTGAATTAATGAGCGTGTTGTTGCCTCCCAAAGGGTCTTGCAAGCCTGAGGACTTCAAGCTCCATTTTTAGGGCTTGAATGTATCCCATCCTGCGACCAGGAGCAGGCTGGAGGGTCAAAATTGTGCCGACCGGTGATGCTAAGCAGCAGTGACGCTTGCCCTCCAGCAAAGCAAACTTTGCTGCGTGCTGGGGACACAAGCAGGGAGCAGGACAGCTGTACTGGGACCGGTGTGCTGGGCTGGCTGGCTCTCTCGTGTCGCACAAGTTGCAAATATCAATCTTTCCTTGCTTGTCTTTTGTTTTCTTCTTTTTTTTTTTAGTTTTTGAGCCAGCCTTCCTGGGACTTTGAAGTAGATAAATCTTTTCCAGGCTTGGATCTCGTGCCCCTGGATGGATCTGTGCCTATTTCTAGGATATTCAGTATTATCTGCTCCTGACTACTATAAACAAAACCAGAAGCTTAAATATTAACCCCAGTCCATCACCCCACCACAACATTTTGCTACCGGGAACTGCCTTCTCGTATGAGAGATTTCCTTCTATTTCTTAATCAACCTCAAACTTCTTTTTTTTTTTTTTTTTTTTTTAATGTTTACTCGAGTTTTGCCCCCTGCAGGGCAGAGTAACATTTACGATGTAAAATTACAGAGGCTATTACTCCGCCGTGCCGCACGCCGCGGAGATTCAGCGTCAGGCTGGGATCGAGGGAACAACTAGAGCCTGTTAGCTGGATCCCTCCGCTGTCCCACCTCCACACGCCTTTGCAGCAAATCAAAGTGCAACAAATGGCTTTGCATCATTTCTTCGAGGAGTCCTGGGCCTTGTACGTTATCTCCAGGGCAGGGTATGTGCTATAATAAAAGACGGCTTTATTGCCAGCTGCAACAAAGCCAAGGATTCAGACACGTATCGCCTTGTGGGTTCATTGTAAACTCTCTTTTATGGCCCTTCCAGTTTATTGCTAATAGAGATTTACAGTGGGAAGAAGGGGTTGTGTGCTGTAATTAATACTGTTATTAGCCTGGGTGAGTTCGACGCAATGAGCAGCGTGGCGGTACGGCCGCCAACCTTGGTACTTGCCCTTCGTTACGCAGTCCTGGAAGTGAGATGGGGATGGGCTGGCTTCGGCCAGCAGGGCTGGGGTTACCAGCACCTTGCTGGAAGGCGGCTGGACCAAAGTCCTTCCCCGTTCAGAGGGACTTGCTGTGGGTTTGGCCATCTCGGAGCAGGACATCACGAGACACCATGTCAGCTTCCTCGCGAGGCTGAGGAGGATCATTTCTGCTCCAGCTGTTTTTTTCCCCCAAAGGGAACAATGTTTTCTTCAGGTGGAAGAGGATGAATTATTTTCAAGGTTTTCAGGTATTCCTGGATGCAGGAACAATCTGAAAGCTTGAGACACAGAAGTCACCAACCTTCCCTGTGGTCTCGTTTGAACAGAGCCTGTTTTAGTGCACTCAGGCTATGCGGACAGGGGCCAAACGCGACGGATACAGGCAGAGCACCAGGTACAACGCTGGGGACTGTGCCGAGGAGATCCTATCCCATCTGTTCAGATGCTTTCTGCTGAACTGAGGCTGTTAATTAAGAGTGATTGTTGCTCCTTGTCCATCTCCAGACTCTGGAAGACTTCTGAGCCAAACTCCAGCCCTGTCACCACTGGAGACACTGGAAGTGGCTCTGTTAATATCAACCTGGTTTCCATCACTCACTGCTCTGCTGGAATGAAAACTCAAATGGGGCAAATTTCACATGGTTGCAGCTCTTTGCTATAAATGTTTAGTGCCACTCTGCTTGGCAATTAAAAAGCAAAGAACCAGGGTGAGAACAGTCCTGCTAATGATTTGCAGCCAGCTCCTTAGAGCCAAGTTGTCTTCACAAAGCCAAAATTATATCGTATCAGTCTCCAGAAGCTACCACAGAAGTTAAACATTAAGTGGTTGAAGCTGCTGGAAACTTCCATGCCTTCCGACTGATCACAGGTCAAGGATAAAGTCATTGAGAACGTCCTTCATCTCAAGCAACGGCCATGAAAATGGCCAAGCCCAGAGAGCGACTGGCAACAAATCTGCACCATAAACCCGACCGCACGTCACTGCTGCTTGTGGCAGGCCCTGTCCTGGCTTCGCAGGAACAGCGAAAATGTTGCTACTGATGCTCATAAGTACAGGAGGGATTTTGGGTGTTGACTGCAGAGTTGGGTGGAAGAGAGCAGCCAACTCACGATGCTGAAGAGCCAGCCGTGTGTTTTACAAATCTCCTCCAACCACCCAGGCAGTGCCAGCTATTGAAGTCCCAAGCACAAGTATAATATTGTGTGATTGTCTGCCCAAATTTCACTCCAGGAATTTCTTGCATAAGGAAGAAGGACAGAGGTAGAGAGCCGCAAAGGTTCTGGGGGAAGTCACCGGGAATCGGGTACTGACCTGCCCTTGAGGGTTTGAGCAAGGGCAGGGTGCTGCTGGCGGCTCGTCGGTCACAGCGAGGTTTGTGATGGAGCGTGGGGTTTGCTGTGCCTTTAGAGAAGGAGCTAAAAGATACCAGGCTCCTTCTCACTATTTTTTATTAATATTCAAGATAATTAACTTCACTGAGGGCTGGAGGAAATTGAATATCTGAAGCAGAACATTAGCTCTGTTTTAGATTTTAAGCCTTTTGGTGCTTTTGATTAGAAGCTTGTGCTTTTATTATTATTATTTTTAAACCTCCTTCCCCCCCCGCAAACACCTGGCCCACTTTAGAGGCGATATAACAGTAATAAATGATTCTTATTAATTGGCCATCAGCTGACAGGGAGCAGCAGGCTCCCAGCTGAACTGAGCGCGTTTATGGGGGATCGGAGGCTGGTTTGGAGGTGCCAGGAGGGTGAGCCCTGTGCGGGGGTTCCTGGCAGCAGGGGGGCTCCTGGCTGGGCACTGGGAACAGGGTCAGTCCAACGTGCCTGAGGTAGGGGAGCTTTTGTGAGCTTAAATAAAAAACAACTTAAAAAAATGAAGCTTTTACAAGCCAGAACTTAAAGATGTGCCCTCCCTTTCTGTCCATTTATTAAGTAATAATGAAACACTTTTGTCAAAGCTTAGGCACCAGATTTCTGACACCAGATGAGCTCTAAAGCTAATCAGGGGCTGGAAAAATAGGAATATAATTAAGGCTGCTGACAGCCCTGTGTCATTAACCTCACAGCTCTCAGGTGCCACACTGAACCACAGCTGCAAAAGATACTGTATTACGGGCAGTTGGTTTCAGCTGTGGAAATGAATTTGGCTTTTAATGGCTCTGTAATGTCTCTGGGGCTGTTCAGAGGAGCTGAGGCAGTGGCAGAGGGAAAGGGAGTGATGGGCTGTGCTGGGTCCAGCTTGTGTCTATCCCTTGTTCCTCAATGGTAAACAGATGAGGCTCTTCTCACCGAAAGAAAATGAGGTATTTCTGGGTGAGGGTTCAGGCTGGGGCAGCTCTGCTCTGTTCTTTTCTTCCCTATAATTAATTATTATCATTGTTAGGAGTGTGGGTGTCTGCTTTGCCCTGGCACCTGGAATTCCTGCCTGCACCCCGCTGTGTGCTGTGGCTCTAACCCTCTGATGTAACCCTGCAAGCCAAAGGGCTGATATCCAAACCACCTACCTGCTCTGTGACTCAGTTTCCCATCATACAGAGGAGGTAATAACATTGGGGCCTTTGGGAGGATGTTTGGAGGTTTGCAAATGAGTCTGTGTCCATTCCTCTCATCATTACTTTGCCGAAGGAGGCTGCGATGGGCTCTGCTGGCTCAGGAACCCCCCTCTTCAGTTCCATGCCCATGGCGGTGGGAGCACAGCTATGTGATGGGCAGCACTGGTGGCGGAACAAGGCTTTTCTTAAATTTTTTTAGTGCTTATCTAAGTTTTCTTTCTTCAGGATTTTACTGCTCAGGAGGTGAGAAATCGGGAAGTGGCTGTTCCCACACTTTACCAACGCAAGCACCACCTCCACTTTCTTAGAAATTCTTGGGAGCAGGATCGGTGGGGCAGCCGCGGACGGCAGGGAGGGAGCACCTGGGCTGCTGCCAGGCTGCTGACAGCTGGAACCCGCGAACGGAGCCTCTTATCTGGGGAATCTCGGGGCATGTTTCAACCGTTTTGCAAGGCGTGTTTCATAGACAGGTACCCTGGGACATGGAAAGGGTAAAAGCATTTGCCTGGGAAGGCAGGCGGCTGCGTCACTGCCAGGAATAGCACCCCGGCGTCGCGTGACCCCGGCTCTCCTGCAGAAAATGAGATAACGTTGCCAGCGACAGGCGCTGCGCAGCCTTGGGAAAGCACGGCGAAGACCCCTGCAAGTGCTGCCTCTTGGGGTGATCAATGTGCTCTTGTCATCGCTCGCAAGCGCGCCGCGCCGTTTGAGCAAAGGCTCTCAGATCTCCCTTGATCTGAAAAATACCTATTAAGAGCTAATGAGCAGAAGAACGCTGAACCCGGCGGAGCTCAGATGTTATTTGTTGTTCATCCTCCGCTGTCACCGCGGTGGCATCTGTTGCCCCAGACTTTCTAAGCGCGTCTCACACTTTCTCTGCAGCGTTCTCAGTTTCTTGGGTGCAAGACTTCAAGCCTTGGACAGCAGCAAAACCAGTCAATTATGTTTTCACCCTGTCTGCTTTGAAAGCCCCAGAGTGTGCCTGGTGCGACCACAGCCATAGGAACACAGGAGTTCATGATAAATTAAAAACAAAAGCACCATTATCCATATGGGACCTCGTGAGTGGTTCACATACCCCAGCAATTCCAAGCACTCTGGGTATGGTTCTTACTTGGTTTTAACTTAATTTCTTTGAGATGCAAATCAGAGGGATTATATTCAGAGGCTGCATCAGAAAGTCTTTAATCCAAATGGGCTATAAGATTTATTTAGAAGAGCCAAATGTCTTGTCTGGGACAGAAGCAACTGAGCTGAACTGAAACAGATGGACATAAAGGAAATTAAGCAACTCTAATGGTCTTATCCAGAGTTTCAAAGTATTTGGTCTTCTGAAAGCTCTAGCTCCTGGAAGCACGTGATGAGATGGGAAGCTCGGGTTTCGCTTAAAAACAGGCTTTGCAGTTCACTGAGAAAAACAATAATAATGTTTTTATTCCTCCTGTGTACAGAGAGAGGTCTGCCTTCCAAATTCTGCCTCCTTAGCTAGGCTCACATCGTCAAGTGTAAATATATTGCACAGGGTTTTTGGATTCCTCCTTTTTACAACAGGGTCATTATTTCAGCAGTCTGCCTGCAGGATTTTGGAAAACCTGATGCTAGCAATAGGGATCTCAGTTTGTTTATTAATACAGGAAAAAAACATCCCTCGAGTCTGCTGAGGTTTTGTTCCCTGAAGCATGCTGCTGTTTCTGACGGAGCCCTACCTTAGGTCTTTGCAAAGTCTGGGGTTGAAGGAGGACGTCAGCCACGCAGGGCCAAGGTCACCTCTGGCTGCGCTGGATGCAGCAAGCCCAGAGCACATGTCTTGGATGCTGATAAACCACTGGGCTGGAAACCTCGATAGATCGGGGAGTCCCTCGAGACCCGGCGCGTCTCCGCTTCTTCTGAGGTCAGAAGATTTGCAGCTGGCAGGAGAGCCTTCCCTGGGATATTTGGATGTGTTTGGCCCCAGATAGACTGCACAGGCAGCAAAACAAGCATGAGGACACAATCTCTACCATCTTATTGGAGCATTTCTGGATCATAAAGATGGGTATAGCTTGGGAAAAAAATTCTAGGTTTGAGTTGGCTCTACTATCTTCAGCTTTTAGGCTCTAACAAATGACAGCGTGTGTTTATCATGAGTAAAGACTGAATGCACTTCTTAACGTTTTCTGAGGCTCTCAAAGTGCTGCCCAGTGGTCAAAGAGACCCCAGAGGCAGATGATGAATGAGTCCTCGGGGCTTCAGAGGCTGAGCAGGGAGGAGAGCCCGGCTCGAGTGGCTCCGGGCTGCTGCCTTCCTCCCACAGCCGAGCAGGGCTCCTGGAGCTCGGGGTGCCCAGAGCCAGTGGGTGCTTGCCATCATCTCTGCAAGATGGGAAATATTTTTGCAGCTGAAGCTCCTGACAACAGCTGGGAGAAGTCTTTCTACTCGCTGAATACAGCCCTCCTGAAGCCATCCCCTGCTTGGCTCACCGAGTGAAGTATCCAGAGCTGAGAAACCTCACGTGTTTGTGCATTTGCCATCCTTCACCCGGGTGCATTTGGAAGTGGATTAAATAAAAGGTGAGAGAAGTGGGGAGAAGGGGAGGGAGAGCGAGGGAGCGAGCGGGAGAAGGAGCTCATCCATTACTATGCTGTGCACAAGGCAGGAGGTCTTGGCCTTCTGGTTTGAGTGCTTATTCCCCATAAAATACATCTGAGAGAAATCAATACAAGAAGCATGCAAGAACCTAAATCAAAGCACAAGGAAGCGGCACTTGGCAAATGGAGTGACCTTGCAGAGCTGTCAAAACCAGGGCCCCAGCCTTGCGAATGCAAAACCTGCCAGAAAAAAGACGCCTGCAAGGCTGGCGTGCAGACTTCAGGCTGGTGCGTGCTTCCTTGGCATGGGGTTTGCACTGCGAAATACTCTGATCTCCGCAGCGGAAAGCACGTGGACAGGGTCAACTGGTCATGGGCTGGGTAAATGGCGTAAGGGCAAGCTGCCAGGTTGCTCCTGGGGCAGCAAAGAGAGCTGATGTGCTCTGTGTTACCTATTTAGGCTCCTCAAGTACGTCGGAGAGAGAGGCAGGGGTTGCACCCAGCTTGGAGATATAGGACAAAGCCTTGCCTGTGCGGGACCTTGGCCGCTTGGAACGTGTATGCAGACCCAGACCAGAGGTCCACCTCCACCAGGTCCGTGTCCTGCCAAGCCTCCCCGCTGGACCACCACGAGAGCTGAGGATGGAGGGCTGTCTCCAGCAGCCATGTCCTCTCCTGCTGGATGGCTGTCTCCCATTGGGAAGGGCCACCTTCGCAGGCAGGTGCCGGCCGCCTGACCTTGCCGGCAGGTCGCAGCGCCGTGCCACAGACATCATAAATCTGCGAAGGTTTTCCCCAGTCAAGCTCCACCCCTGCAGACCATGGGGCGTATGTTCCCATGCTGGGAAATCTGACCCCTCGGTAGCCTGAGAGACAGGAGAAGCCTGGGCTTGGTGTTTTGAATAAGTGGCTTTTTATCTGAAATCCCTTTGGGAGCATGAGCTCAGTAACCAATGAAATTATATCTGTTGTTTCAAGCAGTGAAGAAAACTTGGCCTGATGTTTATTGAGATTTATGGCTTCCCTTGAGCTTAATTGTCTTTGGGAGCCCTGGATCTTTTTAACGGTTCAGCTAAGTGGTACTAAGAAGGATGGTAATGGTTTGAGCAGTCTGCCCCCTTAGCATATCTCTTTCTTTCACACAATTTGCTGATATTTGGGAAATATAGCTGATGCACTCACCTCCTGAGGTCACAGTTATTCACTGGTGTGAAACTTCAAGAGACAAAACCAGGTGTGAAAAGCTCCCAGCAAGTGCTGCCTTGGCGAGGCGCTGACTTCCATCCGTCAGGGCTGTGCTTCGGGCAACAAGGAGGAGGAGGAGGACATGTCCCTGCTCCCGGTGGGGAGGGTCACCCGGTCCCCGGCAGAGGCACTGCGGTCCCCCTGCTTCATGACCCACTCCTGGATGCCAGGCTACATCTTCCTTGGTCGTCCTGGCTGCCATCAGCCTGGTGGCCTGGTGTAGACTCCTCTCTGGTCCTCAGCGGTGGTGGCTTGTCCATTCCCTCTGCTGTGGGCTGTTGGTTGTGTGCAGCTTCAGCTCCTCACACCCAAGTACAGCCCAGCATCACTTCCCAAGACCACTGGATCTCATCCAGGGGTGGCCGGTGTGCTGGGTGTTGGGATCAAGCTATGGAGAGGTGATGCGGGTCTTCTGGGAGGAGGGCATCCTTCTTCTCTGCTCCTCACACTGGTCTGAACTGGGAAGGGAATATCTGGGCTGCAGGAGAGGAGCCTCCCATCTGGTGCTCAGCTCAGAGACACAGCTCAGTGCTACCCGACCACGGCTGGTCCCTCTGCAGAGCATCCTCGGCACTGGAGGGCTCTGACAAAGAGCTTGTCATTGGGAGAGAAATATCACCCTTCACACGTAACTATTCCTCGCCTCTGGAGCCTTTTCATCTCTCATCGGTGGTGACCCCTGTTGGTTTGTTATCTCTCCTCAGCCATCCAACGGAGCCGTAGACCTGTCATCACAGGGAATGACCTTCACGTATCTACTGACCTCCACGAGATGCCGTGCCCGCTCGGCCGGGCGCTCGCAGCAGGGCTGCAGCAGCAGCACCAGCCGCCCTCCGCCAGGAGCAGGGGATGCTGCGGAGCGGGTAATTACAGCAGCCCGTTATGGTTCAGCGGGCACCTTCATTAATAAACCTCGGGTTTCGGAGGTGTCTAACTCGGCCATTCAAAACCACATCTGGCTGTAACTCTGCAGCTTGTCCAAGCTTTCAGCTCATCTCCGACTGCCTAAGCGGTTTACAGGACGAGCAGTAAGCAAAGTCTGTTTTGTTGGGCTTTTGCGTGCTTTATGGCAAAGAAAGCAAGCCCACGCTCACTGGGCTAATCTCCTCAGTGCAGAGCTGGAGGCTGACAGCTCCTTCCTAGGTCACGCCAATGGGATTTTTATCTCTGGTATTACTCAAACACGGAGCACGGAGATGTCCTCCTGTGCGAGCGCAGTCCTGGCTCGCGGCACTTGTCCGGGTGTCGTTACTCTCTTGTGGCACCTGTAAATGTCTTCCCTAGCATAAGCCCGGCTTGCAGGAGCATGAAATGCTGTGTTGGAGGGAAGGATGGAGTTAAATTCCACAGAGGTGTAAGGAGAAGAGAAGAGATGGGGTAAGGAGATGAGTCGGGGGATCAAAGGGAGTGGGTAGACACCTCCAACTATAACCAGCCCCACCCGTCAATAAAACATCCCCTCTAATAACATGGACCCCACCAGAGCTGAAAGGCAAGTGAACGCAAGCCTAGGGCTCCTCTGTGGGGGAGCTCTGGGGCAGACAGCCCAAAGGGGAGGTTGGGCTGCCTGGCTGCGTAGAGGTTTGGGGAGACCTGGGCTGCTGGCGTGTGATGCCCAGCCAGCCTCTGGGTGGGCTGGACTCCACTCAGTGGCCTCGGACCACGCAGAGGTCTCCCATAGCTCTGGGGTGCAGGGGCTCGTAGTGGTGTGGTGAGCCCGGCCAGCTCCAGCCCGCCTGGGGAGATGCCAGCAGTAGGGTCTCAGCCCAGGTCCTTGGGCTGGGGGCTTCCAGGTCCAGCTGAGGGAAGAAGATGCCCAGCCCTTGGCACTGCAGATTGGCCACCCCTTCTTCTGCACTCACCTCAGCTTCCCATGAAGTCACTGGGAAGGCAATGGGCTTGTCATGGAGCTCCTACCCAGCCATCCGAGGGGACAGCTTTGTGCTCAGCCAACTTGCTGAGCGCGAGACGAGGGGTGGGGGCGAGGGAGAAACCCCTCCTCAGCATCCCCAACCACCGCATCCCCAGAGCAGAGCGAGAGGAGACCACCTATGCGTTTCCCAGTTGCTGAGGGTGCTTTCCCACCCTGGGGAACTGAAGACGAGGTGGCAGCTTTGGCTGTGGGTTGCCGCCGACTCGCTGGTGGATTGCTAACGATGTTTGTGAAAACCCTGAGCTGAGACCACACACGGGAGGCTCAGGTGAGCGATGTACCTTAGACCTTGAGGGTACGAGGCAGAAATGCTTTTGCGCCTGACTCACCCGCTCTGTGCTAACACTGACTCATAATAACTGATTTCGACCCAGACAAAAGGTTTATCTGCATTCAAACGTATGGAAAATACTCATGTAACCTGGTAGTGAAAAGGGGAGGTAGCGCTGCCAGGTCGTCCACAGCCCTGTGTGAGGCTTGGGGAGCGCACGAGGGACTGGCACCAGCTTCCTCATCCCAACCTGCACATTGCGTGTGGGGCTGGGGTGAGCCCCCCGAGGCCGGGGAGGGTCTGATCACCCTCATCACTGCATGGAGCTGCCCACGCTGGAGGGATATTTGCTTGCAAAAGGTGACTTCTGCAACGATAGCCATTTTTTTCTGCAGAGCTGCCTGGCTGGGTCCCAGCTCTTGCTGTTTCCCCCAGCTCTGAGGAGACCCCGCTGTCCCCAGGAAGGTGTCTGGCCCCTTCTCCCACCATCCCTGTGCAGGAAGGCAGCTCTGGCGATGAAGATGTCTCGTGAGAGGCACACACCACCCAAAAGCGTGTTCGCACGGGTCCTGTGCCCCAGCACAATAGGTGCTGCACGGCTGGCCGGTCACGCAGCGCGAGCAAGAGCGTGCTGAAGGAAGGCACACGCGAGTACAGTCCCTGTCGGCGGGGCAGATTAAACCCCGAGCAGTGCCTGGGCTTTGTACCGGGTGCAGCCCTGGGCTGCAAGCTCCCAGCGTGGTGGCAGAGGCTACAAAATCCGGAGCTCCCGCATGATCCCGTCCCCAGCAGCGCTAACCGAGGCCGAATCCGCAGCCGTCCAGTGGCAGTACCCTCTCCTCATGCCCTGCCTGTGCCACCTTTCCCCCCCCCGCTGCTCATCACTGCTGGATGCTAAGTGGAAATTTCCCCCTGTGCCAAGTGTTAAATACTTATCAAGCTAATACAGCGTCTTCGCGGAGGTGCGTACATGTGAAAACATGTTACCGTAATTAACAGGCAGCTGGAGTTGGCACCAGTCTCTGCTGCAGCTGCTCCCGGCGGCTCCCAGCGCCTTTCCCAGGGCTGCAGCTCTGCCTCCTCCCTGTGATGGTCGGGGGAGAAGCTGGGGGGGGATGTGATCCCTTACAGGGTCCTTTCTCACTTCAGAGGGGATGGTGGTGTCTCAGCCCGTGGTCTGCAGACCCCTGGAGGGCTGCGGGCTGTTTCGGATCTGGATAAGATGACTTGGACGAGTGGGTCCGTTCTCAGCAGGGAAATGCTTATAGAGGGGGAGGAGGAGCCACGCGAGTGGCTCTGATTTGGAGAGGTGTCAGAAAGAGTTTTGGGGTGCACTGATTTGGAGAGGTGTAGGAAAACCCACTGCTGGAGGAAAAGGAGTCATCAAGACCCCGTTTTGAGTGGTGGTTTGCCCCTCCCTGTTGATGTGGGCACAGCAGCTCCCTTGGTTTGCTTTGCTGCAGGAATTTCATCCGTGCAGGGTCCCTTCCTTGGGCAGAGGTGGCTGAGTGCCACAGGTCTGAGTGACAGCTGCCAGGGACGGTTGACACTTCTGGTGGTATCAGTGCTGGAAAGAGACTGGGAGAGAAAAAGACTGAAGGGCTGGGAGGGGTTTAAAAACCCAGCCTTTGGGAGGAAGGCTGCAGAGTGGGCTTTGGATGGTGGGAACCATTTGTGGAGTTTATCATCTGGTTAACTGTATCTTCACAGCGCCCAACCCTGTTTATCTGGACCAGTATGGATTAGTTCACTCATCCATCTATCTGCTCAGCCCTAAGCAGAGCTTCTGCACCAAACCTCCCCATCCTTTTAAACTGCCTTGAGCTCCCTAACTTTCCAACCCCAGAGAAGTCATCTCAGCAGTAGATGTTTGTATCATGACCTACATTGCTATTGGGTCTTAAACATATTTTTTTACTGTGTTATATACTAGCTTCCCACATGCAAATTGCTCCGAGTGAACCATTTATCTGGAAAATAAAGGTTATGTTCTCAAAAGGCATTTGGTTCTCTTTCTGAACGATTGAGCGAGTTTTCCGCTGAGAAAACAAAGGTCTTTAACACAGTCCAAACCAATGACAGGGGAAAAAGGCTCAGGTAAAACCCCTCCACTTATTTAACAGCTCCCCTTTCCTCATTCATATTTACAAGATAAAAGGGGCTCCATCAACCCATTAAAGCTGAAATACGTGTCCTGTCTTCAAGGAAAGCAAATCCCATCTGGCATCCCTGGAGGAATATAACCTTAACTTCAGCTTAATGCCACATTAGGGTATCTTACAGTTTCTGCCTGAGGTTTACCTGCCTTAGAGGGAGATTTATTTCGGAAGTAAACAGGCTTATGTGACAGATCTCCTTCCACCAGCGACTTTGGCGAGGAGATGCATTTGCGACTCGCTGGCTCCCCGGTCTCTGCCTGGGAACTGCAGGGCAGGCAGAGGGGTCGGGCACGCCGGGGGGACCACGGGTCCCTGCCAGGGGCTGCGATGCAGGGCTCCATCCTGCATCTCGGGAGCTGTGGGTGGATGCAGCCTGGGCAGGCTTGGGTCCCACTGCAAACCCAGCTCCCTGCATCGACACCCGGGAGAGCAGGGACCGCGAGGGGCTCGTCCCACCCGTGGCTGTGGATCCCAGTAGCCACAGGCTGGGTTGGGAAGATCAGAGCCCGGATCAGGCTCGCTTTCCCTATCTCGCAGCCCATCCCGAGGGAGCCAGCACAGCTCCAGAGCAAAGGCGTTCCCGTCCACCCCCATGGCCACAGGCCCCAGCGTGGGCTCCAAACCTGCAGGGCATTGCATCAGGGGAGATGTTTTTAAGGACAGGCAGGTCTGACGTCTGTCGACATCACCGAGGTGCTTGCACTTGCCTGGGAAATCAGGGAGTTTTCCGTGGCTAAGATCAGTGCTGCCGCCGCCTTCCAGCAGCCCCATCCCGGTGCTGCCCATTTCCCTCATCCTCCTCCGCTGCCTCAATGCCAAAACATACGAGCATCCCTGTCACCTGTAACGTAACCTTGGGGACATCGGTGTTACGGCAAAGATTGTTCTAAAAATACCACTGATGGCTGGGGACGGGAGCTCTGGCCGGTGCCCCGGGCTCTGTGCAGCAGCAGACGGGGTCGCATGGCTGGCAGCAGCCACCAGCCCCTGCCCGGCCGGCGTCGGGGCGAGCAGCCAGCTCGGAGGTTTCACCCGTGGCTCCAGGAATGTGCAGACTGGGTTACGGTACAGTCTGTCCCTCCTGTCAGATGGACCCAGGTGACTGCCTCCCAAATATTACCCTGCACACGTGGTTCTCCGGGGCAGCAAAGGAAAAGGCAGCTCGGGGCAGAAATCACAGCTTCCTCTGCTCTGTCCTGAGGCTTTCGAGGCTGCGGGGTCGTGGGGACTGAGGTGTTGTACTGCTCGTCTGAACTGACAACACGTTTCTGTACAGAGCTACGTGGAGGTACTCTCTGGTAGATATCAGTTTGTTATTATCACTGTGTTTGCTGATATTCATAAAAATTATGAAGGTTTTCTAATTATTAAATGGTCCCAGAAGCTTTTAAATGTACAAGATGATTTTTGAAGGTCATGGAGCTAAAATCTGAGAACTCCATGTGGGGTTCCCTGCTTGCCTGTGCCCGGGATCGTAGCTGTTGCCCTTCCTTCAGACCTTGCTTCTACAACAAACCGTAACCCTGTGAGGGGGACCCCGATAAAAAGCCACTGGGGGATTTTGTGTTGGTGCTGGTGATGCGCAGGGGCTCTGGGGCTGGGGGGGGGCACGGCCAGCCCGCTGTCCTCTGTTCCCAGCCCGCAGCTCGTCAGGCTGGTGATGTACACGCTGTTCAGCCCGAGAACAAGAGGGCAAGTCAGCTGCAGGTGGGTGAAACCTATCTCCTCGCTACTTAACTGGCCTGCCTGACTGGTTTTTTTATGATTATTTTTTATTCTGTCTCCAGTTAGGCAATACACTTACCTGTTAGAAATATTGCCCTGGGCTGCCAGCTCAGCGAAGGAGAAAAGTGGGTGTGTGTTATGGATGGAGGATGGGGCATCGCCTCCCTCCCTCTCCCCTTCCCCTTCCCCTCCCCAGGCAGCATCTGCCGACCCTCTTCTCGCTCTGGTGAATCTCTGCCATTCCAGCCCAGCATCCTTATGGGGGGATTTTCTTAAGAGTATCTCGTGACCCCTGCCTCCGCAGTGCTCTCACACCCTGAGGATCGCTGGAGCGGGTTGCTGGACCGGAGTGGGTGAATTGAAGCCCAGCCGGTAGTATGGGATCATTAACCATCAAGATGCCCCTGGGAAGAAGCAAAAGGTATTTGGGAAAATTTGCTAACAGACCCTAATGACTTAATAATCCCTGCCGGAGAGAGCACGGCAGGTTATGTGAATGTCAAGTTTGTTTGCTTTGCCGAGAGCTGACTGCTGGTTATGTAATCGGACCTTCTGCGCGGGGGGAAAAAAGGGAAGAAAAAGGAAAGCGCGCGCCCGCTTCCACGCCGGGATGGGAGGAAGCGGGAGCGCAGGGGTAGGTGTTAGCTGGGAGCCCCGGCCGGGCACAGCCCTGCCTGGCCGCCTGCCCCACTGCGCTGGGGGAATCCGGAGCCCGGCACAGCTCTCCCAGCTCACCCCCAGACAGGGTCTCTTGTCGTTCCGCCTCTCCGCTGTCATTCCTGGTGCCAGTCCTCATTTGGGGAGGGTGGTCAGGGGTCTGCTTGGTGGTCCCCAGGGGTGATCAGAGAATCATAGAATCATAGATTCATGGAATGTTATATTGGTTTGGGTTGGAAGGGACCTTATAGCTCATCTCTTTCCAACCCCCTGTCAGGGGCAGGGACCCCTTCCACCAGCCCAGGCTGCCCAAAGCCCCGTCCGACCTGGCCTTGAACACTGCCAGGGAGGGGGCAACCACAGCTTCTCCAGGCAACCTGTGCCAGGGCCTCACCACCCTCATAGAGAAGAATTTCTTTCTTATCTCTAATCTAAATCCACCCTCTTTCAGTTGAAAACCATTACCCCTTGTCCTCTCACTACACACCCTTGTAAAAAGTCCCTCTCCAGCTTTCTTGTGATCGGTGAGGTAGCTCCCAGCTCCCGGTTTAGTGAGAGGGAGCACCCAGCCTTGGCTCACAGCAAGAGCTGGGAGGCAGACGGTGTCCTGAAAGCTTTGGCCCCTCTCAGCCAAGGCTGCCCAGACAGGGAAAGCTGTCGCATTTTGGGGAGGCCATTGGGATTGCCTCTGCTTCACCTGACTGAGCAAGGGCTGAGCAAGGTTCGTGTTTTGCTGAATATTGGGGGCTTTCCTTCAGGACGAAGGAAAATCAGGGCTGTGAAGCTGTGGCATAGTTTTCAACACGCTTTGCATTAGCTGGCACCACCCACAGCACCGGTATGGCCTGACCTGTTCCCCGTTGGGGTCTGACATCCTCCTCGGAAGCTGAAACAAGGTAGGCGGGTGCTGGACCGCTCTCCGAGCAGCCGAGCTGGGGTGTGTGGGGAACGCTGGCTTCTTCCCCATGCAAGCAAGCGCCCGGGCTCCTGGGGCCGCCTCGCAGCCCCAGCGCCGCTCCTCAAGCTCCGACTTGCCTGCCACCAATACTGTTTAAACAAGCACCTTGGCAGACGTAGCTCTAGGCCAAGCTGTGGGGCAGCCGGGAGGGAGCAGCCGCAGCCTGGCTCCAGACCCTTCTGCGGGAGGTCTGGGTGGCGGGCGCGTGGGTGCTGACGGCATCGCGTGCCAGCCGGGGCTCTGCCCGAGGGCTTTCCTCTGCGCTTGTGGCTACTTTGAACTCGAGCCGCGGCCAAGAGATACCAGCGGTGCGGGCAGAAGACATGGGAGCACTGGGGCTCGGCAGGCGTGTGCCCGTTCGTACGACCACTCCTCGGTCTGTGCTTTTGGGGCAGGGTGCCCATCCCAGCAGAGACGCACGTCCTCGAGGTAGGGGCGTTCAGGGGTCCTCCAAGTGCAACAAGGCTGCAGTGCCAGGCTGGCTTTGCTACCATCTTCCTGGCTCCTGCTTTTGTGTCTGCTTTCCCAGGTTGATGGGCTGCAAGAAATTCGGGGAGGATGCAGAGGGGGATGGCCCCGGGCAGGGGGTGCTCCCCCAGGAGCAGCCCCTCTGGAGACACCCATGCACAGCACCCATGCACAGCACCCATGCACAGCACCCATGCACGGCACCCAGCTTTCCTGCTGGGAAGCCACTGTGACTGCGAGGGAGAGTGCAGACAGTTCCGGGAGAGCATAAAACACGCTCCTCTTAACAAAAAAAGCAAAAAAAAAAAAGACAGACAGAAAAAAAGAAAAAAGGAAAAGGCTTCTGAAGCTTAGAGCTGGATATTTATACACTTGACATAAAGGATATTTCTGCATTGAAGTAATAAGCGTGACTCAGTAAACCAATGGGGAAAGGGTGTTCCCTTTGCAGCAAAACCTCAAAAGATCAAAGAACTTCTTGAGTGGTTTAACATTTCGAATGTTAAATGAATCGGGTTCCCCTCCCTCTCCCCTTCACCCCTGCCTTCAACTTTTGAAAAATAACTGGTTGGATTTCAGCTCCGCAGGGAGCGTTTTGGCAGCTCCAGGGAAGCGTGGTGCTGGCCGGTCTGGAGCACGAAGGTCGTGGCCACGTGTGCTCTCGGGTGTGCGGGACCCAGCTGCCTGCTCGGGGGACATCAGCCCTGCTCGGGTCGGGGACATGCCACTGACCGCCTCGGGGCTTCCCATTCACCAGCAGAGCTCGCGCTGGTTTATGGAAACCGGCTTCTCCCTCGCTGCTGCCTTCCAGACCCACTCCTGCTCCAACGTCTGCCCAGGTTGGGGACCTTCTTGAGCATCTGCTGGTGTAGTGCTGAACATGGGGATGGTCCCATTGTGGAACTGCAACTTGCAGATACTGTGGTCCTGCAAATGATAGCCCGGCATCCTCTGGCAGACCCTGCAGCCATGTGTGGCTGCAGGACAGGTCCGGGCAGCCCGGGCTGCCGAGTGAGGACGAGGTGTACTGGGAGGGATGTCCCAGCACGCCGAGCCTCCACACTCTGCCCACCACTGGCTCCAAGCTTTAGGCAGGGCTGAGCATCACCAGATTTCAGCAAGTTCTTCCCTCTGGAGAAGCCGCTGCTGAGATGCTTGTGCGTACACCCTGCAGTGAGGAGGTATTAGGGGCTGGTCCGTGTCCCCAGCCTGCACCTGGTGGCAGGGGCTTGGGGCTGGCGTGCTGGTGGGAACGCAGCGGCAGGCATTAGCCAGGGAGGGATCGAGCCTTGTCGGCCGCTCTCGGACACATGTGCATTTCTGGGATCAATAGGCTGGAGCAATATATTGCACCGAGATAACAAATCACTTAGCTTATTGGGTCTTAATTAAGCCTCTTTTATCTCCACGACAGCCACACACCTGGGCTATCGCCCAGGCGAACCGTAGCGGTGGCCGAGCCGTGGGGACGCCGCGCCGGAGCCGGGGGATTGATGAGCCTCTGCTGGGTGGAATTACCTCATTGTGTCTGCGGTGCTCGGGGCCATCGATCTCCCGGCTCCCCCGTCCCTCCGTCCCAGCACCCGGAGCTCCGGCTGCTACCCCCCCTTCCCGGCGCCCTGCCGACAGGGGACAGGGGACAGGGGACCCCTTGGATGAGGTTATCCCAGGTGCAGGTAGGTGAGCTGGGGGAAAGCTGCCCCGTTCGGCCTCCTGGGTAATAGATACAGTTGTTATAGCCCCTGACAGCGCGAAATGAAGACCTACATCACCATAATGTATTGTCAGCCTGCAAGCACGCTGCGGCCCCCGAGATGAATGAATGCAATATCTCGGCGTACAAGGGGGAAGGAAGGGAAGGGGGTTTTGCTGCTGGCCTCTAGGCGAGAAGGCAGAGCCGCCGCTTTGTGCGGCTGGAGAAGAAAAGGCATTTTTTATTCGTGATGCGGAGGTTGAGGGTGTCCGATCCCCGCGGAGCCTGTGACAGATACGCTTCATGAAGGGGAGCGCTTAACAAACGGCTGAAATGCTCCTGTGATGAGTTCATCCAGCAATGAAGTAATCTTGCCCCTGCATTACTGCCAGCTGAGGCAGCAGGGCAATTTACGGCTCTGGGGCTAGACAGATCGACACCGGTTTCGGCTCGTGTAACCCAAGAACGGAGGGAAACCGTCCAAACCCGGGAGGCCCATTCGACTGGAAACGTGCGTACACGACAATGAGAACCTCAAGCATGTATTGCATCCAGTTATTTGAAAGTAGGACAGCTTTTACTCTGAAGTATGACTGCCGGTGGACTGACTTGGAGTGAAATAATGAAAGCTGGGAGTTGCAAGCGACTTACAGCTGAGCAGCCGAGTCCTGCAGGACCCCTCTCTTTCTGTAGCAGTCACCCTTCTTTAGGTTGGTCCTTAAACCCTCTTCCATCTCGGGCTGCTGCTAGGGCTCATCCTGCCTGGCAGGCACAGAGCACCAAAGGCAGCTCTTCATCCCTACTTCACACCCCGGCCACGCTCCCGACACCAGAAATGGTTGGAAACTAGCTAGGTATTCCTGAATCCAGGTCCCAGCGTGGCCACAGGCTTGTCTTGTGACCATGGGCAAAAATTGCTCATGGTTTCTCCCTTTGCCAGCATATGAAATGGCGATGGCCATATCCTGCCTCTCTTAATGGCTTTTGCTTCCTGCAAGAGCAGTTGGAAGGGGTTGAGTGAGGAGCGTGCTGCAGCGTGGCAGATATTGCACCTTTGCAAATGGTCATTTAAAACAATAAAAGAAGGTTCTGTGCTGGAAGACAAGCAGCCTATCATTCATCTTAGTGTTAAACAAAGTCCAAAGTACTCACATTACACACAACACAACCGAAGGGCAACACCCTTCTACTGTTCCTAGAGTTTTCATGACTATTGACAGGTTTTTGGATAAACAGGAGAAAGCTGATATAGGAACGGCCAAATCCCATGAGCTGTTGGTAAAACCTTCCTCTGCAGACTAGTTCAGCGGGGGCACATGGTGTTAAAGCCATCCACAATGGGGCTCCTGCATGATGGACATGTTCTTGGTTGCTCGTGAACATTTGCATCAGGTAGGACAGGATTCCCCTCCACGCTGTGGCGGTTTGGTTTTTGGGCTGTGCTTGGCCTCTGGTTTTCCCCTCCCAAAACCTTCACCCGGAGCCCTGGACTACAGGAGATGCTTCGGGGGGCGGTGGGGTGGCAGCGTGTGATGGTCAGGGGCTGAGGAGGGCTGAAGACCAGCCCCCTGAGCTCACACAGCAGGATTAGCCACTGATGCCCAAAGCAATGCCAGTTCTGACCAGGAGGTGCAAACCTGAAGAGCCCTCGCATCGTGGCACCGGTGTCTGCTAGCTCTCCAGGTGAATACCTTCCAGCCTTGGATCATCAGTAGCCAACAAGCAACGCCGTTTGTTAGGCACGTGGCCACCGCGTGATTTTTGGCTTCTCCCTCTCTTTCCTACCAAACTCCCCGGCTCTCCCCAGGCACAGGCAGCTGCCAGAGGGACACAGCTCTGCTTTTTTTTTTTTTTCTTGGCCGTTATTGTTGCTCTGAGATTTTTCTCTGAAAGGTTAGGCCAGCCCTCGCGCTGGCGTTCAGAGCCCGTCTCCATCGCTGATATATGATGCTCTTGCAATCTCCGGTGATATAAATTTTGCTCCTGTTTGTCTCCCCGTGTCATATCCTTCTTCAGCCGTGTCTGTTATTGTGTCTAGCGTTGCGGTTGTGTTTCAGCATTTTCCGTTGTTTGTCTTCTTCACCTGAGGATGTCCATTATGGGCTGTAACACCTTTAATAGCTTATAAATGGAGGACTGCAGATTTTATGCTTTGGGGAGTACTGCTCACGGCAGCCACCATTCAAGTACTCAGTACCACACCTTTGCCAGTACTTAGTACCTAAACTGGCTTCTTCCCTCCCAACTTTCTTTAAAGTCCAGAGACAAATAGCTGGTGTAAAGCTGTCGGCCCTTACTGGAGGTCACGTTTGTACCTGCTGGGATTTGGAGCTGGTGTGAGTGGGCTGGTGGCAGGGACAGAGCCTGGAGCAGCTAGGAACGGGTGCTGGCTCCTCTGCTCCCAGCACCAGTGTTGGGTTTGTCCCCATCCCTCCCACTGAGCAGCAGCCTTGAACCAGAGCTCGAGATGTCCAGCTTCACCGGTCTCCTCCCAAAATACCTCCCTGCGAACTGGGGTGCCTGGAGGCAGCTAGAGCAAGGCTTGGCCTCTGGAAGCAGTTTGACTTTCCCTCATCAGCACCTCTTCCAGAGCAGAGCACTGTGCATCCAGGATCTAATTAAGCGGGCTAATCTGAAGGAGGTACTACATCTCCATGGAAAACTGCTTCAGTTTGGCTGCTCTGAATAATAAACAAAGCACTTGGGCAGATGATAGGGTATTTAAGTGTTTACTCTTCAGAGCATTAAGTGCTAAATTTGTTTTTAGCTCCCTTATGAAAAGCCCTTGCTGAGTAAAAGCACACAAGGGTCTCAGTCATCCCTCGCAGCTTTGCCCCAAGCCCCTGCGTCCAGTGGAGAGCCCGGCTGTTCAGCTGCCCCAGCGGGACAGCAAGAAGCCCCCGTCATTAGTGTCACAAGGAAACCACTGAAGTTTAATCTGCTGGCGAGGAGCAGGGGATAAACCAGAGCCAAGCCCCAGATCCAGCCCCGGGGTTCCCATGCACGGAGCCAGCCCGGGCAGGGGGCTGTCTTCAGTTCGGCCGAACTACGATGGGCATCCACTTCTGGTTTTTAATCCATTCCATCAATCACTTAGTGTAATAAACTCCCTAAATGGCAAAGATAGAGACAAAAACCTCCGAGCGAGCCAGAGCGCAGAGCTCATTCCTCCCACCTCCTCCTCCTCGATGTGCCACGGCTCTTTCGGCAGCCAGGCTTGGGATGCAAGACCCGAGCAGGATCCGGCCCAGGAAGTGTGGCAAGGGAGAAGGGGAAAGGGAGAATAAAAAAGGGCCCGGGGATGGCTGCTTTGCAGGCGTGTAGGGGTTGTCCCACCCCGCGCGAGGCTGTGACGGGGTGTGCTGCTCACATCTGGCCACCACTGCCTGCTCGGCCCAAAGACCGCGGCGGGGAGGGCTGCAGGGCTGAACCCGCTGCTGGAGCTATAGAAACGGAGCACAAAAACCAACAAAACAACTTTCCATTTCTAAAGCTTGAAGGAGTTTGCACCCCACCATGCCAGGACAAAGGGAGAATTAGCAGCCAGCAAAGAGAAAAACAACACAAAGCCACATCACAGCCTCAAGAAGCCAAAAAGCCTTTTTCCTTCTTCATGCGCGGGTACAGCTTAGACGACTCTTGCTCCCGATGCGGAGCTCGATGCGGTTCAGCTCTGCAGCACTTTGCATTCATCTGCCTGTGCCTGAGCCGAGCTCTCCTTGCTGCTGCTTCAGCTGTGATTTTTTAAACCAATTTTGACACATCAAAACCGATGCGGAATGACTCAGAAGTTTTCAGACGGAGCTTTCTCCTTGAAGAAGGGGAAGGAGGGGGCGCGTGCGTGTTTAGCAGCAGCAGCCTCCTTTAAATCGACCTTTTTTTTCGAGAAGAATACTATGGTTTAGGCAAATTTGGTCTCTGTTTGGACATGCTTCCCGTCCACATCACGGATCCAATTACAACACAACACTTTGCAGATTTCTGTTAAATTTTAACTCGTTTCACATGGGTTGCGTGAACTTTGCCTGACATTTGGAAGCAGGCAACATGTGTCATCAGGTTACACTCACACTTATCTCTGCAAACATATCCTTGTACCCAGACCAGCACCAGCACAGCCACCTTTGCCGCGGACAGCATTAATTCAACCTGAAATGTGCTTTCCTCCGGCGTTGCCCTCCTGCCTGCTCGCGGAGCGACGTGGGTGACCCCGGCCCCGGCCCAGCAAGCTCAGCAGCAGCAAACGCAGCAGCCGCACGCGTGGGCAGGAGTGTGTGGGGCTGGCATGGGAGCGCGGAGGGATGGGGACAGGGGCAGGGGATGGATGGGGGGCAGTGGGCGATGGGTGTGTGGGCTTGCTGTGAGTTTTTGGTGAAGGGCAGTGCTGGTGCCGTGAGAAGGGAAAGATTTTGAGATGATTGTATCCCCACCCCCCCCAGCCTCTAAATTACAGGGATGCATCTGCAGCAAAGACAGGCGGGTGCTGCTGGTGGTCCCAAACCATATCTCCCAGGGAATCCCGCAGGTCCACAGCAGCAGGGGTGGAAAAGGACCCTTCTCCTGTCCCCAAAGCCTGGCAGGGACAGCGTGGTTGGGTGACTCTTGCAGGACCAGCCAGCCATGCTGGCCATGTCCTGCTCTCCTCCATCACATGGAGCCATGAAAACGCAGCGCTGAACAACTCCTTTAAGCAGGAGGTCCTTGAGATGGGTAAAAAATCAAGTCTGATCAAAGCCCGGCTTCTCTCCTGGTGCCGGGGGTTGGCAGGGGGAAGGGGGAAATGTTAAAATCCCAAGATCAGTCACTCGCTGGCTCTTACTTTGGCTGCAAGAAGTGACCGGCTCTGCTGATCAAAGGCCTCGCCACTGTTGTTTTAAAGGTGACATTAACATTTAAGGAGCTTTTGAAAGCCCTGGCTTGCAATAAAAAGCCAGACACACAGTCACAGAGCAACTCAAACGCAAGTTTAATGATAATGAAACAGCCTTTTGTTCTTAAACTCAAAGAAGAACCACAAACCTATTTATAGCGTTTATAATAAAGACTGTGAAGCCTTTTACACATAATCCAGCAAACCGATACCTGCCAGCCGTGGTGTTATCCACTGATCCCCGCAGTGTGCAGAGCAGGCTGTTGTGCGTGCTCCTCTCCTCGGCTTGCCGGCACAACCTCCGCGTTTCCTTCCGACGATGCCGGGCTTCTGGCTGTGAGCATCTCCGCCTGGTCGTGAGCCTGCGCTGAGCCGTGCTGCTGGCCTGGGACTCGTGAGCGTGTCCCCAGCCGGGGTGGCACGGCGTGGCATGGCGTGGCTCAGCATGTCACGGCACGGCTTAGCACAGCATGGCACAGCCCTGCTGCTCATCACGGTCAGGACTTGCACCAGCTTGGAGCCTCCTGATCCAGGACATCTGTACTTCAGGGCCTGGTTCATATACGCCGCTAGCACAGCAGTCACCAAACCTTCGTTTTTATGTCAGCTGAAATCACTGTTTTTCCTTCTTCCTTACTCTCTGCAGCCCCGTGTTGCTCCCTGCACCCACCAAAACTCACTTTGGGCTTGTCCTTGCTGCCGACATGGACCTGGACCTGGCTCCCCTCCGCTCTCGGAGCCGGATCTCCGCAGAGCTGAGTGCATCTGAGCAGTGCGGTGCGGGAAGCCATGCACGCAGTGCTGGGGGGCTCGGTGCGCGCAGCGACCAGCCTTCGCCTGGCACTTCGTTTATAAATAGCCTGGGAATGAGAGCCGGGTGGATAGGAGCCACGGTCGGGTAAGAAAATCCCCCACTCCCTGCACAGGTTCTGGCTGTATTGTCTCTCACTGTAAAGCTCTTTGCTTTATGGCTCCCAGCCCTCCGCTGTCTGCTGTATTTTACCTTGCAGCTCTGATAAAGGCAATTGCATGCACGTTCCTTATCACACGCAATTGGAAGTATCAAGCAAATTCCCTCATTCTGCAAAGTCCCGAAGAGCCTCTGCTCTACTGTACAAACATGTTTTTATGACAGTGTGTTACATCAAAGATCTTTTTTTACTCCTCCGCACCCTCCTGCATGTGGTAAATAGCACTGGGTCCTGATCACACGCGTTCCCTGAGCACAGAACGAGCCGGGGAGCCGAGCAGCAGCGGCAGTGGGAGGTTTGTTCATTTGGTTTCTTAAGGGCTTGGGCCTGGAAGTTCAGAGGTCCCAGCAGAAGGCGGCACCGAGGATCAATATCCCGTGATGCTGCTCCAAACCCCTCCTGCCCACGGTGTTCTCCAAGCGGGAATTCCCTCTCCTGCCTCTTGCAGCAGCAACCCGAGATTATTATTTCTGTTTCCCAGAGCGATGCGCAGGTGTCCTGCTCCCAGACCCTGCTCCAGCCGCTGCCCTCTGCCTCCCGTGCCCAGCCAAGAGCCAGGATGCTCTCCGACCCGGGATGCTCTCAGCACGGCGGTCATTGTCTCGGAGCCCGAGCGGAGAGCCTGGATCTTCCCTTTGATTTCTGAGGGCATGGATATCCAAATAAATTAGCAACGGGAATGTGCGGGGGTGGGGGAGGCAGGCAATGGGAGTGCTGGCGAGCTGGAAGTGACCCAGACCCAGGGAACAGATGCAACTCATAACGTTAATGAGGGTTGGTTTTTTTTCTCCCCTCCCCAAAGGCACCGCACTCTTGAGAACGGGGGGCTTTCTATCCCATGGCAACACCAAGCGGGGAAAAAATGGGCCTGGCTTTCATTTCATTTTTTTGTCCTTTACAGGAATAGCAGGCAAACAAAAGCTCTGAACAGATTTATCATTTTTCTTTCTCCCCCACCCCCTCCTTTTCTTTCCTTTTATATTTTTTTAAAATAGGGTTAGAGCAAGATGGATGGCTCCCCAGGCCCAGGGAATGAGCAGATCGAGGCAACCCTGTCGTCTCTGGCATCCCATTAAGCCAAGCTCTGGGAGGAGGCTGCCGTAAGACTTATTAAATTTGCCCCAGCCCAGACCCCAAACGCCGGCCCCGGCGCAGGGCGGCCCCAGCTCTGCCACCTGAGTCCCACCTCACCGTCCTGGCTGATGCCACCGCCGGCACCTCTCCCGCACCCCCCCGGCCCCGATCCGGCCCCGCTCTCGCCTCCCGCGTCAGGCCGGGAAGCCCCTCCATCCGTTCTTGTCAGCCGAGGCCGATTCGTCACTGGCGGGGTGACAAGGGGTTGTATGGATCTGTCAGCCCATCGCTGGCACGGGCTGGGCCCCCCGCGGCAAAGCCAAGGGTCCCCCCAAGGAGGGGGCTGGGAGCAGCAAGGGGGGCATGGCCAGCCCCCGACCTGCCCCTGACCCGGGGGCTCCTGTGGCTGGAGAAATGGAAACAGAAAGGGAGAAAAAGCGGGGAAAAAGGGGGTAAAAAAAAAAATCATTTGAGCCCTATCAAGTCTGTGGCTGGGGGGCACGGGTGCAGGCTCAGCCGCCGGGTGGGCAGGGAGGGGGCTGCCCCATCCCCGCTGCCCGCCAGCACCGCGTTAGCACAGTTATTTCCACTTTAATACTTAACAAGGATTTAAAACCCTTCTGTAGTCAGAGTTTGTTCTCAGCGATAAATTTTGAATAGCTTATAAATTATGGACGCAGCGCGGTGTCTCTGTCTGGGAGGAAGGGCCGGACCTGGCTTGCCATTATGGCGGTGTAAAGCCGGTGCGGCATTGCCAGCGATGAGTCTGGCAGGTCGGCATTCCCGAGAGCCGGATCCGGCCCGCCGTGCCTGGATATAACCTTACCGTGACGATAGTGTCATGTCGCATAGCGAAGCAGAGTCATGTCTGCTTCACACCTCCCGATAAGAATCACCCAGGATGCAAAAATCACAGGGTGGGATTACAGACGAACAGAGAAATGCACATCAGCTCTCTCTCTCTCCCCACATATGTATGTATGTGTATATATAGATAGAGATATATATAGCCACAAGCACATGCGCTTGTGTGCGAGGAGAACATGCTCACGCTCAGGACGAGAGGGTCGGATTGCCCATCTCCCGCTGACAGTCATCCCCCCGTGCCCCGGCTCCCGACCAAACACATCCCTGCCGTAACACCCCGGCATCGCGCAGGGGACTGCGAACTCCGGCTAAAATCCCTGCAAACGAGGAGCTTCGGCTCCGGCAGAAACACTTTGCAGCCGCCTGCTCCGCTCTTGGCTCCGGGGCCCGGGAGGGGATCCACGCTGAGGAAAAGCCTGGCTGGAAGCGATGATTTCATCCACCCGGTGAGGGGAATAGCGAGCGTTTCTGAGAGCCACAGGGGTGTGCGCAATGAGCCTTCCTCACTTTTTCCCTGGCACACCGTAGCGAGTCGGTAATTAGGTTAGAGCATCGCTCCAGCTTTATTTCAGTGCACCAGTGTCCAATAAATGCTTATGAAGTTCGTATGGGTGCCTGTAGTGTATAAAGGTTGTAGGAAAATGGCCAGTTTTCACTACATCAATTCATAAAGCAGGTCATGCTGGTCTGGCCCTTTACCTCACTTGTTATTTCTATTTATTAGTAATATTGATGTTTCAACCAGGGATCAGGACCCTATCGAGCCAGCTTTAATATCGGAAAAGATTTAGCAGGAGAGAGCTCTGTAATGAAGCAACAATCCCAACACCCAGCTCTTACGTAGTGCAGCTCACAAACACTATTATTATTTGTAATAATGTTTTATTTTGCATTTCGCTTCCGCACCAAACCCAGCATCTCCGATTACCCTGGCTTGGCTGAGTAAAACTCCCGCTTCCATGCTCAGCAGCAGGTTATTAAAAAGCTTCGTCAGGACTGAAAACTCAAGGGGTCTAAGCAAACACAGGGTCACTTTGCGGAGCCGCGGCGTTCCCGGGCCAGGTACCCAGCTGGCGTAATTCGGTGCCACCCAGCTCTGCCGACTGCCGCCGGTGGGAGGGCTGGCAGGGCTGCGGGCAGTGGGGCCGGGTCGGGACAACCCATCGCGCACGTGGGGCTTGCTCCGCACACGGGTGGGTTTTCCCGCCTTTCTCCCCGTTTTTCTCCGCAGGCTTTGATGGTTTCTGCCATCTCCCTGCTGAAGATGCGGCACTTGATGGAGAAACTTGAGCGCCAATAAAACGCGGGATAAGACTGAGCGATGGGTGCCAATCCACGTGTAATTTGGGAGCGCAGCGTGGCCGGCAGCCTGGAGTGGGGTGCGTGTGGCACCCGTGGGACTGGCACCCTGCTGGGTCTCACTGCCTGGGCAGCGAGGGTGTTTAGGCTGCGTTAGGGAGTGATCACATGCTGTGAATGCCAAAACTAATTTTTAAATCAAAACCACTCGGGAGCTATACAAAGCCTAGAACCACATCTAAACCAGCTTCAAATTCGTTGCCTGCTGAGACGCCAAGCACAAGCCAGTCCTCAACCCTGAGTGATCTGCTTAAAGCCAAGGTGTACTTAACCAGCCTTTGTGTGGCAAAAACTCCCTGAACTATTGATCCTTGAGAAAAAGCAGTCAAGGGAAATAAAACTGGCCTGGTTATTGCCTTACCATGTTCTCTCTCACAACTGCAAAGCTTCGGCAGGAGAAGCAAGGGCAGGCCGTTCGCTCCTGCCTCCAGCAGATCTCCCTTGGTGGTGGCTGGATTGGGTCTTCTAAGTAGAGGAGGACTCCTGTTTCACCAGGCTGGCAGGACCTGTATTCAAGGTGTCACCTCTGGGGATTTATTTTTGAAATGTCTTTAGGACGGTAATATTTCCTAGAGCACGGTAGACCAGAAACTGTGTTTCTGTGGCGTGCGAAAGAGTGGGATTGAAAACTGCTTCGAGCAGCATCAAAACCAGATGTTCCCAAAGAGCAGAGGGAGGACGTTACCTGCCTCGCTCATCAGCCCGTGGCTGTGGCACGTCAGTGCTGAACGCTCTGCGGCTGAGCCTGAGCTTGGATCCATCGCATTTGCGGAGCAGAGCTGTGCCGGGGGGTGTACAAACCCCTGTGGGTCCCCTGGGAACTGGGGTCAGCACAGGGGGCTGGGGGGGGAAACCAAGAGATTTCAAGACATTTCGGGAAAAGGCTCTTTTGAAATTCCAACCATGCTCACTAAACAAGACCTCAGGGGTCAAATCCTGCCCTTAGTGACGCTGCTGCGAAAGCCGAGTAAATCTGGGGGACTCAGCCAAGGTCGCTTCAGGCTGGGAAGTGATGTCCATTTTCCCATTGTGTAAATGGCGGCAGGATCTGGCCCCCCCAGTGCTTCTCTTCACCCCCCCTTTTCTGCCATCTCTTTCGAAATGTTTATGTTGGATTGTCTCACGATTTACACTGGAAATCCGCGCAATGTGTCTCTCTTGTCGAAACGTGCAGTGTCAGCAACTGGTGATCCGAAACCCTGGCCGCATCCTGGAAACCCCGGTGCTGAGAGAGGGAGGCACGAGTGCTGCGAAGCGGCCGGGCATCGCTCTTCCAGAGCCAAACGAACCCCCTTCAGGGAGCGGTACAGGGCCGGGGCCGTGCGGGCAGGGTGAGAGCGAGCCGTGGCGGCGGGGCTCGTGCTGCCGGACATGCTCATGGCATCTCTGGCCACGGCGTGGGCTGTGTAACCCCAACCCCCCGTGTCTGCACCTTTTCTGTGCGCGACAGAGCCAAGTGGGAATTTTCTGGTGGAGTTTCTTTCCTGCAGGGAAATTCCAGTGAGCTGAAATCGAAGGTTTAGCAGAGAAACCCTCCTGGGCTCCCGAGGAGGAGGAGGAGGGGAATTGCACAGTGCGGTGGTCAGGGCTCAGGGCAACCAGAGAGAGCTGAGTTCAGTCCCTTGCGCTGAGCCAGGCGGGACAGGACCTCCTGCCTTGGGAACTATCCTGGTTTGAGTGTGACTCTGGTGTTTCCCACTATTTCATGACAAATTCTGTTTTTTTACCAACACAGAAGAGGAAAAAATCAGCAGTGCCCCCAGCCTCTCCCTTCGGCCGATGCTGGTGCTGTGGTGCTGTCCCCAAGTTGAGGCGAGCAGGGCTCATTGCCATCGTCAAGGGGTGAATTGCTTACGACTTGTGGCTGTCAGGGTGATCATGCAGGGAAGACTTTGCAAAGGCAGCTCCCCTGCTTGCTCTTGGGAATACAGGAATGTATCTGGAGAGACCCGGCAGGAGTGGAAGCAGGGCTGGACAAGAGCAGCCCCTAAAATGTCCCTCACCAGGACGGGGAGTACGTCAGTGTCTGGGACACCACAGGCAGGAGTCCCAGCGCATCCCTGCACCACATCTCTGAAGCATTTTCCATGCCAGGTCCCCTCCGCCGAGCCTGGCAGGGGGATGGAGCCTTTGTCCCCCGGCCGCGTGCTATTTACTGCCTGCTCTGCATCCTCACCGCAGGGCACAGAGACTGCGAGGCCATATGAGACCGTGGCGATGAACATCTAGCCTGACCTACTTACAGCCTGGGCCCTGGGACTTTCTGGAATTCATCCTCTTGGAAACACAACGTGTAATTTTAGGGCAGTGGATGGGGATGTTGTCCCAGCCTCCGCCAGGTCCGTGACGCCAGAATTGCTTTGACTGCCTCTGGGCGCGCTTGCCACCGCCTATCAATGCACAGGCTCCGTTAACGACCCGCATTGCCGCTGATATGCTTCTCATTATATTTCAGGCCTTACGCATCATTATTTCATTTAAAAGACAGTATTTGTTTTCTCTTCCCTTAATTCACATCCCCAAAAATCTCATTAGAACGTTGTCGCATGTTCCAACTGGGAGCAAATCGCAGTTTAATCCAACCTGCCAGGGAAGCCAATCGCCCCGTAAAAATCTTCTTGAAGTCCATGCAGGGGCAGGCAGAGGGGGGAGAATAATAAAAGACATCGAATGAGGAGGTACCGAGGCTTGTTTGAGAGGAGAGGAGGGGACCGTGGATGCTGACAGGATAGTGATGCAGATCCCCTTCGGAGCACCCAGAGAATCAACCTAAATGGATTAATGTGAAGACAGAGAAGAAATGACTTTAGTTGTTTCCCTAATTTGATTCAATTTATTTTTATACAGCATCTTCATACAGAGGATCTCACAGCTGCTTCACCCAGAAGAGAAATAATATAGAAACACCGTCCTGGCAGAAGTGCTCACCAGTACAAGCATCTCAGTGGGAGGAAGGAATATGAGCGCTGGCCTCGAGGATTTGATTTCCCAAATCATCACAAAATCACATGACATTTGTTTTTCTTTTCTCTGATTCCAATATTACTAATTTCCCTAGGCTTTCCTCAAACCATCTCCGTAATATACTGAGGCTGATTCTAATCTCACACTGCTTTTATAGCACTGTAACTCTGATCTCACACTGGTTTTACACTGGTGCAGTTCCACTTATTTCAAATGAGTAAATTCCTGATTTATGTTCCTGTAAACGTCAGCAGAAATAGGCCCATAGTTTCCCCTGGAGCAAAGCCTGGCTCACGCCAGGGTGAGGAAGAGGAAGATCAGGTCCCTTGCACTGCAAATGGCATAGAAAACTGTCATTAAAACACACCTAGACCCTACTTTCAAATACACTTTTGCTTTCTTTTATAAATTGTCAGAGTTAGAAATGCCTGGGAGGAAAGCGGCCAGGAGCGGAGGCTGGGCCAGATGGCTCTGGTGTTGATGGAGAGGGTGGGTTGCAGCCCTCATTCCCCTCTACTTTTTTTGGGAAAAAAAATCAGTCTGCTCCCCCTCCTTGCTCGGGTTTCTTTCGCCCACCCCTGAGCAAACTTCTCCTCTCTTCTTCGGGCCCAGTTCTGTCCACTGAGAGCCTGGTGCTTTGGATTAAATTGAAATTCGTGTCCTGTTTGCTTTAAAGTGTTAAAATACAGTCCTGGGGAAGGAGATCCCTTAGGACAGGGGTGTGACAGGGCTGCCTGCAGCATGGCCTTTCCCCCTCGTTAGTGCACAGAGCGACGAGGGCCCTGAGACCCAGCACGCGAGTGGGCTCCTCCGCAAAAACCCACTAACGCAACTCTAATTAATTTATTTTTTAAGGCTACACACGAGGGAGCTGATCAACGCTTTGCCCTGCGGTCTGGATTGTTTGGAGCATGTATCATCTCCTTGATTTATTCTCTGCAATGCGAAAGCGTGTAACCAGCAGCTTGACACCCGCCTCTGAGGCTGCTCCCTTCCCCTCCACAGCAGCAGGCGCAGCATCCCCGTTAACTCCTGGGCTCTTCGTGCAGCACCTGATCCCCATCAGACGGCTGCCGTTCAGAGCAGCTCCGCTGACTGCAGGGCAGTGAGGCTGGATTGGCACCAGGCATCAGTGCTGGGTGCAAGCTGGGCTCCTGGACCCCCCTGCAGACCCCACTGGGTAGGACCGGGGCTGCCCCATCCAACGGATCCTGCTCTCCACCCAGGCAAGTCTCATCCCTACTCGGTTCTGCTGATGGAGGAAAACCAGAGACTGTTGTAATTAATGATTGTGGCAGCCACTGATTTATCATGGATTGGAGTGTTTTTCCCCTCTCATTTGCTCTTGGAAAGAGTTGGGGTAGAGACAGGGGAGATGAAGGCATGGCAGCCAGGAGGGAAGGGGACCTTTGCTTCTTTGGTAGCGATGGAAGGATGCTGGTTTTGCTCAGATGTGGGTCTGGATTTGTGAATGGGGGGCTCTCAGCTCCCACCAGCCTCTGTGCTGTGCCCTAAGGAGCTGTTTGTGTAGGTGTGTGGTGGCCAAATAGCAAATAGCTTGGGGTCAGCGGTGTCACCCCCAGCTCCCCTGTGCTCTAGCCCAGCTAGGCCATTGCTGGTGCACGTGAAGGGTCAAAAGGCATTTATCTCCAGCCGTTGTCCCTGGATGGGGAAACTGGTGTGGGCAAGGGAGTGATGCTGCAGCCCTCTGGGAGATGCCTGGCTGGGCAGGCTTTGGGCACAGAAGGCTGGTGGAAGAAAGAAGGTCCAGGTGCTCCAACTCCCACTCTGAAGTGCCAGACCCCCACTTGGGAAGTCTGGTGAACACGCATCAGCGTAGCTGTATTGTTTTTATAAGGTTGTGCTGATTTGTGCCTGCTGAGGACCCTTTGCCATTGCAGAGGAGGGACCAGTCTTGCCCAGTCTGCTGGACAAACATCTCTCCTCGCACCCAGCATGGCACCAGTTTCTCCTCTGAGCCCCTCTCCTCCTGCTCCTTGCCCTCCTGCTATGTACAGTCGGAGAAAGCACCGGCAGCACGACCCTCCTGGCTCCTGCAACCTCCGAGCAGCCTCGCTGACAGCCCCGGGGCTCTGCAGGGACCCCTCGCCCTCCCCAGCCTCCCAGACAGACCCAGGAGGATGAGATGCCACAACCTGACATCAGCAGCATAAAATATGGCCCTGGCAGTAATCCGATAGAACTCAATGGTAATTTGGGGTGGGGGAGGAGAGGAGGAGGCATTGAAAAAAAGGAGGCATTGAAAGTACGCTTCCTTTCAGTGCATTGCTGGGAAGACCATTAGGAAAACCACTAGATTATTTTTCACATTCTTCAGTGCAAAACTACTGCATTTTATGACCACTATCAATAACAGCTATCATATTACTAATGCTACAGTTGCCACATATATAATATTTAAATCACATTTGCGGCTGACAGAGACCTATGGATGTTCTCGATCCCAACAGGCTATTACAGTTCATATCATGTCTGTCATATAAATATTATGAATCATTTCCCACTATCTTTATGGGGGCTACATTGACATCGTCAAAAAGGCTCTGGGTGCTGCCGGATACTGCATATTTATACACACCTTATGTATATGTATGTGAATGGAGGGAGATTTATACAACAATCATCAGTAATAAATGCCTATGATAAAGCATATTATCTTCACACTTCATTTGCAAAGTGTTTTGTACGCAGGGACTAGGAGAAGGCTAGCAGAGAAGGCTCTCTTGAGTGACTGGGTCACATCCTCAAGCCCTGGTGTAAACTGGGTGACTTCTGTGCCATCAGGCCTATCAGCACAAAGCCCTTACAGCCGTGTAGGATGAGCTAGAGCTGGTGCCCGGGCACTGACTTGGTCAGGGTGCTGCTGGTTCACACCAGGTGAGGACTTGGCTCGTGTCCTGCTTGCTGGATGGGTGATGCTCCACGTGCTTTCCCCAAAGAGCTGTAAATCTCGTAGCTCCTGTATTGCATTTCATCTTCCACCCGTTAATGCTTTCTCTGCTGGCTTCCTTGGCAGTCGAGCCCTGGTCTGGGTGACGAGATGAAATGAAGAGATCTCCAGGTGTTACGAAAGCCAGAACTAGACTTTCCATTTACAGAATCTTTCAGCAAAGCTGTTAATTAAGCCACTGTCCCTGCCAACCAGGTGAGACATGCTAAACCCAATCCACCAGCAAAGCACAAGAGAGAAGGAAGCTTCCCATAGGATTATTCAAGCTAGATCCAGACAGGAGCCCAGGTGTCCCGAGACCTCTTTCCCAAACCTGTTTTAACTTCTTGAGTGCTTATGTTAAGACTTGCTCCGTATGCAGACAGACAAGAACAAATGCAGCTTTATGGCCTGGAAGTTAGGAAGCCTCTAATCAGCATTTAATGTCCAGTTCTGAAGCAGCTGAAAGTGCAGCGTGGTACTTCTGGCTGTGCAATACATTATTTTATCTGAGCAGCCTCCAAAAGAGGGGAGAAGGCAGTGTCTCTGCCTGTCCTTGGCGTGGGAACACGGCTCTCCAGCTCCGGCAGACCAAATAAATCATGTGCATTTCACTTCATAAACAAATATCATCAGCCTGTTAAATGCTGCTGGGGAAAAAAACAAAGCAGTTTGAATCTCCAGCACTTAGAGAAATGTCTTGTCCTTTAGAGCTTTTGCAGGTTTGTGTGTGTGATGCCTCCCTGAGGAGCGGGGACCCACCCTCCGCAGCGGTTTGGGCTTGCAGGGATGGTTCTTCTGTGTGTGACAGATGCTGAGAGGTCCCAGCAAGAGTCTGCTGACCGGGCATGTGCTTGGGGACTACCCCCACTTTCAGACTGCAGGGTCCCTGTGTGACGCCGTGGCCTCTGACCTGTCCCCCAACATCCTGCCATGTCTCTTAGCTGCGAGGGATCCTGACTGATACCGGGAAGAAAAGCAGCATGTGAGCTCTTCTCCTCCCTGAGAACAAGAGGTAGGTCCTGTCCTGAAGACCCGCAGTCCAGATAACCCAGGCAGCAAGTCCCACAGTGCACGGACATTTCAGCAGCCTGCAGGTCTCCTGGAGGGACAGGTAACACGGGTCCTGGTCCTACGGCATCCAAGGCGTTCGAGGTCCTGGAACCTGCAGTGACTTTGGGGGGAATGGGTCGCTGCGGTTGAGGCCAAGCCTGGGAAAGTGTGCATGAGTGGAAGGTGTCTTTCTCCGTCTGTGTTTGGTTTTCAGCTCACATATGCAACCAGACTGCCCGAGTCGCACAGAGCCTTCTCGGCGACGGACTCTGTGGCCACGAGCCCCAGGCCAGCGGCTGCAGCCACCCTTGGCCCTACACCACGGTAGCTCTGGCCACCCATCGCAGCCTTGCCCCAGGCTGTGCTGGGGGAGATGGAGTCCAGACGTGGCCCATGAGCTTCTCCTGTTCTTTCTCGCTCAGACATCGTGTTTATTCTTTAATCTGTAATAAAATGCAGCCAGGGAGGGAAATAGATGTTTTTTTTCTAACTGTGCAGGAGGGCATGAAACAGCAGAAGAAGCACAGCAGGTTTTGCTTTTGTCCCATCAGATAATTCTGGGTTACAGACAAGATAAGCTGGAATCCCTTAGAAAAAACAAAAGGGCCCAGGTGCCTGGTTCTGAATTTAGTCTTGGATCTCAGCCCCTCCAAGCAACTCGGTGCCTACCTCCTGCTGATGCCCACACGCGCCTAGGCCCCTTTGCCCCAAATGTCTTGAGCACACGTGGAGGCAACAGAGCGGGAGCGTGGGGATGGAGGGAGAAGCCTTTGTCTGCCTGACAGGGACCTGTGAATGAACACAGTATACCTCTCTCTGTCAAATTTGGCCAGAATTGAGTGGCGGGATCGAAAGCTGTTCAAATGAGAACAGGCAGACCCCAAACCATCCCATCCCATCAGCCTGCCTTCCTCAGGATCCCAGGCTAAAGGGTGTTTGCATTCCCCAAGGGCAGAGAGAACCAGAGGCTCTCGGAGTTTCACCAGACAGCTCTCCCTGACGGTGTAGGACCTTCGAGCATCCCCACATCAGGCAGCTGTACAAGCCAATGACCTGCAAAAATTATCTTAACATTCGCCCCCCCACCCCCCATGATGATTTAAGTCCTGGGAAGTGCAAAGCTGAAGTTGAGGACAGCATTAGGCAGCCTGGTAGAGCTTATTAAACTAATAGTGCATTAAAGAATTGAGGGGGGGCAGGTGGGGGAGAAAAGGGAAAGAGAAGGTTTGTAACATCACAGAAATATCCTTGTTACCTTCTGGCATCTTCAAGAGACTGGAAATGTGGGACTGCATCCAGCTGTCTTCTCCGGGGCAAAATTCCTTTGGCTTCTGTGGGAGGTTTTACCCAAATAAGGGCTGCAGGATCAGACCTGTTATTGTCACTGCAATTAACATTTAGATCCACATCTAACACGAACTGTTACAGGCTGGTTAGGGAGAAATTTAATTTGCTCTAAACAGCTTGATGGGAGAGGAGCGTGAAATGTCCTAGTTATGGTAATTTCGTGTGTTAGAGTCTACAACGGTGGGTTTTCAGCCACGGGTCTAACAACCCTGATATCTGCTGCAGCCATCAACCTCAGCGTGCTTCGGGGTCCTGAGCTGTGGGGCCAGACCCCCACCCACGCTCGGTGGCGGGGTCAGCCGTTTGCAGCGGCTGGGAGGCTGTCGGACGGCCGTGGGCTTGCTCAAGGCCGTGAAGGCCCACACTCATCTTGGGCTGCTGCGGCACCGATGACTCAAAGGGCGTCCGTGTGGTCCGGGCAGGCGAGCCCCCAGATCGGCCCCGGCGAGGCACGCAGGAGCGCTGCCCCCAGATGTGTTCTCCCGTAGCGGATGCTTCAAAGAAACTGATTTCTCCCTCTTTGAGGTCAGGTTTGTACGCAGATATCCACAAGTTCTACAATTTTTGCCCCACTGACCAACTCTTCGAGGCTTTGGACCTCCTTTTTCTAACAATCCCAAACTTTCTTTCATATCCCTACGTATTTCCTTTTTTCCCTTTTTGCTCTTTTTTTTTTTTTTTTTCTCCTTTTTTCTCTTTTTCTCTCTTTGTAATGTAGCCCAGCCATAAAAACTGACTTGGAGACGAAACTTGGCATTTAAGGTCCCAGCCCGGGAGCAAATGAAGTTACCGGTTACAGACACACACCAAAATCTGTTCGGACATGCTGAAATTACAGGAGCAGAGGATAAAAAGAATCCAGGATGTTTTACTTCGCTTTAAATTCTGCAGCTCCGCGTGAGCGTCAGTTTGCAGCCGCGTGCCTGACGCAAGATGGGTCCTCTTGGCGTTCTTCTTCGTGTAATTAAAGCCGCTGAATCGCGACGCGTCGCTCGCTGTGCCGGGGCGGAGGCAGCGGCTCCCGAGCGGGTCCGCACCGGCATCCCGGGGGTTTGCCAGCCGCGTGCCCCTCGCTGGGCCGCCTGCTTGTGGGTCTGCCCAGACGGAAAGGCAGGGTCTGTGCCCCGGCACAAGAGCAGGCGAGCGTTGTAAGAGCGGTTGGGTGTTAGGGCCTCTCCAGCGTGGCTTCAGACACTGGAGCGATACCTGCGAGGCAGAGCGATAAGTGCCCGCGGGTACAGACGGGGATATGGCAATGAAGGGTAGATAAGAGGCTCCGTTTTTACAGGAGGAGGTGCTAGGTGGCTAATATCTACGGCACGAGACGCTTTGCCAACGACAGAATAAATCACGGCAGATAAGAGGCTGGGAAGCGCTCCACGGCCGGACCCGGGGTGACGGCTGGCAGCGGCGTGCGCGTTGTAAACCAGGACGGTGACGGGTGCCCTGGCTCTCCTGGCTACCCCCCTGGCTTCCCCCAACCCCGGTCGCTGCGGGAGAGCTGGGCTCTGCGCTGGGAGCTACCCGGGCCGGCAGAAACCCCCAGCAGCTGCCCCCGGTGCCATCTCCGCCTTCGCGGCCGTGGAGCGTGACGCACGGCGGGGCCGTCGCCAGCGAGGGTCGATGGGATGTTTAATATGCTCGGTGCATAGCACAGCCGCTCTGGTCCATCAGGTCACTAATACGCGCTCTGACGAGGCTGAGCATCATTTATTAAAGCCGGAGGCACGCCGGGGAGGTGGGGGGGGGAGCAGGGCTGGGAAGCAGCCGGTGGGTCGGTACCCGAGGAGGCGAGAGCCTGGAGACGAACCCAGAGAGTTTTTCCTTGCGCCTGGTTTAACGGGAAAGGAAATAAATGAAATAAATGAAATAAATGAAATAAATGAAATAAATGGCACTTCGCGGGCCGCCCGCCGTGTGGCCCACCCCGGGGGGCCGCGGGTCTCGCTGGGCTGGGGACGGAGGAGAGGTGCTGCTCAGCCCCCCCCCACCCCGAGGCTGCCACCGCACCCCGGGTTTGGATTTATTCTCTTTTTCGACCCCCCCCCGGCGGTGACCCCGGCGCTGCGGGCGGGCGGGCGCGGGGCGGCGCTGCGGGGCGCTGCGGGGCGCTGCGGGGCGGGGGCGGCGCTCGCTCCCCCCCCCTCCCCTCCCCTCCCGTCCCCTCCCGTCCCCTCCCCTCCCTCGCGCGGGCCCCGCGCGGAGCCGCTCGCGCCCGAGCGGGCCGAGTTCCAGCGCCGCGAGTTCGGCAACAACTCCGCGCGGCCCCGGCTGCGCGCGCGGTGCGGGGGGGCCGCCGCCTCCCGCCTCCTCCCCCGCCTCCTCCCCCGCCCCTCCGGCTTTTTTTTTTTTCTCCCCCTCCCTCCCCCCCCCCTCCCCGCTTTGATTTCGCTCTCCTCCCCTCCGCGCGCCCCGTGCGGGCTCCTCGCCGCCGACCCTCAGCGAGCCCCCCCCCCCCCCCCGCCCTGGCATGAGTTAGGCACCGGCGATGGACACCAAACACTTCCTGCCGCTGGGTGAGTGCTGCGGGGAGAGGCTCTTGGGGGGGGGGGGGGTTGGTGTGAGGGGGTCGAACGAATCGAATCAGCGCCCGACCCGCGCCCCCCGCAGCTGCCCGCGCCCGGGGTTGAGGGGGGGGGGGTGTGCGGTGCGCCCCTTCCCCGGGCAGGGCCGGAGCCCCGCGGAGGGGGGGGGGGGGGCGTGTGTGTGTGTCAGCGCCGGGCCGGCCTGCTTCGCTTAGTAGTTTTTATTTGTTTGTTTGGTTTTTTCTTCTTCATTTCTCCGTTTTGTGTTTGTTTGTTTTGGTTTTTTTCCGGGCGGGGGGCGCCGAGCGGTGTTTTCCAACGGGGCAGCCCCCCCTCCCCGCCCGGGGCCGGCTCCGCGGGAGGGCTGGGCAGCTCGCAACCCCCCCCCCCAACCCTTAGGCTTTTCCCTCTCGGTTTCTTTATTATTATTTTTTCCTTTCCTCCCATTTCTCTGTCCCCCCGCCGTGTGTGTGTGGGGGGTGCGAAGCGCCCGCGGGGACCCCCGTGCTGCGCCCGCATCGTCCCTGGCCGGCGGCTCCCGGAGACCGGCCCGCTTGGGACCTTCCTGCCTGGGTTGTAGGCTTTTTAAATTATTCTTATTTTCCTTTCCCCTCTTCTTCTCGCTAGTTACATTTTAAAACCTATTTCCAGCTGGAGTTTGCCACCGTTGGGGTGACTGGGTCAAGCCCTGGCTTGTAGGGGTGAATGCCGCCGGGCTTTGGGGAGCAGCGATGTGGCCGGGCTGGGTGCTCGGGGTGGGGGGGACAGAAGTTGGAGCGAAGTCGCCTGGCGCCGAGTCCGGGCAGGGGGAAGAGGGACAAATCCTGCCACCTCCGCCCGGCGCGGGGGCTCCCAGCACGCCCAGAGGGGACACGAGAGCATCCCCGGGCTTCAAATCTGCGCCCAGCCTCTGCTGGCCGCTGCTCGTGGGTTGTGTTTCTCTTCTTGTTTCTTAAAAACAAAAAAAATTGTTTTTAAGAATTGCAGTTTGAGTTGTCGCTACCTAAGAGAGGTATAAATATCAACACCGTCACCAGGTCCCCAGCCAGCCCTGCCTGCAGGGAGGGTTTCCAGGACTGCCGTGGTCTGGGGGCTTGGGCAGGGAACGCCTGGCCCGGTGGGCTGGCCGGTCTGCAGCTGGCATCTCCTTTCCCCCCCAAATCGTGGTTTTCACAGTGCCCCTCGTTGACTGGGCTGCGAGGTGGGAAATGCTGCTGGGGTGACTTGCCCGGAGTCGCTGCGGGGGCTGAAGGCATCTCACCGCCGCGTGCCCCCCGGAGCGGGTCCTGCTTTCAGGGTCAGCCCCGCACCTGGTTGGGGGGTGAGATGCAGGCGTCGGGGATGGTGGCAAACGCACCCGCCGACACGGAGAGCGCCCGGCTCGTGCCGCACAGAAGTGGCTTAATCTTGGGGGTGGCTGTTGTGAGACTTCCTTCGATGCTCCTGTGACGGGGCAAACCTCCGTCGATACGGGCAGGATCAGGCCCCTGCGTGTAGACTCGCGTTTTCTTTCAGACCTGGGCTCTCCTGTTACACCGTAGATACTAATTAATACGTTGTGTTTATTAGTCATGTTGACTTTGATGGGGGAGGAGAGGGGGAGCGTGTGTCACCTTGCTGCTGGCTCGGGCAAGGCTTTTCACACTGGTGCAAATGAAAAACAACTGATTTATCTGCTGGTTTGTAAACGTGTGTGTGTGCATGGCGGGGAGAGGGTCTTTGCAAGGTGCTGTGCAGCCCCCCGGGAGCATCCGGAGGGAAGCCGAGGTGGCTGCCCCAGGATGGCGGTGCTGGGTGGGGGTCAGGACTTCGCGTCGCTGGCTTCAGAGAAAATTCGTCCGCCTGCAGGAGCGGTTGAGGGTGCATGGTCTGGGTTTGTGTCTGCTGCGTGTTGTGCTGCTGCGGGAGCGACTCCTAAACTTTATCCGGTGGCCTTTGGTCACTGATTACTGGAAAAGTCAGCTTTGGTTGTGAGGGCCGTGGGTTCTGCAGGTTTTGGAGGTGGAGAGCTTGGTCCCGCTCGGAGCACGGGAGGCAGGTTGAGCCTGAGAGCGTGTGAGCAGTTTGTAGGGGCGAGGGGAGCCTCGAGGAGCACGAGCCGAGACCTTCCCAGTGAAACCAGAGCGGAGCTGGTGGGGCCTCAGTGCTTTTTGGAGGTGGCATGCTCCAAAACCCACCAGGTTCCAACTTTGCAGAGTGCCAGGGTGTTTCGCCAACCCCATCCCATGGTTGGCAGCTGGCATTTGCAAGCTGGGGGGGGGGGGGGGGGAGAAGAACCAGCCAGGCTTGTGGAGTTTGTTTCCCTGCGCGCCAGCGTGGGCCTGAGCTGGAGAACAGGAGCGACTGGGGGCCAAAATCAGGCTCTGCTGCTGCACGGCCCCGTCACTATCTCGGCTCAGTTTGGCCTGAAGAGGGGAACCCGGTGGAGGTTCCTGGCCAAGCGCTGCCCGTGGTTAGGCTCGGATAACCCCACTGATGTCATGGGTGGAAGCGTGGCCAGCGCCGGGCACTTTTAGTAGCAGTATCTCATTTTCCTGCTGGTCTCGGGAGCTGTGGCGGATGCCAGGCTGAGACTCCTCGGGAGGACGGCACGTTCCCGGGCATCTCCTGGGCCGGACGCTGTCACCCCGCATCTCCGTGTGCTGTCCCGCTCCCAGGACAGCCCGCGGCCGGGTCGCGGGGGGCTGCCTCACCTGCCCGTGTCTGCCTGCGTGCAGCCCTGCCAGGGGAGCCTTGGAAGCACCGCACGCTCCGGCCGATGCCGTCTCAGTTATTGTCCGGGGCTGCAGATCTCCCTTTGCGAGGTCTGAAGTGATCAGGGATGTCTTGGTTTTGTGCTTTTTGGGGGGACTGTGCTGTGCCGAGCCTCCAAGAGGAGGAAACTGAGGAAAACGTCGTCAGACGCTGGTGAGGTGGGGGGGGGTCTGCATCTCCAGCCCGGTGGGGTGCGTGTGCCACAGTCAGGCTTTGCACGGGGCAGGGGAACTGATGTGCAAACCAAGGAGCTTGGTTCTTCGGGCAGAGCTGCTTTTTTCACAGAATCACAGAACGTTTGGGGTTGGCAGGGACCTCTGTGGGTCACCCATCCCAACCCCCTGCCGAAGCAGGGTCACCCAGAGCAGGCTGCACAGCACCGCGTCCAGGGGGGTCTTGAATATCTCCAGAGAAGGAGACTCCACAGCCCCTCTAGGCAGCCTGTTCACAGAATCACAGAGTGGTAGGGGTTGGAAGGGACCTCTGTGGGTCTATTTTCCCAAGGCTCTGGCCGTTGCAGTCCCTTCATTGCTTCGTTTTCTTTGTCCGTTCCCCTAAGAAGGTGGTAGCTCCTGGGGAGCCGAAGTGGGGTGGTGAGCTTGGGGAGCCCTCCCTCGAGGCTCGGCCTCGTGGGGGGAAGAAGCAGTTAACGGGTGTCCGAGACCGGTGCTTCCCTCCCGGAGGTCAGTTCACCGGGTTGCAACCTCTGCGAGTCCGTCCTCCCACCCGCACGGCCGTGCCAGGGGCGGCTGCAGCGGCTCGGGATGTGGGGTGAGACCTGGCCGTGCCGAGACCGGAGCGGGAACGCTCCCGAGGAACGCAGCGAAACGTTCCCCGTGTCCGGCCGGTGGGGAGCAGCCCGGGGCGTGGGGGCTGCTGCGGGTGGAAGGGAGCGTGGGAGCGTGAGCGTCCGTGAGCCGTCTTCACTTCTTCTAGGGTTGGACTAGATGACCCACAGAGGTCCCTTCCAACCCCGACCATTCTGTGATTCACCCCGCGTCCCCTGGCCCTGCCGTCGGGCACGTGGCCGGGAAGAGCCGGGGTGCTGTGCGAAACGCGAGGCAGATTCGGTGGGAGCCCGCGTTCGGGTTGAGACCTCAGCACCATCCTCAGTTCTGCTTCTTCCAGCCTCAGAAATTTGCAGCTGATGTGAAAATCCGTAGGGAGGAGAAGCTCTGGAAGACGCGGGAAGTGTCACGGCGTGGTGAGCATCCCTGCGAGGCAGGAGGAGACCCCTGCCCCACGCCGGGACGATGCTGGCCGGCTCCGTGGGGCCACACCAGCGAGGGGCCTGGTAGGAGCAGGAGATGAAGTGTAGCCATGTCCTCTGGCTGGAGCGTGGTGTAGGGCCCGACCTCTCCCAGTTGACATACACAGAGCAACCCGGGAAGGAATTTTTGCCTATTTATTTCAGAATCTGGGCTGTGACAGTTAAATAAATCCTCTGAGGGTCCCGGAGTTTACTCCACGTCATCCTGCTGTGTTGGAGAGAGCGTTTGTGTTTCTTGTATTTAGGGCATTTTATTTATTTAAAAGTGAGTGGGGGAGAAAGCCACAGAATTTTAGTTATTCATTGCAAATATTATTATTGGCATTTTGCTTCTGTTGGAAAAAAAAAAATCAAGGGGGGAATCAAAACATTTCACTGGAAAATACACCCTGGCTTCGTCCCACCCACATCTTGAAGGCGAAAATAAATATTTATTAAGAAACGGGTTAAAAACCTTTTTGTTGGAGTATTGTTTTCTGGGAGCAGGGGTGGATTCCCATATGCCAGAGCCCTGCCACCCGCCTGAACGTTTTATTTTTTGATTTATTTATTTATTTTTTTTTCCCCCCAGGATGGTTACGAAAACAAACAAACGGCGGAGCTGTGGGCGTCGCGGGGCAGAGGCTGGGGCTTTGGGGTGTCCTTTGCTCCTGCCCTCTTGCACAGGGTGCTCATTCCTGCGAGCCCCCCGGGGCCTTGCGGGGGGGGGGGATTCTCCCGAGGCTCTCGGCTGACCGAAACCACCGAATCGTTCTTGCTATAAATATCCCACGACCCCGCTGCGGGAGGCGGTGGGGCAGGACGAGGCGGTGGCCCTCGGCAAGGGGCTCAACCCAGGGTGGTGGCAATGGAGCGGGGACGCCGAGGGGGTCCCTGCCCCCCAGCCGGTCTCCTCTCTGCCGGGGCTGACCGAAGCTGGGGACACCCCAGATCACTGCCGGCGAAGTGCTGGGTATTGCAAGGACCTTCCCTGGGAGCTCGGTAACCTAATTGGGCTCTAATTAATCCTCTGGCTCCGATCCCCAGCGCGTCTCCCCACCATCGCCTCCCTTCGCGGGCGAGGAGCTGGGTCCCTGGTCCTGCGGCCGGCGTGCGAAGGGACGCTCGGCAGAGCGAGCGCGCTGCTGGCGCAGGATCCGACCCGGCAGTTCTGTAATTGCTTCCGAAAAGGCCCAGGTGGGCTCGCAAAGCCAGGACAGCTACGGAGCAACAGGGGAGGCAGCCTGGGTGGCTTTATTTTAATTGATTTTGTCAGGAGTTGCTGTATTCTATTACATTTAAAGACTAGACTCTGGAATAACTTTGAACGTTTGACACGCACACAAAAAGCAGCTTTCTGACATTTTCCTCTTTGCTTGTCTTTTCTTTTCTTTCTCCCCTTCTCCTCCTCCTCAAAGGAAAGCGCGTGCCTGGAGGGAGGACAGAGGAGGAGGGAGGAGCGGCTGCGCCTCTCCAAAGGCTTCTCCAACATCAAGGCAGCGCAAAGCAGACAAAATAATATTGCAAATAAGGATTTAAAAAACCCTACAGAAGGATCCCCACAAATGCCAGCCAGCTCAAACTGCTAGAAGATTTTCAGACAGAAGCAATTTAGCCTGGGAAAATGCTCTATTGTTGAGATGGAAGCTGGCTGTGAGAACTTGCCTTTTCTGACGACGTTTTGCTTGGAAGAAGCAAAGCAAAGTCAGGGAAACAACCTGAGTTTTTATTTAGAGAAGACGGAGCATTTCAAAATGGAGGGTGTTTTCTGAGATAAACAGGGAACAATTCCCTTGCAAGAAGGGGAAGAAAGGGTTCAAATTAAGCCCAAAATGCAGCTCCCTTCCTTTGAAATTTTGTTTAACGTGGAGTTAAAAAATAATCCTGTTCAAACAGACCACTCGTAAGCATAAAATGGTTGTTGGTTTGGGGTTGGTTTTTTTTTTTCTCTTTTATTGTGATCTACAATAAAAGTTTCAAGGTTGCACCTTGGGGCTGTAATCCTGCTCGCAGCCGGGTTTGTGCCAGCCCCTGCCTCTGCGCATCAGGAGGGGACGGATCCTGCCTTGGAAACTCGGGGTCTGCCCAGATTAGACGGATACGGGGTGGGAAACTGAGGCACGCGGGCGCGTCTGGGCACCGGCGAAGCTGGGAACGGGGCCCGGAGCGAGGGCGTGGGGCGTTGTGAAACCTCGGCTGGGACAGCAGCTTCCAGCTCCGCCTGGGCTCTGCGCTCCGCAGGGCTCCGTGGGCTGCCGAGGGTCCCAGCTCCTCCTTGCCAAAAAAATCCCCGAGCTGCTTTTTGGGCCGGGGAGCAAAGAAAACCTCGTAGGTGGGGTTTGTGTGTAAGCCAGGTGCTCCCAAATCGGAGGGCAAGGAAGAAACACCGTAAATGTTTGTTTTATTGAGCATCAGGAGCGGGGCTCGCATCCCCTTTCTGCCCTAGTGGGAGATGGTTCTTCTCGCTCTGGGCATCGCTCTTGATTTCAGACCCTGGGGTTTTTTTTGGAGGGGTTAATCTCTTGGTTATGGTGAGCCTTGAGTGGAGGTTGGTTGGGTGTTTGGGTTTGGGTTGGCCTGAGCCATAACCCTTTCCCCGGATTGCATCGGATGCGAGATCGCTGCGAGCCAAGAGATAAAAGGTGCAGTACTGGTATTTGTGACCAATAAAATGGTAATGGGATTCCCATCTGGCTGTTACTTTTCATGGTCTCCTCTTCTGTGGAGTTTTGGCTTTCTTCAGCTTTTACAGTCTTTAAAAAGAAGTAAAAATAAGGGGAGGGGGAGCTGGGGGCAGCGCTGGGTTTACAGCCCCTCAGCTCGCGGAGCGAATCCTTTGTGCTGGGGCTGCCGGGAGCGGGGCAGGGAGGGATGCCCCTCTGGTTTCAGCTGGCTGGGCGCGAAGGCAGAAACATTTGATTATTGTTTTTCCATTTTTGGCCGACCAGTAAGTGCTGGAGAGTTTTTTCTGGTGTTTGTGTGGTTTTTTTTTTCTGTGAACTCTGTGGGCTGCTACGAGACAATTTTGTTGTGGGCAGCGCGTCTCCTACGTGCCCATTACGGAGCCGAAGTGAAGCAATGGCAGGGGTGAAGCAAGAGCGGAAGGAGAAAGGCGGGAGAGGGGGTGCGCATCCAGCCCAGATCCGCCCGGAGCTGCGGGGGTGATGAGGCGGGGAGACGGGCTTGGCACGGGGTGCGACGGAGGAGGCTTGCTCCGAGCGGGTGAGCCGGTGAGCGATGGCAGAGGCACGAAGGGGCGTAGGGAGGAGCGGGGTCAGGGAGAGGCAGGAGCGGAGCCGGGGGCATCGTGTGGAGCCGGGGAAGCTGTTTTGGGTGCCCCCGGGGGGGCAGGGGATGGGTGAGAGAGGTCTGCCAGCACTGTGGCTTCCCTGCCCTGCACCCCGGGGAGCAGCAGCCTCTCCCCAGGGACCCATGTGTGGGTGGGGGCTCTTGCAGAAGGGGGAAAAAAAGAACCAAAGACCCCCTTTCCCCATGGGTCATCCTTGCCAGACTGTGCTGGACTCCCCTTCTGCCCCCACCTCTCTTTTTGCTGCCCCATTTTTATAAGATGAGTGACTTTATGGGCTCTAACGCTGCTGAGCAGGGCCCGTCCAGCGGCAGATAACGGCGTGTTGGTGGCAGGTCGTGCTGGAGATGCTCGCCTGTGCCATGGTGGGAAGATGCATGGCCCCATCTCGCTTCACATCAGCGTTGGGACTGCTTCTGGAGGACCTCTCTGCACCCTATGGCTGCCCAGACCCACACACATGAGGCTGCTGTGGCCTGGGGGGAGGCTTAGTGGGGGGCCAGGGACGTGGGGTGAAAGCAAGGGTCCCTACGAGGGCACCTGAACCCTGCGAGGGACCGGGCAGCTTCAGCAACTTGAAAACCGCTGTCTCGGAGCTCTGCACCTGCATGGCCAGCCCTCCCTTCTGACTTGCACTTGTTCAAGTGTGACTTTCAGTTGATCATAAAAATCCGGCGTGATTCACAGCGCTTCTGCCCTCCAGCCTGCCGGGCTCCGTCTCGCCGCGTTCGCTTAGCGTGAGAGAGCAAATTGCCCTCCAGTTCATCCTCCTCATTCTTAACGGGGAGCCGGTGCTTTCCGAGTCTGCTCCCCCCCATGCACTCCTTCAATTATAATACATTAGAGATGGTGGCTTAGCATTTTAATTTAATTTTCTATCTTTTTTTTTTTTAATTTATTAAGAAACCCCATTTCAACGCAAGCTCCCAAAGGTGGGGTGGGGAGGGAGGGAGGTGCAGCTCCCTGCTCCATCCCAGCGAAGACCCCGTGTGCGTGCATGTGCATGTGGCTCACAGACAGTGAAATTGCACCCTAGAGTTATAAAGCAATTGTCTAGCTCAGCAGCAGAATGAGCATGAAATGGTGCAGAAAGCAACTAAATAAAATTGGGTAAGGCAGATGCATGAACATAATGACATCTCTATACCGTAGTCAGGCGCGCTCGCTCTTTCTCGCACACGCAGATAAACTTTTATAACAGACTTTGCATTTATTTTCCCAGGAAACTCTTCTGAAATGGAGGTGTGTGTTAGCGTGGCGTGAGCCCCCGCACCCCCTCTCCCGTGTTTCTGGAGCCGTTGTGCCGTGCCTCGCTGCCGTGCCTCGCTGCCCCTCTCCTCCCCTGCCCCTCTCCCCGTCCCCCTTTTCCCTTTTCTTGTTTTCAGAGCAGGAGTTTTGTGCTCAGTCAGACACCGAAACGATAACCTTCGCGACTTCATTTCCCTTTGGCTGCGGTGGCCGTGCGGGCTGGGGGAGCACTGCGAGCGGGTGGCTCCCCAGGGTGACCTGCCACGTCCCCTGCAGCCTGGACGAAGAGATGCTGTCCTGGCTTGCTCTCGCTTCGAGTTTTCTCGTTTTTTCCTCCCTGGATGGTGGGAGCTGTAAGGATGGGGCCGTGCGGGTGGTTGTGTGGAGCTTTAGGACATGAGAGCAGGGATGCAAAACTGGGATCAGTGCTCGGGCTGTGTCCCCGCATCCCTCCTCCCTGGTGATGGCTGGTGGCACCAGGGCCTCCTGCTCCCACCCTCTGCGTTTATCCAGCTGCACCAGTTAAAAGTGCCCTAAACTGGGGGCCTGGAGAATACACCTTAACTGCGATTCCTCCCTGAACACCTGCCCCGGTGCTTCCCCGGGGCTCGGTGCTGCTGTCCCCGCTCAGACCTGGCCCCGGAGCAGAGGCACGTTCCCCGTGTCTGCTCCTGGGAAGCGGATACGATTCCCAACACGGTCTGATGTTTTGCTTCTCTTGTGCTGGGGTCACAGAATCATAGAATCATTAGGGTTGGAAAAGACCTCTAAGATTGTCAAGTCCAGCCGTCACCCCGTCACCACCATGCCTGCTATTCCGCGCCAGGCTGGGAACAAGCTGCTAATCTTCCTGCCCGAGAGGCCCGTTAGGTGACATTAAGGCTGTGTCCCCACCACCCTGCTGCCTCCGAAGGCATCGCTGGCACCACTCCACGTCCTCGTGGTGCTGGGGATGCCCTTCTGCGGCGGGATGCTGCCCGCTGCGTCCCAGCCGCGCTGGCTCATCCCAGCGACGGGGAGCGGGGGGCAGCGGTTGGGCTCCCCCCGCATCCCCAGTCCGTCGCTCCCCTGTTCGGCAGGCGCAGGACTCAGCTGCTCGTGGATCCTTTCCCTCTCTGCGAGGAAAATCGAGTCCGTCGCTGTGCTGCTGGTCTTGCTGTGGCTCGCCGCCCCGCGCCTTTGCGGCAAAGCCTCCATCTCTGGTTTTGCTTTACTGGGACGTCTCCCTGGGGTCCCAGATTAGCTGCTCCGGTGCTTTGCCCGCTGCCTCCCCATCCCGCGCAGACCGGTGCGGATCCTGCGGGTGGCTGGGAGCCGCGTGTTGGCTGCGCAGCCCCGAAGCCCAGCTCGGGACATGTACGCGTTCCCCTCCTCGCTGCCTGCAGAAACCCGGCTGCTCTGGAGGACGGAGGAGGAGGAGGAGGAGGCTTCCCTGCAGGGGTTCTGGCTCTGGGCAGGCGGGTGCCGAGGCCCTGCTGGCGTTTTCGCTGGTGCGGAGCCACGGCAGCGGAGTGGAGAGCGGGGAAGTGCACGCACGCAAAAATCAGTGTGAAGGCATAAATCAGGCCGAGAGTGAAAGGTTAAAGAAATCCAGAGGAAGCGGGGTGATGTGCGCGGTAGAAAGGGGTTTCCTGTACCTACGCGGGCCACCCAGGCTCCCTTCCTGTCAGGATAAACCTGATAAAGCCGAAACTTTCTGCACCCCTAAGCAAATTGTGGTCTGCTGGATGGGCGCCTTGAGAGCAAGCCGTGCCAGCCGTGGTGTCAATACTTTATGCTTGACAGCGTGCTCTCCCCAAGCCTCAGCGGGTGTTTGCAGGATGCCCGGGCGGCTCTGAGGGAGCACCGCAGCCGTGGGACCGACGGCAGGGAGTGGGAGCAGAGCTGGGGAAGGACAGGGTGCGATGAGCCGTGCTCGAGACTGTGCTGCTGCGCTGCAGCCTGAGTGCCCATCTCTCCACTGCCATCCTCGCTGGGCTGGGTTCGGCCGGCTGCGCTGAGCCTGGCATCGGGGACCGGACATCGGAGGTGGCTCTGGGGAGAGTCAGGGACCGGACATCGGAGGTGGCTCTGGGGAGAGTCAGGGACTGGATATCGGAGGTGGCTCTGGGGAGAATCAGGGACTGGACATTGGAGGTGGCTCTGTGGAGAGTCAGGGACTGGACATCGGAGGTGGCTCTGGGGAGAGTCAGGGACCGGACATCGGAGGTGGCTCTGTGGAGAGTCAGGGACTGGACATCGGAGGTGGCTCTGGGGAGAATCAGAGACTGGACATCGGAGGTGGCTCTGGGGAGAATCAGGGACCGGACATCGGAGGTGGCTCTGGGGAGAGTCAGGGACTGGACATCGGAGGTGGCTCTGGGGAGAGTCAGGGACCGGACATCGGAGGTGGCTCTGGGGAGAGCCAGGGACTGGACATCGGAGGTGGCTCTGGGGAGAGTCAGGGACCGGACATCGGAGGTGGCTCTGGGGAGAGTCAGGGACCGGACATCGGAGGTGGCTCTGGGGAGAGTCAGGGACTGGACATTGGAGGTGGCTCTGGGGAGAGTCAGGGACTGGACATCGGAGGTGGCTCTGGGGAGAGTCAGGGACCGGACATCGGAGGTGGCTCTGGGAAGAGTTAAGACTCCTTGGACAATTACCTGCCGGCCCCTATTTAAGCACTTAGGAAGGCTTAGCCGTGATCCCTGCTGGAGATAGCCTGGCCCCAGGCCAGCTGATACCTATTGTTTGCAAATGTCGGAGACTTTATCTAAACAGGGGTTCAGAGCCGGGCCTTGCTGGGAGCAGGAATCCCAGATGGGCTGGGGGGGCTGATGCTGTGCAGGGTCTTGTTGAGCTGTGCAGCGAGGCAGCACCCCGAATTGCACCCTGCCAGGAGGTTTCTCTGTTGCTTACAGGGCTGGGAGACACAAATTTAGTTCATTCGGGTTTTTGCCTGCGTTTCGAGTTATATTTTGGCAGCAGCGCTGCCGTGCCCCGCAGCTCCGGGGCTCTGCCTTGGAGCTCCGGTGTGCCTGCGGGTTTCACCCTTCTCTGGGAGGAAAAAGCCAGCAGTTCCCTTACGGCAAGTCACTCCCTCTTCGTGCCTCACCTGTGGGGCAGGTTTGGGCTGTGGAAATCAGAGGCCATCGGTCACCGTGGGGTTTGTTTAGCTTGGGTGCTCGGTTTTCTCATCTTTGTTGTTTTTCCGCCGGCGCTGCTATCGCCGAGGGGTGTTCGGCGCCGCTCCCCGCAGGCACCCGGGCACTCTGGTCGGCTCGGTGTTGTTATGCCATGGGAGCCGAGGCTGGGCGGGCATGGAAAACCACATCTCGCTTCTCCAGCAAGGTTTCACGGCCTCTGGGTGCGTGCAGGCAATGTTGCAGGGCAGGGATTTCTTGCAGCAAGCCCTGAGTGACAGATAACAGCGTGGTGCCTGTCTGGAGCCCCCACCTAAGCAAATGGGGAGGCTGCACCTCTCCCTGCGCCTTCCCAAATCCCCGCGGCGGTGCAGGGGATGCGGGGCTGAGCCGGGCATCCTCCCAGGTCTCTTTCTTGGAGCAGAGGTGTTTGGCCCTGGCCACTGTCCCGGCTGCTGTGAGGTGCAGCCCACCCTGGGGCCGCAGCCTGGTGTAGCTCAGCTCCATCCCAGGAGTGGCAGCCGGCGTTGGGGGACCCCAAAAGCTCTTCGTGGGGGTTCATGAGCAGGCAAGCCTCAGGATGTGCTCCAGCAGCAGTGGGATCACAGAATCCCAGCGTGGTCGGGGTTGGAAGGGACCTCTGTGGGTCACCCAGTCCAACCCCCTGCCCAAGCAGGGTCACCCAGAGCAGGCTGCACAGGACCACGTCCAGGTGGGTCTTGAATATCTCCAGAGAAGGAGACTCCACAACCTCCCTAGGCAGCCTGGGCCAGGGCTCCGTCACCCTCAGAGGGAAGAAGTTCTTCCTCATGTTCAGCTGGAACTTCCTCTGCTTAAGTTTGTGCCCGTTGCCCCTTGTCCTGTCACTGGGCACCACTGGAAAGAGTCTGGCCCCATCCTCCTGACACCCACCCTGAAGATATTTATTGGCATTTATTAGGTCCCCTCGCAGCCTTCTCTTCTCCAGGCTGAACCAGCCCAGCTCCCTCAGCCTCTCCCCATAGCAGAGATGCTCCAGTCCCCTCAGTCCTCCCCTGGATGGACGGCAAAGCTCATCCTGGCTCATCCCTGAGAGCAGAGGGATGCTCCCGGTGTTGCCTGAAATGTGGGGACCCCAGACCAGCCCTTTTAGGGAGGAGAGCATGCATCGGGGTGGAGACGTGCCTGTGCCGGGTCGGGGTGCAGGTTGGGGTCCTCGCCGCCCACGCCGGGGGGAAGAGGTGAGCGTGGGGCCGCGGTGCGTGCCGGGTGCGGGAGGTGCTCGCGGGGCGGGAGCAGCCGGTCCTGCCAGTTCTTGCCGGCGCGGGGCCGGGCGCTGGGAAGTCCCCCGAGCTGCTGTCGAGGCCGGGGTGAGGGCTGATCCCGGGTCCCTCTCTGCTGCCGGTTCCCCGGGTGGCCTTGTGCAGGTCACCAGGTCTGGGGGTCCCTCGGCTTCCAGCTGGGTGATGGGGTAACGCTCTGCCTTGGCTGGTCCCGATGGCTCGGTCACAAATCTTTGGGGGCAGAGACTCTGCCGGGGAAAGCACCCAGAGAGCCTGGCTCTGGCTGGGGCTAAAAGCTTGCTTTGCATGGGAAGGAGAGGTGAAGCCAGCGGGCTCCCTCACTGAATGCACCTTTACCAATTAGCGAGGTAGATGTGACTCTACCGGAAAAAACCCCAACCCCAGTGCGTTGGCCGGCCCCTGTAATTGTCGGTGTGGAAATCATGGGCACATGAGGACTCGCAAGCAAATTATTAAATCCGCAGCCTTATTTCAAAAGCAGAGGAACGTCCCAATGCTGCCCGGCCCCGCGCCGGGGCTGGGGGGATCGTGGGGATCCTTCGGCAGAGGAGCCTTTGCCGGGGTGGGTTGGCTGGCGTGGACCCTGCGAGCGCCGGCGGCTCGGCAGTGATTTCATCGAAGGGGTTTGAGATCACATCAGCTTAACTAAGGACTGAGAGTGACCGGCGGTGATTTGCTGACTTTGTTATTGAGATGATGATGTGGCGGGGCTGGGGGAGAGGGAGCTCGCCGTTCCCGTCTCTGGGCAGTGGGGTGGCTTGGGGCAGGACTGGCACCGCTTCCAGATTTTCACTGAATCTTTTGCTGTGAAGAGGTAAAATCCTGAATGTACCTTGAAGGGGCGTTAAGGAGAAGGACTTTCCATCCCAGCTCTTGGCCCTGTCAGTAGCTGCAGAAGAGGAATGTTATAAGGAACTATTAATCATTGCAATTATTTTATTAAGAGTACACAGTGTGCTTGGGAGCGCTGGAAGAGATGGAGCTTTGGGATGTTTTCAGCATTATAAATACCGGTTGGTTACATCACCCAGCTTTTAAAAAATGATATGTGTAGTCCCGGAGAAAGAGGATTTGCAGACAGCCTTGGAGAGAAGAGCTGAGTGTCCCCAGCAGGGAGGACAGCGGCATCTGCCCTCGCATCTCCCCGGGGACCGACGGGAAGAGGAGACACTGGGGGAAATTTGTGCGTGGGTGCCTGGTGTGGGCTGGAGATGGGCGAAAGGGGCTCCTCGAGGGCAGCCAGAGCGTTGTCACGGGAGGTGGGTCGGCTGCTCGGGCAGAGCCACGAAGCCCTGCAGCACACCCCTGCTCCCGGCGCTGCGGATGCTCCGGAGAGCTTCACGCTCCCGAAAACCAAAATGCTGCTCTGAGACCTGTTCCTGCGGTTTTCTGTCCCGTGTGGAGCCCTGCGGGTTTCGCAGGGGTTGCCCGCCTGGGTGGCACCCGGTGCTGCTGCGGCGGTGGTGGAGCAGCCGGCGGCGGGTCCCATGGCAAGCTGGCACCTCCATGGCATGCGTTATCGCAGCTGTGCTCTGGGGCTAAAGTCCGCAATGGGAAAATGCCCGGTGGACTTTTAACTGGAGTCCTCAGGAGAGCCTGGCGTAGCAACCTTTAACTGTTTCGTGGACATCTCTGCTGGAGAACAAAGGGAGGATTAACCCCAGGCACCAGTACACGCTGGGGCAGACCTGCTCGAGAGCAGCTCTGCAGAGAGGGACCTGGAGGTCCCGGTGGATGACAAGTTGACCATGAGCCAGCAGCATGTCCTGGCTGCCAAGAAGGCCAGTGGGGTCCTGGGGTGCATTAAGAGGAGGGTGGCCAGCAGGGTGAGGGAGGTTCTCCTTCCCCTCTGCTCTGCCCTAGTGAGGCCCCATCTGCACTGCTGTGTCCAGTGCTGGGCTCCCCAGTTCAAGAAAGATGAGGAGCTACTGGAGAGAGTCCAGCGGAGGGCTATGAGGATGAGGAGGGGACTGGAGCATCTCTCCTACGAGGAAAGGCTGAGGGAGCTGGGCTTGTTCAGCCTGAAGAAGAGAAGGCTGAGAGGGGACCTTATAAATGCCTCTAAATATCTGCAGGGTGGGTGTCAGGAGGATGGGGCCAGACTCTTTCCAGTGGTGCCCAGCGACAGGACAAGGGGCAATGGGCACAAAGTGAAGCAGAGGAAGTTCCAGCTGAACATGAGGAAGAACTTCTTCCCTCTGAGGGTGACGGAGCCCTGGCCCAAGCTGCCCAGGGAGGCTGTGGAGTCTCCTTCTCTGGAGATATTCCAGCCCCACCTGGACAAGGTCCTGTGCAGCCTGCTCTGGGTGACCCTGCTTGGGCAGGGGGTTGGACTGGGTGACCCACAGAGGTCCCTTCCAACCCCCACCATGCTGTGATTCTGTGACCGAGGGGAGGGTGGGCTGCCGGCCCGGTGTCGGGTCCCTACAGCGAGGATTTGCTTGCAGCTGTGCCGGCGAGGCGATGGGGACCGTGCCGGCTGGTGCTGGGGTCGTCACTGCGCCTGTCCACCCCTCCACCAGCTTCGCTGTCAAACCCTCGGCTCTCGGCCTGGCTGTGCCATGCTGTGTGGGCCCCTCAAAATCCAGCTCTGGGCAGGGGAGGCTGCAGCCAGGGTTGCTGGACTGTCCCCCTTGGGACACGTCTTGGTGTGTGTCCCTGCCCTCCTCCTGTTGCTCGCTCTCCTGCTGCGTGGCCTGAAAAGATGAACCCTGGGCAGCGGGAAGGGGTTTTTTTCTTTGCAAGTTGGGAGTCTTGTTTGCTCTGGGTGGGTCTGCGGGCCCCGAGCGGGTCCCCGCTCTCAGCCCAGGGCTCGAGTGTGGAGGGACTGGGGCTTCCCCTGGACTCCAGCAAACCCAAAAAGCCACCCTCTCTGTGCCGCGGGGCAATCGATGTCCCCATCTGTGATGGGGATGGGGCGAGCTTCCCCGAAGGACCAGGGCTTTGCCGGGGGGAAAGCCGTGCAAGCAGGGCCAGGGCAGGACTTGCACCCGTCGAGAGCAGCCCAGCGCGGGCCGGCGTCGCTGGCAGTCCCTGGAGGCACGGCTTTGCAGGGGAGTGGGGAAGCTCCCCGTGTGCCGCCAGCTGTGCCCTCGGTGGAAGTGATTCCCGGGTGAGAAATTCCCACTGTGGAAGCCTTTATTACCGGGCAGAGCTAGGTTTGTTTTGTTTATCATCCATTTACTTGGCTTTGGAGGCATGCCCAGATTTCTCCAATTTTGTGTGTGTGGATGTGTGATTTATTAGGATTCAGGGTATTTTTTTTTTTTTTCTGGTTTAATTTCACTTCCTCAAACTGACAGGCCGTTTGAACAAACTTCTTCTGGATGATTTCCTCTATAGTTTTAAAGGGACGCTTAAAAAGAAAGAGAAAATGTTGCAGCGCGGTTGACAATTAAAAAAAACCACCCAGCCTGCCGCTGTGACAAACCTCAGCCCTGATTTTGGTAACAGAGAGAGCTCAGAGGGTGAAAAAAACAACGTGATTTCACTTTTGGGTACTTGGAGCTTTTGACAGCGCTTCAGGGATCGCTGGCTTTACTTGTTCCGCCGTGGAGCTGATGGTGCCGTGATGCTCTGCACACTGAGGCACGTTCTGCGCTTTCTGCAGGCGAGGGGTCCGTTAAAACAGCTGCGCGTGTCTAAAGCTCTGCCAGCGCCGAGCTTTGGTTTCCTCCCTCTGGTTTGATCTGTTCCGCAGCAGTCAGGAAGAGGGGGGAGGAAAAAAAAACCGAACATTTAAGAAACACTGGAAAATGTAATTGCAGCCTCCAGAGACTGGGGAGCAGGTAGGCGAGGGCAGAGCACCTGTGGCTGCCGTGAGCTGGGTTTGCTGCTTTTTGCTCTGCCGGGGTTTTTTACAGGCTGGGATTTCACAACGGCGGCACGGCTTTCGAAATAGCCGAGGCAGGGTTTTGCTGGGCGTTCTGCGGGGCTCGGCGCCGGGCGATGCTGGGGTGCTGCCTGGGTGCGGGCAGGGACCTGGGAGCTGCTCCATCTGTCGGGCTCACGATGCCTGTCAGCAGCGAGATGGAGCTGAAGGAAAACTTCCTTTCCCCCTGTCCAAGCTATAAAAGCATAAGAGAGAGAGAGACATTTCCCCCAGGGATCAGCAGTGATAAAAAGCCTCTCTTTTCAAAAGCTGTGAGAGAAAAGAAGTGTGTCTAATCCTCCCAGAGAAGAAAGGGAGAACATTGCTTTGCCGTGAGCTGGAGGGACCCCGGCGTGGCCGCAGCGACCCAGCGCTCCTGCCCGGCCAGATCCTGCCTGGTCCTGGCCGATGCAGAGGAAGGGCCAGATCCTCCATGGAGAAGTGGAGATGATTTTATTGCAGGGGATCCTTGCGGGTGGGCTTGGAGGAGCTCCTGGGAGCCAGCCTGCGGTCCCTGCAGCATGGGGGGCTGGCTGTGCTGCAGTACAGGGTGCGGGCAGCGGCGCAGGCAGCAGCGTGGGGCTCGGGGCTGGGGAGATGCTGCTGGCTCTGTTGCCCTCCCCACGTTGCTCAATCTTTGCAGAAGAGCTGCGCTGGCACCCGGCGGGGGAGAGACATGCACAGATTTTCTTTCCCCTTTTACCCTCGACCCCAGGACTGGAGGAGACTGGAAAGGGGAGATGCAGCCTCGAGCGAGCAGGGATGCTTATCCCCGGGCCGGGTATCCAAGGGACAACCACAATCCTTGATCGCTTTTTCCCGGTGGTATGGGGGCACGCAGCTGGCCCGGCTGGCTGTGTCCGCAGCCGTTTTTCCTCTCCTGGTACAACCACGTCACCATTTCCTTGGTGACAACCTGTGGTGTCCAGGCATGGCACAAGAGCTGCCCCCGTCACCCCGTCCGTGATGGGGCGGTGGCTGCTCGGCTGCTGGTCCCGTGCTCGCAAGGTCCGAGCTGAGGCCACCTCGTTGTCTTTATTGCTGTTGTGGTTGATGATTTATTTCGAGCGGCATCCGCCCTGTCTCGTGACTTGATTAAAAAACAACGCAAACAGCAGCGCAGCGTGGCTGCTGTGGGCGGGGGGGTCCCTTCCTCGGGCCCCCACGGGGTTTCCAGCCTGAGCCGTGCGAACCAGGCACAGGGAGTAGGGCTGCGCCGGGGGGATTTAGTGGGAAAAATGCTGGGATGGTAAAGGCCAGTGGCTGTGTCATGGTGGAACAACCTGTCCGGCCGGGGAGCGACTCGGCTGGGGACAGAGAGCTGGGCATTGGGACGGGAACCCCCGGACGCCGGGTCACAGACATCTGAGGGAGGCAAGGGACGACTGCCCTGCTCCCAGGGACCTCCTGCCTCTCCCATCCGTGGGGCTGAGGATCCCTTCATAGGCTGTAGAGAGTCATCTACAAACTGAAGCAGAGGAAGTTCCAGCTGAACATGAGGAAGAACTTCTTCCCTCTGAGGGTGAGGGAGCCCTGGAACAGGCTGCCCAGGGAGGCTGTGGAGTCTCCTTCTCTGGAGATATTCCAGACCCGCCTGGACGCGGTGCTGTGCAGCCTGCTCTGGGTGACCCTGCTTGGGCAGGGGTTTGGGCTGGGTGACCCACAGAGGTCCCTTCCAACCCCCACCATTCTGTGATTCTGTGATCTGCTCATGAACAATTATCTGCGTCTCCTTGAACTGAGTAATGGTAATCCACAGCTGGGAAAGTCCTCACTGTGCTGAAATTAATGAGTATATGTTTAAAAAAACAACAACAAAAAACCCGAAAACCACGAGCCTGTAAAGGAAAACTCTTCAGGAAGAAATGGGTTGGCGGGGCAGCGGTGTGATGGAGCTCGTGCCACGGCTCCGCTGCCACTTCAGCGGCCGGGGAGGAAAATAAAGCCGGCATCAGAGTGTGTGTGCGAACTGCGTAGCCTGGTAGGCAGCGGCATGGTCTGCATCCCCAACAGCCTCACCTCGGGAGGTGCTCGCTGTGCTGCTGGGTAAGGGTTTTGGAGAGACCGTCAGCGTTTTGCTGTCGGAGAAACGCGCTGCGCTGGCCGGCGGGTGAGCACGGAGCATCCTGCGGTGTGCTGGGAGCCTCAGAGGTGTTCGACGGTGCCTGTCGTGTCGTGGTGTCACCTCCTGCTTGTCTTGATAACAGCGAGAAACTGGGGCTGAGATTTTTGGAGATCGTCCTGGGATGTTGCAGCTGACAGCTTCCGTGCTGGGAGTCTGTGCCCTGGCCCCTGGGGAGGGCTTTGGCAGAGCCCACCGCCCTCTGCTCGTATCCAGAGGGAGCGAGTGGCTCCTGAACCCCTTGCAGAGAAAGGGGAGCAGGAAATTAGCTCACGGCTCTTGGGAAAGAGAGAAGCCAGCTTGATACCTATAATTAAAGCAGGTGTCAAGGAATGAAGTGCAAATTCCTGAGTGGGCATCTCACCCGGAGGGAAAGCAATGCCTGCCCGCTGACCCAAAAGTGGCAGCTCCTCCCGGGTGAGGGGCTGCGGAGGGCCAGGCGTGAGCCCCCGGCTCCTGATTTCCCTGGCAGTGACGAGCTGATGCAGATGGCAAGGCCACGTGTGTCCCATCCCTGTCCCCATCCCATCCCCAGCCGGCGAGAAGGAGCTGGCCGCAGGGAGCTGCGGGAGCAGTGCCCAGCGGGGACAGAATCACAGGATGGTCGGGGCTGGAAGGGACCTCTGTGGGTCACCCAGTCCAACCCCCCTGCCAAAGCAGGGTCACCCAGAGCAGGCTGCACAGGACCTTGTCCAGGTGGGTTTTGAATATCTCCAGAGAAGATCTGCCCCTGGCAAAAAGCCCCTGGAGAGCTCGTGGGGCTTTTTGGGGAGGCGAGGGCTCCCTGAGCGCAGAGCTGGGGAGAGGCAGCAGTAGGGAGCGGGGCAAGGGGGGGGGTGGGGTGCCTGCTTTGGGAATCACAGGCGAGCAAGGGCAGGAGCTTGTCGTGGAGGCAGCGTCCGTGAGGTGGGGTGGCCTCGGGGGGAGACCCAGGTCCTCAGTGGGGCTGGGGGAGGCCCCTGGGGACCCGTCCTGCAGCTCTGTGTCACCTCGAGGGCTTTGGTCCCCTGAAGTGCCGGAGTTGCCCACCAGCACGCCTCTGAGGGCGAGGGAAACTGAGGCATGGGGGGATGTTGTGTGCTTGTTTTGCGTGGGTGCCGAGCACACGCGTGGCGTCTCCAGGCTCTTGTGCTGGGCTCTGCTTTTCCAGCCGCTCCTGCGAGGTCTGGGCTGGTGCTGGGAGCCGGCGGCGAGCGGTGGGGTCCCTCCGGCCGTCCCCTGGTGCTGCACCCCGGCTCGGTTCCTGTGGCCGCCAGCACCTTCCCAGCAAATGTCAAATCTGCTGAGCAGACGGAAAAAAGAAAGAAGGAGAAAAAAAAAAAAGCCAAACCCAACCCAATAACATGAGGAAGAAATGCTGGTGTGTCCTGGGTGGATTAGTCGAGACTCCTCGCCGGATTCCTCCGAAGGGAGGTGCTCGTGCTGGAAGCCAGCCACCAGCCAGGCCTGCCGCATTTTTCCTGGATTCTCTTACCATTTGGGGACTGAACTTTTGTCTGAAAAATATGTATTTTTAACTCGGTTGTGTCTGAAGTTTGTCTCGCCTTCGGGCTGCTCGGCTTTCTCCTGGCCCAGCATGCGCCGAGGTGGATGTGCTGGGAGGTGAGGACCAGATCCTCCATCCTGGGCCGACCCGGGAGGAGGAAGCGAGAGAAGGAAGGGTTCGTTCTGACGCAAAAAAAACTAGTTCCAGAAGTTGCCGTTCTGCTCGGCCCCGTTGCGTGACACACGCGGCAGGAGCATGGAGCGGTGGCACTGGTATGTCCGAGGACAAAAGCAGCAGTGATGGAGCCATCGTCGAGAAAATGTGGTGTTAATTTAGTTAGGGGAAAAAAAGGAGAGCAGATAAATATCTCCGAAAGTCTTGTAGCCCCCAACACACAGGACTGACGGACGCAGATACGCGATTGCCTTGGAAACAGCCATCGAAGTGTGTGATGTTTCCCTCCCAGCCGTGGAGCTGTCGCAGGGCACGGGCACTGCTGGCCTCTGCGTGGTGCCGGGGCTGGCTGCCCGCCGGCACGGTGCCGGGCTCCGGGGACCGGCAGAGCCGTAGCGTGGCTGCCGAGGATTGCGCTGAGCCCACGGCTCCGCAGGGCAGGGACGAGGTGCGGCCGGCCCGTTGTTTATTGTAGGGTTGCCGGACGCAGCGTGGCTCTGCGGGGCTGCTGGGTCGCTTCCCCCGCTCGGGGACGGAGCTTGCTCAAGCCAGCAGGACAATCCGGGCTATGTTTTCATAATTAAAACAAATAAAGCAAACCCATACGCGGCGTTATTTACAATACGCGCTGGGGAAGAGTCGAGCTGAATATTGTTTCCTCGCTGAGTTTTTCCCTTTGTCGCTCACACGCGGGTTTGTTGTTGTTGGCTGCTCCCGAGACCGCGGTCTCGCGTGCCGGGCTGCCCGGGGAGCCGGCGTGGGGCGGCCGGGGCTGGGCTCTGCCCGCCGTCCGGCTGCGGCTTCGCTCCGTGGCACGTGCGGGTTTGCTCCTGGAAAGCCGGTCGAGGAGTCCGGCTGCGCGGGGCGGTGACTGGGGTGCTTTTGCGAAGTGAAGAGGTGCTGCTGCTCGTGGGACCTGCCACTGGCGCGGCACGGATGGAACAAAACGTTGGGGTTTCCTGGCAGGCGATTTCCCAGCAGAGACCGGCATCGTTTGGTTGTCGTTGCCTGCAGCATCGGTCCCCGGGGGCCGCGTCGTGGTCCAGCGGCATCGCTCCCGCGCAGGGGCTGAGCGCTGGGAGGGCCGCGGGGTGGGCAGGGGTTGTGGCTTCTCGGGGGAGCAGCTCCTGCTCCCGGCTCCCACCCAGGGCTTTGGGCAAATGTTGCCCTGAGGATGGAGAGGGGAGATCTGGCCCCGGGCCGTGGCGCTGGCTGCAGGGATGCAGCCGCAGCGGTCGGGTGCTGCATCCAGCGGGCAGGGTTGGCGCGGTCGCAGGTGACTCTGGCTGCTCCCCCAGGGAGGGACCTCACTTGCTGGGGAGGGGGCTGTGGCCGCGGGTGTGTGCACGCAGGCACCATGTCGGCAGGTTTTTGCCCCCTGCTTTCTCAGGGGCACCAGCCCGGCTGGGGATGGTGCGGGGAGGGATGCTCTGGGTGCGGGATGTCGCGGGGCGAAGGTGCGCTCCTCGCCCTGCGTGGAGCTGCGGGCGGACGCGTCCGTGTGGGAAGCGTAGGGCAGGTGATCCAGCGCCAGATGGGCGTTTGCTTCCAGTTCCCTGGCGCCTGGTGGGCTCGTGCAGCTCCCGCGCAGGCGGCCGGGAGCGGGGTGCCGGTGGCACGGCTCGCCGGCCTCGTGCAGCCGTGCAGAAATGCCCTGCCGAGCGCAGGCAGCGCCGGTCGGGCACCGGTGCAGCGAGCTGTGCAAGGGCTCTGCACGCACGCAGCCGGCTGAGATCACCGGGCCCTGCCTAGCGAACGTGGCTCAAAGCTGGGCTTAGGAGGTCAAAATCTAGCTAATGAGTTAGTGGCAATTAATTAACTCCATGGCACTTTACAAATATTAACTAATTGTTTTGCTGTGAGCAAGGTCCGTACAATGACCCCACCTTAGAGATCGAGGCGCGAGGTGTGGAGCCGTGCGCCCGCAGTCGAGGTGCGTTAGCATCAGGGCTGCGACTACAGCCGGGGGCTAATTCTGCTCCTGTTGACGTGATGAACAGTCACCCGGGCTTTCGGGCACGGCAGGGTCACAACCCAGCGTAGGCTCCTCTCCGCTTTTCTGGGGAATCGGGCTGCGCCCTGTAGACTTTGGAGCCTGAGCATCCCTCTGCCCGCTCCATCCCCGCGCGCTTTTGGGAGGGAGGCAGCTGCAGCCATGATGGTCTCGGTCAGCACTACCTGCACAGGCAGTCTCGTGTCTGTTGGCTGCTCGCCGTGGTCCCCAGAAGCAGCAGCAGCACCTGAGCAGCGTCTGCGGTGCTTGGTGGAGGTTTTGCAGCGGTCCAGGTGCCCGCCGAGGGCTCGGGCTGGGGCTGCTCGCCGGCTGCGAGTAGGTGGGCAGCAGGGTTTGTGCAGGTGCAGCTATTTTTAAATCGCTCTGGACAGAATGGTTTGGCCGCCATGTGCTTACTGTTTGTTTATTTACTTATTTTGGTGTCCTGAGAAGTTTACTGCTAACGGCAGCTTATTTTGTCGGCTCTTTGGGGAGGGAAGGGATTAAATCTCAGAGGCCCATTGTGCGAGCAGAGCTAATTTTAGGCCTCTGATCTTAAAATAGAAGAAAGGAAAAAAAAAATAATTAGGCGTTTTCCCCTGGGCCAAGAGAAACCAGGCTGCCGGCGTCGGCTGACCACCTGCGAGGTGGCCCCAAGGAAGAGATGCGGCTGCCGCCGGCCAAAGTCAACACGGCGGTGGCCAGGGCTGCTGGGCTGGCAGCGGCCGCTGCCGGGAGAGGGCACGGTGGAGAGTGGTGTGGGGACAAGGCGAGGATCGACCCCCTGGTCCAACGGCACCCGGCTATGCTGCGGGGATGGGCGGGTTTGTGGTGCTTGGCTGCGCTGGATGCGTGCGGGGGACCCACGGCTGTGCTGGGCAGCAGCCCTCCCCGATGGCTCGGGGCTGGTTCGGCTCCTGCTGGGGAACGGTTCCTGGCCAGGCCAGGCGGGTCTCGTGTCCGCAGACCCCCGTGGCTGTGACACCCCGTGCAGGAGGGGACCCAGGCTCCGGCTCGGCATCCTTCCCCCCCGGCATTAAAAAGGCGGTGGAGAAGCGTCCCCGCGATGGGTCGGCTCCACGGAGGCTGGATCCCATTTCGTGGTGGGGCGAGTCATCCTGCGAGCAAATATTCTGGCTATATTAAAATGCTTGGGATTTTCTAGCGGATTGAAGCTCTCCGAGCAGTGCCAAGAACAATTCAGCAGCCTCCAAAAACAGCTTTCCCTGAGGATGATTTGTTCCTCTTGCCAGAAGGATTGATGAGAACTGGTCGGTTCAGGTGACTCAGCCCAGCGTGACCCGACGGTCTCGTCCCGGGCGGGCTGGCCGCTCGCTCCCGCTGCTGAGCGGGGACCGTCCCGTGCCGTGGGGTCCCTGCTCTCCGTGCAGCCCCCGAAGGAAGCTCAGCGGAGGCCGACAGCTTGCAGGGCATCTCAAAAACATCCCGTGAGCTTGTCAGCGCTTCGCAATCTCCTTTCTTCCTTCTCCCCAAGAAAACTTTTGCAAAGGTGTTGACAAACTCGGAGGATGCTGCGGCCGAGCCGCTGTGCGAGGTCACGATGAGCCATGGTGCAGGAGCAGCGTGCGGTCGGCTCGGGAACCCTGAGAGCCCACCAAGCCCTCGTGCTGCAGCTGGGTCCCGGGGCATGGAAACCTGCTTATAAGGGCAGAGCGGGAATAATTCTGGCTATTACCTCAATAACAAATCCGGTGAACGCTGGGAGCTGCCTTTTAAACCGCCAGAAGTAGCAAAAATGCAAGGCATGTGTTTAGGCAGAGCTTCAATCTCTGGGTGTTTCTGGAGGGGAAAAAAAAAATACACACAAGGCTGTTTTCTTTTGGTTAAAACCTCCTTTGTGATCCCCCTCTTTTGGAGAGCTCTCTAACTTTCAACAGCTCACGCAGTAGGTGGATGTTTGTGCTTGGAGATGTTTTTCCATATGCTTCCCATAGCTCCGCTCGCAGGTTTTGCACATGGGGTGGAAGAGAGAGGTAGGCTGCTTTAATATCATATGATAATATGAAATTAGCTCCACTTTACATAAATTGAGACACCCAAGCACTCTTCAGCAGGGTAGGGCTTGCTGGGGGTTTCTGTCGTCCTTCCCCTCTGCCCAGGGCGGGAGGCAGAGGCCGGGGCTGGGTGGGAGCAGGAGCCTGCGTCTCCGTGCCTGCACGGCTATTTTCTCCCGTAATCCTTTGCCTGCAGAGGGTGAATTTCAGCTCATGGTGGGAATTGAGTTCAAAGGTGCTCTTAGTTCAGAGGAATATGATCAAATTAGGGCCTTTTGTGTTTGCTTGTGTGTTGTTTTTTTTTTTTTAAAAAAAAGGGACTTGCGTAGGCAGGGCTGCGAGAAGAGCCTGGCAGATAGACGGTCAGATCCTGACCATCCTTCAGTCAGGACAGTGCTGCCTTTGCCCGCAGCAGGGCTGGGATTTCAGGTGGAAAGGTCAGAATTGGTCCAGAGTTAGGTCAGAATTGGTCCAGAGTTGGTCTTCAGCTGGGGATGCGTTTCTGGCCCTGCCTGGAAGGGAGAGGTGTGGGTGCAGCTGGCAGAGCAGAGTGCCCCTCTGTGAGTCTACCCTGGGGGGTTTGGCTCTGAGACTTCCCTGGCCACGGGGTTGGAGGGATTAAAATCTTATCCCTTGGGAAAAGGGATGGCATCCCACTAGTTGTGAGCTGGTAGGTTTCCACTGACATCCCTGCTGTCCTGGGGAAGTGGGGAGTCTGCTCCTGCTCCTCCATTGCCCCAGCTCCCCTGGGAAGAGCTGGTGGGGTTCTCCCCGATGCAGCATCACCCGCGCTCCAGGTGGGATCCCATGGGAGCTTCCTCTGGTTGCCCTCTGGGTCGGGGTGGGCTTGGCGAGGCGCTGGGCTCTGCAGAGGCTGCCGAGCCCTTTGCCGGGTGGAGGTGCCAGCCCAAAGGCATGAGCTCCAGAGTGGGTGGCGGTGGCTTGGAAGCAGAGGGAGGGATGGATGCGTGGGTTGAAAACGAGCCGCCTGTGCGCTCCTCCGCGCCTCTCCCGGCGGGGCCCGTTTCCTAACACCCCCTTGTTACTACACTGATCCCATGAACCAGCCGTGACTGTAATTTCCAGCCAGCGTGGGCTTCTGGGCCCCTCTGCAGCTGCTCCATCGCCGCGCTTGAGGCAGCATCGCACTGGCTGCGCTCTCAGCCCAGCAGAAACAGCCACGAGCGGAGAGGAGGAGGCGCAGGGAAATCCGGCCTTCCGCTGGCGGCGGGCTGGAGGAGCGGGGAGGAGGACGGTAATTAGGTTTGTGGTTAAGCATCTCATCTGCTGGGACCTCTTTGCTGAGAGGAGATCGCTGTACTTGTGCCAAAAATCAGCTGTCGCGATGCCGGGGCGTTAATCTGCTCCGGGCTGTCTCTGCGGGACGGGAGCATCCCTGCAGCCGTGGTCCTCCCTGCAGCCCGGGAGATGCTGGGGATGTGCCAGGGCTGCAGCGACTCCGCCAGCGCCGTGCCACCCCTTGGAAAGCAGCGGGGCTGAGCCGACAGAGCGGCGAGGAAAAAGTCTCTCTGCTGCTCAGACCTCCGGGCCGGCTAATAATAACCTTCCCCCGGGCTGCCGGGAGCGTTCATTCCTGAATATTTGCAAAGTGCCTTCAGGTCTGGGCGTCAGGCGCCAGGAGCCCGACCGGGGAGCGTGGCCCATGGGGACGGCACCCGCTGGGTCTCGGGGGGCTGAGCCCCGGGGGGTGCAGCAGCCGCGGGGTGAGCCTGCCCGCTGCGGGCAGCAGTGCCTGGGACCGAGCTGGATCCCGTCGCCATCCTGCCCAAACCACGCGCAGAGCTCGCTTGTGGGCGAGAGCGGGGGAAGCAGGGGCAGGTGCGTGGCGGGTTCTGGCTGTAAATAGCCTAAAAAAGAAGCTTTTATGAAGAAATGCATTAGTTGCCGTCTGCTGTCTTAACCAAGCTATCGCAGCCTCTTAAAAGCTGTTTGTTTTCATCCCTGACATTAATGCGAGGTCTAAAATAAGAGCTGCAATTTACACTTTTGCTATTAGTGATAGGCAGGAGTTAACCATTCAAGCTTAAATTAATTGTGCTGTGGTGTGGTTATTTTTTTTTATTGATGCATAATGTATGATGAGAAAAAGTGAAAAAGATAATTAAAGTCTGAAGAGCGCTGCATGGATTCATTCATTATGAAATCTGGGTCAGCAGCCAGGGAAGGAAAACAAGGAGGGAGGGAGGGAGGGGGGGCTTCTGGATTGGAAAAACAGGACTTGAGAAGCGCTGCAGGCAGCGGAGGAATTCGCGGACGGCCCTTTTCAGGCAGCCTGGGAAATCCAAAGTTGCATGGCGGCTGCCCTCGAGCAGGAGCGTGCCTCGCGGGGACGCAGCGGGGCTCCGCACCTCGCTTCCGAGGGGATTCCCTCTCCCGTCCCGCCGCCTGGCTTCGCTTTCAGATGTCGGTGTGGGGGCCGACGCTGCCGTGCTGAGCCAGCAGATCTGCACGGAGGTGACCGAGGGGAGAGCCCGGAGAGTCGGAGAGGGCTGTGCTGGGTGTTTGCAAAGCTGGGGCTCAACAGCAGCGTGTTTCCAAAAGGCTCCACGTGCCGCGGGCATCCCCGTGCCGCGGGCATCCCCGTGCCGCGGGCATCCCAGTGCCGCGAGCATCCCAGTGCCGCGAGCATCCCAGTGCCATGGGCATCCCAGTGCCCTGAGCTGGGAGCTCCCCGCTCCCAGTGTCACAGAATCACAGAATCCCAGCATGGTGGGGGTTGGAAGGGCCCTCTGTGGGTCACCCAGCCCAAACCCCTGCCCAAGCAGGGTCACCCAGAGCAGGCTGCACAGCACTGCGTCCAGGCGGGGCTTGAATATCTCCAGAGAAGGAGACTCCACAGCCTCCCTGGGCAGCCTGGGCCAGGGCTCCGTCACCCTCAGAGACCCCTGTCGAGGGGCAGGCAGCTCGCAGCTCGCCTGCCCTAACCAGCCACGCGTGCACCCAGAAAACCCCTTTTTTGTGCAGCAGCATGGAAGTCTCCAAGCAGAAGAGTTTGGAGAGTTGCCGTGATGGGTTTGCAAGGAGCGGTGGGGATTGGAGCTGGGACGTGGTGCGTGGGGGTGGGGGGAGGCCCGGGCTCCGCTCGCCCTCCTGTGCGGCCCCCGGCAAGTCGCTCGGTTTTTGGTCCTTGTCTAGGACACAGCTAATTGAGTTGCGAAGAATGTCGTCGAAACTTGGAGTCTTCCTCGCTGGCAGGAAGCGCAGAGGTTTCAAACCGTGCTTTTGTCCTGATTTAGGAGAAAAATACAGTACTTTCGGAATTTAATTGCAGAATAGAAATTCCCCTCCTTCCTCTTGCTCTGTCCACAGGAAATATGGTCAGAACTGATCAGACTTTGCAAACAATCAGCATTCATCCCTGGGAAACACTGCCATCGTAGGAGCGTTCAGCCTTGGGAAATAATTTTCAGTCAGATGAAGTGCTCTTCGGAGCAAGGACTCGCCATCCCAGTCCCCAGCAGAATGGAGAGGGGATGCCGGTGGGAGCTTTTGGGCTTTCCCTTCAAGCAAATATGGATTCTAGCAGTGACAGGAGAACCTTCCCCTTGTTTTACTCCACTAAATAGCCACGGAAGCGTAGAGGCGTGCGCCGCAGACCCGGATTCGCGCGCACCCGCAGCTGCTCCCGGGGAAGCCCTCTGGTCTCGCTCGTGCGCACGCACATTTTTATCTTTCTCTGAAGATGCGTTTCCTGCTCTCTCGCAGATTTACTTGTATCATGTGGAGACCATAAATAAATTGATGTTGAATTTAGATGCTTGCGTTTTAGCAGCGAGGATGATATAATCTTGGGTGCAGCAGACATGGCAGAACGGGATGGGTTGAAGGATGGATATAAATGGGTATCGATCTCCCGGCTGCTGCGGTGCAGACGGATCTGCCTTTCCCTCCCGGTGAACTTCCCGGGGCAGGTCCAGCTTCGTGCGAGGGCTCTGGCAATTGCACGGATGGGAGAAGCTGTCCCTGCGGAGAAGAGCAGCGGGTTGGAGCTGGGGGGGTCCCTCTGGGGTTGCCTGTGTCGGTGTGTCCGGGGATGTGCCGTGCCCAGCGCTGCTGCCGTTCGCCTTGGTGGTCCTGCTTCCCCGGGCAGCAGCGTCGCTGGCTGTTGCGCTGTCTCTCGAGGTATCTGGTTTCTCTCCCGCTCCCCTCCTGCGAAGGCCGGCCCGATTTATTCCCAGGCTACGCAAAAGGGATGCTTTGGGGTGGGGAGCGCTGGGAAGAAACGGTTAAACTGGAGATGCCGGGATGTTTTCCCACACCGTGAATGGGTGGGGGAACACAGAACGCGTATTGAATCGGAGGGAAGTAATAACGCTTCTAATTTTCCTGTGTGATTTAATAAAAATGTAAATTGACTTTGTGTGGATGACTCATGATGGAGGGTGGTGTCGATCAAGATTAATTGGTGGCTGCGTGAAACCAGTTGGGCTTTGTTCCTTCTCCTCAGAGGCAACTGGAATGGCTCCGCGGTGCTGGCGAGGCGATGGCCCGGCCCTGGGGCTGCCAAATACCCCTGCCAGGCACCCCCGCCAGGCACCCGCCGAGCCCCTCAGCCTGTTTAGCCCCCACGCTTTCGGGCAGGGTGTGGGGCAAGTCGGACAGGCAGTGCCTCTTGGCTTTATCCAGTGTCGGTGGATGCCTCCCGCTGGCACCCCAGGCCCTGAGAGCGGGGTCCCAGTGGGGACACAGGTCTCTGCCCAGTATTCACTGCTGTGGGAGCTTGGGGCAGGATTTGGCCCCGCAGCAGGAGTCTCCATCCGCCCGCTCCTGCCGGGGCGAGCGAAAGCGTGCCAGGATGCTGCACTCTGACCCGGGTTCAGCTCTGGACACTAATGGATTACAAATAACAATAATAAATTACAGGAGATGGGATAATCTACCTACTGTAATGTTGTATTACCATGGCTGTTAGTTATATATTAATGTATAATTGTATTACATTAGCTACATATGCATAAACCTCATGCTTCAGGGCCTCAGCCAGCCTTTAACTCTCTGTGGTTCACAGAGAAACTTCAGCAAGGGCTGGTTATCCCACGCACCGCTGGCATCGCTGGTACCCTCTGCTGAGGCAGTGCCCAGTGCTGCCAAGGAAAGCATCGCTGCCGCCTCGTACCATCCTGCCCAGCCCTCCTGGGGGTACCTGCATCCCCATCTCCCCAGAATGTCGATGGAGAGATGCGGTCCTGAAGCAGGAGCAGGGATACAGAGGGTGCTGGGCATAGGGGATCTGTACGTTTTGCGGTGGCAGGTTGGGGAGAAGGGGAAAAAAAGCCCCCTGCAGCCCCTTTTCATCCCTGGCCCCGTGTAGCTTCGGCTTCACACCTGAGCCGTGCGAGGGAGGGCTGCGGCGTGCGGTGCCGCGATTGCTCCCCAGCAGATACTTGGCGTGACCGAGACCCAGTTCTGTCGAAAGTAATGAAGTGCGAGCCCTTCCCTTCAGTTATTTTTAATGCACTGAACCCTGTGACGGTTCTGCTCCGGCTCCGGCACATCCGAGCGAGCTGCCTTTGGTTTGCAGAGCCTCCCCCCGCGCCGCCGGGTTACTCCTCTCGGGGTAAATTACTCATTAGGCTGTGAGGCTGGATGGACTCTGCTGGGTTTGGGTTTGGGCTCTCCCGGGTTTGAGGAGCGTGGGTGCAGATGCTTTCCACCGTGCTGTGACTCCCCCAGTCACACCGATCCGGATCGGTGCCTGTTGCTGGGGATGATGCATGGGGCAGCTGGGGACAAGGGGCTTCACCCCACTGGGAAGGGTTTCCAGCTGAGGAGGATGGTCTGAGGGGCTCTGTCCCTGCCCTGCCAGGGGACAGACTGGTGTTTAACAGCCCCAGCCCCACTTGCTCTGCTTTTCTTGGGAACCTCAACGTGTTCTTCACCAGTCCCATCCGCTGCCGAGCGGTGCCTGCGGGCTGACAGCCTGCGGGATGGGCAGCCTGGCATTGGGAGGGGTGGAAAACGGGAATTTCTGCCTTGCTCCCCTTCCCGTCCCGGCACAGCCCTCCCCGCCACCCTGCCGTTCATTTTTGATCCCTCTCTCCTCTCTCCTCCTGAGAGCGCGAGAAGCAGAGGCAGGAAACACAGCCTGCTGCCAGATGGCTAGAAATGCAGCATCTGTAATACTTTATCAGAAGAAATTACAGCCGAATCGCTCTCCCTGATTAAACAGCCTGTCCAGATCCTGTGCGAGCCAGCTGGACAGTCTCACCCGCTCGCGACAGGAGAGGAAGCGATGGGAGCTGGGGACACGGGGCTGAGGGCGGCGGAGGGATGCTTGCGTGGCGAAGAGGTCGGACCGGACCCTCCCGCACCGGGATGTGCATCCCTTGGGCATGCGGTCACCTCCCTGGGCACGTCCTGCCTGGTGCCAGCTCCGGCCCTTCTCTTTCCTGTGGGTATCCTCACAGAGCGAGGGAGGAGGAGTAGGGGAGGAGTTGACGTTTCCCCTCTCGTGTTGGTTTTCCAAATCTTTTCACTTTTAAAAGAACTTAAGACAGTGATGCTAAGCCACTCTGCGGGCTGATGACACTTGGCTTTTGGAAGTTGTTGTTGTGAAAAGGCAGAGTGTGAGGGACGCAGGGGACACTGCGGCTGGGTGTAGCATCACCCCCGGCCTCCCAGCTCACCTCGACCCATGGGCAGGGAAACCGTGAAAGTGCCTGCAAAAAGGAGACAAGCAGCGATGTTTGGCAAGTAGGGAAACTGAGGCAGGGTGGTGGGCTGTCTCTAAGATCTGAAAGGTCATCTGGAAAGCCAGCGAGAGGCAGATCCAGAGTTTAAGCCTCCGAGTAACCTGTCCTCTGGCTCACCCTGCCCTCCTGCTTGTACTGAGCGCGGTGGCCAAAGCACGGTGCTACTGGTTTCAATGGACTTGGCGTGCGGACGACTTTTCTATGAGTTCACTCTGGCTGGCTGGTGAAAGGCAGGCGTGGACTACTGCCACGAATTTCCACTCATGCTGGTGGAAAATCTCTCGCCGGCATGAGCAGGACCGGCTTGCCAGGCTGCTGCGTGCCGGGGGGCGAGTGGCCGTGCGGGGCAAGGCGGGGGAGGTCATGCTCCTTTCCAGAGGATTTTGCATTCAGGCTTACGAAGCCATTTTCTTCCCTGATTTGCTGTCCTGATACTCGAAGTGATGCCCAGATTTTTTCCTAAATGGAAAACAGGAGGAATCTGTGCTCTTAAATGCGAGGAATTAGCTGTAGGCTGTAGGAAGCTCGTGTATGAAACACCTTCAATAGCTGGAGAGAGGCGTTGAGCATCTGTGTGTGAGAGGGGGACGATCCGGCGGCCGAACGGGGCCTGGCACGGGATGCTCTTGGCCGGTGCCCGAGCTGTGCCGCATGCCCAGGCCTCCTTGTCGAGCCCACTGGTTCTCAGCCGGCATGGCCGTGCTCAGCCCTGGTCATCCCTCTGCTCTTGGTTGGGAAGTGCTTGGCCCAAGAAAGGCACCAAAAAAGCGTGTTTTCCACTCAAATCCAGTGAGGTTTAGCCAAAAGGATGTGGGCGGAGCAGTGACTTGAGCAGGGCTTGAGGTCTCCTGGTCTGCCAGCACTTGGTGCAGCTCCAGGTTTTCAAGAAGGGTTGTGGCCACGGCGTCCTGCGTGGAGGAGGATGGAGAAGCAGCTTCCCTGGGTGGTGAAGCCTTCCTCCCACGGCAACCTCACGGGGGACTGGCCCGGAGGAGGGGAACCATATACCTGGAGAAATATTATCCCTTTCCTTGCCCGTAAATATTTCACGAGCAGATTAAAAATTTAAGCCAAAATGAGCCCTGTCGTCAGAAGAAACCGGCTCGGTTTCAAGTTCTGTTTAAGTATTTTTCTTTATAATGTAGCTGTGTCAATTAGAAAATGACATTGCTATTTAAAATGCTGTTCTGTAGCCCTCTTTAATTAAGGCAGTGATATAATACCAATCTGCTCTCATTAATGAATTTTTAACAATCAAAATGAGAGCTGAATGACACATAGTTGGATTTTCAGCGCGGGTGTTTTCTCCCGGTGCCTGCGACGGCGGAGTTAAAGGAGCAGCGGCTGGCGCGGGAGGAAGGCTGCTCTTCCTCGGGAGACCTTGGCACCAGGCTGAGCGGCCAGAGACGCATCTCAGATGCCGTGTGGTGGGAATCAAGGGGCTTCAGCCCTCCATCACCGTTGGAGAGCCATCCTAGAGGGAAGAGGTCCTTCTAAGGCTGATGGGTGGCTTTGTGTGACCTGCGTGGGAGCTGTGAACAAGCCAGGAAACGTGCCAGAGTCTTGCAGGAGCCGGAGCTTGATCACAGCCTGCTCCTCGTCCCTACCCGCCGTGCAGTCCCGAGCAGTAATGAAGCTGAAATGAGGGATACGAACGTGGTTGTGAGCCCAGAGGCCGGCTCCAGGGCTGGGTGCTGCCTGGAGCAGTGTGTCCTCGCTGCTTGGACCCTTGGAGCATCCCCTAGCCCGCTTCTCCCTGGAGAGCCCGCAGCGCTGCCGTTCTGCTGCGGAGCAAAGCACGCGGTGCAGCGCCGGGGTGCACGGCGTTCCGGCCCAAAGTAAATACCCCGTTGCAGCCCTCCTTCCCATGGAGCGTTTCTTCTTCTGCTTCGACAAGGCAGGGCAGATTAGAAGACGCTCCCGCGCTGCGGCTCGTGATAATGTTCTTCTGTCTGAACAGGAGGAAGAACTTCTTCCCTCTGAGGGTGACGGAGCCCTGGCCCAGGCTGCCCAGGGAGGCTGTGGAGTCTCCTTCTCTGGAGATATTCCAGCCCCGCCTGGACGCGGTGCTGTGCAGCCTGCTCTGGGTGACCCTGCTTGGGCAGGGGGTTGGGCTGGGTGACCCACAGAGGTCCCTTCCAACCCCCACCATGCTGGGATTCTGTGATTCTGTGGTTGTCTCTCGTTGTCTGAGCAGGAAGGCTTTTTTTCCATGGCGGTTATTCTCTGTGATTGCTGGAGGAGCTCTCTCCCCCCTGGTTCTTCCTTCGAGGAGGCAAAACAAAAACAGGAATTTCTTTGAATAATAAAAAAAATTAGCCAGGCGTGAAAAGCTGAAGTGCAGTCATTCCCGTGGCCTGTTTTGATTTGAGTTGATATGATTTGGTTGTTCTGTTATCCGTCCTCCCCCGTTCCTCTTTGACAGCCACTCTTTGCTGTGTCCTTTCCCTGATGAATTTGGGATTTTAGGAGAAGCGCGTGCGTCGTGCAGCATCCCTGGTGTACCTGCTGCTGGAGCAGGGTGGCTGCGGGCTGGAGAGCAGCGTGGTCCTGTGCTCTGCCCCGGCACCCGAGCGGGTCCAGCCCTGGCCGGGCTGGGGTGCAGGTGCAGTGGGGTGGCTGCAAGCCCCTTCCTTCTCCCCGTGTCCCCCTGCTCACCGGGGTCCGCTGATGCTCCTGGGGACTGCACAGCCTTGGACCCAGATGAGCCACACGCGTAGCAAAATTTGCTTTGTGGTAGTGCTAAAAGTTTTGCTTTAAAATAGTTTTGTGTCAAGGTGAAGTGACCGGCCCGGAGGGGCCGGGGCTCCCCCCACCTCCCTTGCTTGCCAGAGACTCGGGTGAGTGGGTTGAGGTTTGCTGGCTGGGTTTTTGTTGCCATAGGGAAGAGAATCGAAGCCTGGAAACCATCTTGTGGGTGAAGGGAGGAAGTGTTAATGTCTAGGAAAACAGAGAGAAAATAGCAGCAGCAGCAGCACGCCGTCGTCCAGGCCCCGGCGTGAGTCGGTGCCAATCCTGCTGGCAGATGGGAGAGGCCGGCGGGGTCGTGTTCGCCCTCCCCGGCACACGCGTGTCCCGGCACCGGTGGCACGCCGGGCTGCCGGCCAGCGCGGTCACAGCCCCGGGGAGTGGGGCAGCCGTCCCGAGAGCTCCTGCTCCCTTCCCTTCTTGCAGGGCTGGGAGGGAGAAGAATGTATTCATAGCGGAAAAAAAAAAGAAAAAAAAAGAGAATATATTCTCTTGATGATTTCAAGAGGAGGAGAAAGAAGCAAAGGCGGCTTTGAGCTTTTGCCCAGGAACAGCCAGAGATCTGCCGGGAGGCTTCCATCCCACTGTTGATAATTTTGGAGCTGAATCATCTGCATTTTTGCTGCTCCTGAGACAGCGTCAGGAATAAGTGTCCCCAGGGTGTCAGAGGCACGTTGTTGAGTATTGACAATGAGCCTGATGGAGAAAAACATCCTAAATGGCACCTAATGCCGGCATCTTTGAAGTCTGGACTCTTGTTGCTCATCTCCAACTCAGACACCTCGTAGGGATGTGCGTGGCTGTGGTTGTTTGTGCAGACGGATGGAGAGATGAGTTAGACGAGCGTGTTCCTCCTCGCTCACCTCTCTGCAAACGCACCGTGATCTCCGTGCCCGGCTGGGCACCGCGGGGGAACCGGCTTCTCCCGGGGCCGTGCGTGCCTCCAGCCTGGGGCCTGGCTTGGCATCGCCCTCGGTCACCCTCTGTGGCCGGACCTTTGGTTCCCACACCCCACCTTGCATGTCCCAGCACGAGGTCCCGTGGGATGCAGCGGTGGAGGAGCGGTTGGAGCCAGCCCTGGACCGCGGGATGATTAAAACCGATGTGCAAATTGTTAAGGGAGGGGAGATGGAGCAGCGGGGGGGTGCAGGCTGGGGGGGTCTCAGCTTCAGCCGGTGAGTGGGGGTGACCCCGGTGATGCCGGGGCTGTTGGGGGGCCGGGGAGGGCTCGGGTGGGTGCCAACCCGGGCTCAGCGCAGGGAGCAGGTGGAGCGTGCGGCCAGCTGCGTCCCCAGCCCCTCCGGCCACCATCAGCCCCGCTCAGGTGTTCGGTCCGTTTGACCCCAAGCCAGAGCGGGGGGTCAGGCGGCGGTCGCCCAGACCACGGCCTCGCAGGGTCGGCACCCCCGCGGCCCCCCGCTGCCGCCGCGGCGAGGGGCAGGTGTGCCCGGCTTCCCCCGCGGCCGCCATGCCGACGCAGCCATCAGAGCCGGTTAGCGTAAGCTGGTGCAGACGCCAGGCGGGTGCTCGGGGTGCGACCTGCCCGGTGGCACCCATCGCTGCCCGGCTGAGCGCCTGCCTGCGGACGGGGCCGGACGGCAATGCCGAGCACCGCGTCCGCGGTGTGCGTGCTTCGGGGCCGGCGCAGCCCTGCGAGCGCTTCGTGACTCATTGCTTGCGTGAAAGGCGAAGCGGGAGGAGAGGGGGGATAGCGGTGCCGCTCCTCGGGGAGCTCAGCGGGGTCAAGGCTGCCGAACGCAGAGCCCTGGCTGCTCCCCAGCAGGCGTGGGGGGAGCGGATTTCTCCGAGGAGAGAAATGCCTGATGTCACCCAGCCCGCTATCAGACATTCGCCACAGGGCTCCTCCGTCGCGTCGAGTGCTCCCGCAGCGGCTCCGCAGTCTGTTGGTGCCTGTGACCTGCAGCGAGGGGCTGCGTGTGGCTGCGGGGCTGGGAGCCGCTGACCCTGCTGCTCCCGCCTGTGGGGAAGGGAGCAGAAGTTAAACCACTTTAAAGGGGGACCAGCTCTGTGGAGAGGGACCTGGGTGTGCTGGTGGATGGCAGGTTGACCATGAGCCAGCAGTGTGCCCTGGCTGCCAAGAAGGCCAGTGGGATCCTGGGGTGCATCAGGAGGAGTGTGGCCAGCAGGTCGAGGGAGGTTCTCCTCCCCCTCTACACTGCCCTAGTGAGGCCTCATCTGCAGTACTGTGTCCAGTGCTGGGCTCCCCAGTTCAAGAAAGATGAGGAGCTATGGAGAGAGTCCAGCGGAGGGCTACGAGGATGAGGGGGGGACTGGAACATCTCTCCTACGAGGAGAAGCTGAGGGAGCTGGGTTTGTTCAGCCTGGAGAAGAGAAGGCTGAGAGGGGACCTTAGGAATGCCTCTAAATATCTGCAGGGTGGGTGTCAGGAGGACGGGGCCAGACTCTTTCCAGTGGTGCCCAGCGACAGGACAAGGGGCAGTGGGCACAAAGTGAAGCAGAGGAAGTTCCAGCTGAACCCGAGGAAGAACTTCTTCCCTCTGAGGGTGACGGAGCCCTGGCCCAGGCTGCCCAGGGAGTCTGTGGAGTCTCCTTCTCTGGAGATATTCCAGCCCCGCCTGGACACGGTGCTGTGCAGCCTGCTCTGGGTGACCCTGCTTTGGCAGGGGGTTGGACTGGGTGACCCACAGAGGTCCCTTCCAACTCCCAACATTCTGTGATTCTGAGAGAGTGCAGATTGCTTCTGAAGGGGACCCTGGGGGGAAGCTCCCAGGGCTTTCCTGCCTCGCGAGGGGTTTATGGCGCACAGCCCATCGGCAGGGAGCAGGACTGGCATCCCCGAGGTGCCACCGCTGTCACTGACCCTCCTGGCCGGGCAGAAAGCTCGCTGCTTTGTCACCTGTTTGTGGCATACAGACCTGTAGACGTGGCACTTTGGGATGTGGTTTAGCAGGCGTGGTGGTGTTGGGGTGACGGTTGGACTTGATGATCTTAGAGGTCTTTTCCCAACCGTAATGACTCTGTGATGCTGTGACCCTGGTTCCGGGCCATCTCCCATGTCGCAGGACGCACCAGCTCACCCCTGGGATTGTCCCTGGGTTTGCACCGGGATGTGGGAGCTTCCTAGTGCCAGGGATTTCGGGTGGCTGCGGCATTGCCGTAGGGACCGAGGCAGGGACTGAGCCGGCACGACACCCACCCCGCTTCCGTGCCCCGCAAAAAGCTGTCTTCTCCTTCCCTCCCCTGTGAAGCGAAGACGGCTTTCCTGCCTGGAAAGTCCCTTTCTTCCCGCTCACGCTGATTTGCCGTGACTGCAGCTCTTGCCCCGCAGGCAGCAGCGGCTCTCGGGGGTGGTGGAAGGGCCTTTCTGGGCTGGGGGAGCAGGGGCGAGCCGTGCCCCCCGCAGCCGGGCTCTCCATCCGTGGTGCGGCCGCCCCGCTGCTCCGGCTGCCATCGCCCTGCGCCCACACGCCAGCTCCCCCTCCATCCTCTCACACCTGCTCTTTCCCGGCCAACGAGTTTCATTAACTAATTAGGGTGTCTGCGCCACGTCCTTGGGAAGGTGGCTTGTTTCCTTGGTGCTAACGGAGCCGCTGTCACAACAAACGCCGTGGCACACGTGCTGCTGGTGTACCGAGCCCGGATGGCTTCAGCCGGGCAGGAGCGGTGTCCCCAGCGGTCTCCTGCCCACCCCACGGCGTGGAAGCAGCTCCCGGCAGCATCCTCTGTCCCCGCGTCCCCACGGGGATGGAGCAGGGCCAGCACTGCCTCGCTGCGTGGTCCCGACTGCAGCCCCCCCAGCGGGACAGACACCGCGCTCCTGCCTTCACCCCTTGTCCGTAGGTAGAGCTGAGTTAGGGGGTGGATTTTAATATATTTTATATTATTTAATATATTTTAATAGTAAATTTTCTGGTAAGTGGTGCTTGGGAAGGTCAGATGCAATTCGTGAAGTCTGGCTGGATTCAGTGGTTGTCTGATCTCCCAAAAGAGGACTGCAGTATTTTTAATGCTTCTTCCATTTCTGATCAACCTTCCCCTTCAAAATATGCTTTTCCTTGTAAAAATAGACCCGTGCTGGCCAAGCAGCCCCCAGATGAGAGACGGCGCTTGCTTTGAGCTCGGAAGAAGCATTGCAGCTGGTCAACAACAGCATTTTTCCTGCTTCTTTGGGCTGTTGAATAACCTGGAGGTTTGGGGCTTTGCTTTAACCCCTCGGTTTCCGTCTGCTCACCTTTCCCGGACGCTCTTTGCCGCCGGCAGAAAGCCGGGAGGCGAGGACGTGGCTCTGGGAAGCGCCAGGCGGGATTGCCGTTTGCCTGCACTGAGCAGCACGGTGCTGTGTTGTCACGAAGCAGAAGACAGGATAATTAAATTGCCCTTTTCCCAGCAAAATGTGACCGTCTCCGCGCCGTGGCGGGCCTGGCTGTGGCCCGTTGCCAGTTGCACATGGCTCGCTGCTGATGGGAGGTGTGAAAAGCGCCGGGGAGGAGACCGAGGTTGCGACTGGGGGGGGTTTGTGGGGGTATTTGTCATCCCTCGGAAGGAGAGGCACAGCCGACTGTGGGAGCCGGAGGAGGAGGATGCAGTGGAGGGGTCCGGGGTGTCCCCACCGGTAATTCCCATCTCTTAAGCTGCCTGAGAGCAGCAGGGGCTCCTCGAGGGCTCTGGGTAGGGATAATCGAGATATTCTTGTCGTTAAGCCTCTCAAGTGTCGCAGGTCTTTAAGAAGGCCCCAGCTATCGGGTCCGTCCACCGCCGGTTCGGGGGGACTGGGGCTGTCGGGGCGTTACTGGGGCGGGGGGCAGTGGGGCTGGCCGCACCGCCGCTTCCGCCGGCAGCAAGGAGAGGCTCGGGAAACGATTCCCGTGGGTGCGTGGGATGGATGGGTGCAGCTTTGGCGGCTGCTGACACCCTCCGGCAGCGGAGCGGCTGGCAGGGAGATGCTCCCGGCGCTGGGTTCCCAGCCCAGCCCGGCAGCTGCACAGCCCCTCGGGGAGCAGCGGGGCCCAGCACCCTCTCCCGTTGCTGCCTGGCTCTGCTGCCATCCCCGGTCCCCTTCTGGGATGGCGTGATGCTCCCTCCCTGGTGCGGGAGAGTGCTAATTAATTAAATGTCTGTAACAAGCTTGTGGCAGCCTCATGTAAAGGCAGAATGTATTTATGCTGTTTGTCACCCTTCTTCATCTGCTTTCTTCTCTCCTTTCCTCCTCCTCCAGCCTCTGCCACCCCAGATCCTCAGATCCATCAGTGTTATTTCTTTGCCTTCAGCTATAACCCTTCTAGTTGAATTCCAAGAGCTGGCTCTCCCCGGCCGTTGTCACCCCTTCCCTCCCCTCCCCTGAAATATTAACGCCACAAATCACAAGCGACAGCCGCTCGGCTGGAGCCCCCGTCGCTCACGCGCCGGCCGGGAGGAGGTGTCGGAGGAGGGATGGGGACACGGGGTGGGTTTGTGCTTCTCCCTGGGGGCTGAGAAGAGTGAACCCCCCATTTAAAGATGGGGGAGCAGAAGGGCAGAGCATCAAGGCTGGGGCTCATGGTGCCCAGCGCCCCGGGATGCGGGCTCCTTCCCATCCCTCCTTGTGTCCCTCCCCTGTGTCCCTGGACATGTGGTTTCCCTCTCCCCCATCCATCCAGAGCCAGCACGGCCATGGCCTCTCCTGCTTTGCAAGCTCGAGGGCTGCCCAGTGGCCCTCGAGTCATGGAGCTGGGCTGGGAAGGAGTCGTGCCCCTGGGGACACGTGCGCACCCCGACTCTTGCGGTGTGGGGATGGCGGCGGGAGCCGAGGCGCTGAATTTGCTTTACTCCTCTCGTGTTCGGTAGATGACGGAGCCGCTCGCGTGAGGATGAGCGAGGAACAGCAGATGGAAAGGAGATTACGGGCGGCTTTTTCGCACGCGTGTGTGCACGCACGCAGCCGGGCGGGCAGGGTTGTGGACCGCGAGGCGTGCGTGAGCACCGTGCGCTCTCCGTGCGGGCTGCAGGCTGGAGCAGGTGGGAAGGCAGAGGAGGGAGCGGGGCAGGGGCAGCGCCGAGGGGCACGGCTCGGCTCACTGGGCTCTGCAGCACCGGGGCGGGGGGAATTTGCAGTGGAGAAGAAAGGGCAGTGCTGTAACGTGGGTCAGTCTTCGGCAGTTGTGCAGGGTCTCTCTGTGCCTTGGTTTGCCCCAGCAGCGAAGCAGGAATGGGATGGCTGTGCCTGGCTGGAAGGGTCGCTGCCCACCCTGGGCACATCCCCGTGCACTGAACCGTCCCGAGTCACACCCCACTGTGACAAACAGCTTTTCTCTCGTGTTCCCCTGATGGTGCGTTTACCAGGAGCTACTGGAGAGAGTCCAGCGGAGGGCTACGAGGATGATGAGGGGACTGGAGCATCTCTCCTACGAGGAGAGGCTGAGGGAGCTGGGCTTGTTCAGCCTGGAGAAGACAAGGCTGAGACCTTAGAAATGCCCATAAATATCTGCAGGGTGGGTGTCAGGAGGACGGGGCCAGACTCTGTTCAGTAGTGCCCAGCGACAGGACAAGGGGCAACGGGCACAAACTGAAGCAGAGGAAGCTCCAGCTGAACACGAGGAAGAACTTCTTCCCTCTAAGGGTGACAGAGCCCTGGCCCAGGCTTCCCAGGGAGGCTGTGGAGTCTCCTTCTCTGGAGATATTCCAGACCCACCTGGATGCGGTGCTGTGCAGCCTGCTCTGGGTGACCCTGCTTGGGCAGGGGTTGGACTGGGTGACCCACAGAGGTCCCTTCCAACCCCCACCATGCTGTGATTCTGTGATTCTGTGATTTGTGCATGGAGAGTGCTCTGCTCAAGTGGACCCCCGGGACAAACTTTGGGAAGGGATGCCCCGGCACAGGCAGGGCCAGCGGAGCGGGCACGCAGCGGTCGCTGCTGCCCGCAGGGCTGACGGCTTCACACTGGAGACGACCTTCCCTCTCCGCTGACCTTCATGCCCATCAGCATCAGCTCTGCTGCCTTTCCACATCTCGGGATGCCGGCGGTGGCAGCGGCTGGGTGCGAGGCTGGGCTGCCGTGGCCGTGGGAGGCTGCTGGGTGGTGGGGGGCTCAGCCGGCGTGAGGGGTTTCGTGGGCAGACCCGGAGGGATTGGGAGTGGGTGCACTCGGCTGTGTAATTCAAAGACTTCGGCTCGCTAACAGGGGTTAAAAGGGGAGAGGTGTGATCTGTTGGGAAAATCATTAATGGTAACCTCTGACAGTGGCACTGCTCGTTAGCCTTGTCCTGCCACCCCTGCTCACCCACCCGCTTCGCCAGCACGGGGAGAAAATTGCTGCGGGGAGAAGGGGGACGATGGGAGGGGGCAGCGGGGGGAGCAACCACTGCTGTGGAGGGGGCTGTGCCGGAGCTGCCTGCTGAGCAGCCGCTCCCCATCGCCTCTCCCGTACGGAAATGCAGAAGGAACCGGTATGGAAAATACGTTCAGGCTGGGCATCCCTGGAACAGCTGGGGTGGTCTCGGCGGTGGGTGCTGCTCACCCCCGGGCAGGGTGCTGTTGCGGCTCGCCGTGACGGGGAGAAGGCTGCTGGATTTTTTGGTGTTACCCACTGTGGTGAAAGCTGCAGCGCCTGCATGGTCACCAAGGGGTGACCTTGAGAGGCAACGGGGGGATTTGCCTGCTTTAGCCTATTCCGTCTTGACTTTCTGCCATGACAAAGGACAAGGTGGGTGTCACCTGGGGGGGAGTGCTGCCGAAATGCCCGTCCTCTCGGAGCGTGTAGGAGACCCCCAGCCATCACCCAGGCATCACCGGAGGGGTTTTGGGCCAGAGCACCGCCAGCCACTCACCTGCAAGGACCCCGAGGCATCCCTGGAGCTGACGCGTGCCCCAGCCTCTTCGTGGTCCCTCGAGCCATCCCATTCCCGCAGATGCCCCGGGAATATTAGCAATGCTGTAAGGAAATGGGTGGCAAAACGGGAACGCTGCGGTCTCCCCGGTGCTGCACCCGCGGCGTGTGGCGTGTTCATGCCCTCCTGCACGCTGCCTGAAGTGACCCCCCCATTTTTTTGGAAACATTTAATACCCGGCCGCCTCACCGATGGGTGCCTGAACTCCCCTCCAGCTGGATTACAAAGGGGAACAGCCGTCAGCCCGTCTGGGGTACCCCAGCTTCCATGGGCTGCGAGCACCGGAGCGTTTGCAGGGCTCCCAGTTGAACTCATGGGCTGCTGCGGTGCGTGCCCCTGCCCCGTGCCGCCCGTGCCGGCACCAGCCCCGTTTCTGCCGAGCCGAATCACTGAGTGATGCTCCGAGAAACCCTCCCAATTCCCGGTGGTTCTTCTTCTCTTGGGCCTGCTCCAAAGCCTGTCGACGGCCCTGGAAGCCATTCTCAGATGGCTCCATCTGAGAAAAGAAAGTGTTGAAATACCACAGGAAACGCTGTTTTTCCGAGTTATCTGCATCGGCCAGAAATGGGAAAAAAACCCCAATTTTGGATGAAAGGCCAGTTTTTTCATCCTGGGCTTCAGCTCTCTGAAGTTCAGTTCAGCCAGGAACCGGCCAGAGTTTGGGCACAAAATGGGCGCGAGTGGTCCCGTGGGAGCGGCTCAGCCCGGCCGTGGGTGTCCCAGTCCCCGTTCCCCAGCACTGGGACCCTCCCGGGGCGCGGGAGGAGATGGGGCTGAGTCCCCTCTGCCAGAAAGCTGGGCTGCGTGTCGGCTGCAGCAACCTCGGTGGGTCCGCGGCTGTGGCGGCGGCACAAAGAGGCGGATTTTGGCTGCTGGGGACGCGGGGTGCCCCGGGGGCTGTGCGCGGTGGCTGTCCTGCTGCGGGACGTGGTACTCAGCAACCAGCTTGGGCTGCGCCGGGAGCCCCCAAACTTCTTCGCTGCAGCCAGGCCAGGGCTTCGTTTTACAAAACTGCCTGCGATTCTGGCTGTTTTTTGCACGCGAGCGCTGATATCCTGGGGGCATGGCTGACTTGGAGGCGAATGTTCAGACTTTGGCCTTGTCTCTGGCTTGGGGTCCTTTCTTTGCTCACAGCAAACATCCGTTTTAACCTGCTGCAAGCCCATGATCGCCAGCTTAACTGGCAGGGCCGGCTGTGCAAATACACGGGCGGCGGAGGACGCAGCTCTGCGCTGCGGGTCCCTGCCGGGAGCAGGGGCTGTGCGGGTGCTTCGTGCTCCTGCCCGCTGGCTTCCCGGTAAAAGCAGGAGGGCAGGGTGAGCCAGAGGACAGGCTACTCGGAAGCTTAAACTCTGGACCTGCCTCTCGCTGGCTTTTCAGATGACCTTTCAGATCTTAGAGACAGCCCACCACCCTGCCTCAGTTTCCCTACTTGCCAAACATCGCTGCTCGTCTCCTTTTTGCAGGCACTTTTTCTCAGGATTCCCAAGCTCGCTGCGGCCAGGGCAGCTCAGGAGTGTTCCTCCCCCTTGCCCAGGGCACCCCGAATAGCTCTGCATTTTATTCCATGAAAGACAAATGTATGTCACGTTGCGCAATGTGCACGCATAGGTGTAATGTAGATATTTATATGCAATGCATAATAGAAACGATCCCCACTTCAAGAAAGGTGAGGAGCTACTGGAGAGAGTCCAGCGGAGGGCTACGAGGATGAGGAGGGGACTGGAGCATCTCTCCTACGAGGAAAGGCTGAGGGAGCTGGGCTTGTTCAGCCTGGAGAAGAGAAGGCTGAGAGGGGACCTTAGAAATGCCTCTAAATATCTGCAGGGTGGGTGTCAGGAGGACGGGGCCAGACTCTTTCCAGTGGTGCCCAGCGACAGGACAAGGGGCAATGGGCACAAACTGAAGCAGAGGAAGTTCCAGCTGAACCCGAGGAAGAACTTCTTCCCTCTGAGGGTGACGGAGCCCTGGCCCAGGCTGCCCAGGGAGGCTGTGGAGTCTCCTTCTCTGGAGATATTCCAGACCCTCCTGGACGAGGTCCTGTGCAGCCTGTGCTGGGTGACCCTGCTTGGGCAGGGGGTTGGGCTGGGTGACCCACAGAGGTCCCTGCCAACCCCCACCATGCTGGGATTCTGTGATTCTGTGATTTGTGCATGGAGAGCGCTCTGCTCGAGCCGACCCCCAGGACAGACTTTGGGAAGGGATGCCCCGGCACAGGCAGGGCCAGCCCGTGCCCGGTGTGGGGCAGGGGCTGCTCCCTGCTGCCTTTGGCCTTGCCTGCTCCGATACCCGGTTTGCAGACGGGGCCGTGTCAGCTCCGGCGCTGCCCGCGGGGGAAGAGGTCGCAGGGCGAGATGGGCAGCGCAGGCAGGGACCGGCAGCAGCGACCACCCTGCCTGCTGCTGTGCCGAGTACCTGGCCAGGGGGCCGAGGCCTCCCCCTTCGGCGAGGAGGGAAAAATAATAATCTCCAAGCCAAGAAACGCGGAGCTGCTGGGAGCGTATTTATCGCGGTGAAGAAAAAGACTCTGTTCCCTGCCTCTCCGCGGCGGCTGTTTATCACACACGCAAGGGTATGGAGAAAATGTTCCGTTTGTTGGGTACGGCCGTCAACCCACACAGCGTATAAATTAAGGGCTTTTACATGCAGAGTTCCCGAAATAAAACACATACACACACAAAAGAGAGAGGAGTTTTGTGTCGGCCCCGGCGCGCTGCCTCTCCCTGGCTGTCCCTGCGCCGCGGCCCCGGCCGGCGCTGGCTCCCGTTCAGGAATTCCACATTATCTCCGACCGTTTCCAGCTTCCTCAGCAGGGAACAGCTCTGCTTCTGTCTTCCTGCAGCCACATCTGGAAAGTGTTACGCCAGGGTGTCAGCCGTCAGAGCCGGGCGGCTGCCATGCTCTCCCCCCGGCGCGCTCGCTCCTGCCGCCCTGCCTGCCTGCGCTGCCTGCACTGCCTATGCTGCGCTACCTGCGCTGCCTGCCCTGCCTGTGCTGCCTACACTGCCCTGCCTGCGCTATCTGCCCTGCCTGCCTGTGCTGCCTGCACTGCCTGCCCTGCCTGTGCTGCCTGCCCTGCCTACACTGCGCTGCCTGCGCTGCCTGCACTGCCTGTGCTGCCTGCCCTGCCTACATTGCCCTGCCTGCCCTGCCTGCGCTGCCTGCCCTGCCTACACTGCTCTACCTACCCTGCCTGTGCTGCCTTCCTGCCCTGCCTGCCGTGCCTGCCTGCCCTGCCTGCCTGCCCTGCCTGTGCTGCCTGCCTGCCCTGCCTACACTGCCCTGCCTGCCCTGCCTGTGCTGCCCTGCCTGCAGCCCTGCACTGCCCTGCCTGCCTGCCCTCCTGCCCTGCCTGCGCTGCCCTGCCTGCCTGCCCGCCGCCACACTCAGGCTTCAGAGCTGCCCTCCTGGGACGGCTGCAGGGCTGAGATTTCTCTGCCTGCCCTTTTCAGAGAGGTTTGGGGGAGCTTTCGTAGCCGCTGTCGGGACGGCGGGCAGAGTTGGCTCCGCAGACCCCCCTGGGTTGCTCTCCGCGGGCAGGGATGCTCTGCTGTGGTCCTCGGCTCTGCAGCCTGCTGGGAGGCGGCGGGGAGAGACGCAACCTGAATCCTCTTTACACACCTCAGGGGACTCCCCGTCGGCTCAGGGGACTTCACGGCTCCAGGCTCTGTTTCTGGGCTGGCAAAACCTGCGTCCCTGGGCTGCAGCGTGATAGGGACGTGGTGTTGCGTCTGCCCAGTGCTGGGGGTTAGAGAGGGGAGCTCGGGGGCTGAAACCTGCGCGATTCCCTGGTGCTGCTGGGAGGTGTTGGGAGAGGTGCTCCTGTGCTTGCTGGTAGCGGCCATGGGTTTATCTCGCCAGGGTTTCTTTCTGCGTCGAGGGGTGCCTGGGACGTAAAGGCATTTGGCTGTCAGCACCTCAGTCCATCAGGGGAAATCCCCGCCGCGTGTCGGGGGCACACGGAGAGGCTCAGCCGGACGGTTGCGGCGGGGGAGATGAGAACGGGAGGGCTCCCTGCGGCATCCCGGCGTTTTGGGGTTCGCTCCTTGGCGCCGCGGGTTTCGTGTGTTCCCCCGGCCCTCGCTGCGCGTGCGATGGTGACGCGGCGCGGAGGGAGGGAGCGTTGCCGAAAGCCGGTGCTTTGGGGATCGGTGAGCCTTTCAGAGCAAAGGACAGGGGGGAAGGCTGGTGTCTTGTTTTGAAACCGGGGGGTAATGACGGTGACCTGGAAGCGGGCTCGCGCGCCGTAATGAGCGGCGCGTGCAAGACACGCGAGGGTCTGGAGCGGGGAGGGGGGGTGGAAGTGGTTAAATGGGCCCGAACTTCTCATCAGCAGCAATCCCTGCAGTTGACTTTTGGCTTTTTTCTTTTTTTTTTTTTTTCTCTTGCTTTCAAACTGGCAGGCCTACCATTATGGGATTTTAAAATTAAAGGGAAAAAAAAGAAAAAGAAAACAGGCCTTGGTTTTATAGACCCTACAGATGCATCCGGCACCAAACTGATCCCAGCTGCAGCTCCACTGTCAATAGTGTTACACGAGGGATCAATCCCCTTCATTGTTTTATGTGGCCTCTACAGCATCATCAGCTAATTAAAGCTAATGGGTCCCAGAGCAGCACTGACAGCATCTGATCCTATCAGCCCGCGCAGCCGTTTCAGCTCCGCGGGCCGCTCCGGAGCCGGATCCTGCGCTCCAGACCCTGCCGAAAGCCTGCGGTGGCTTGGGGGATCAGGCTACGGATCGATGGCAGCGGTTGTTAAACAAACGTTGCCGGATTAATGTCAGCTCCGCAGGGGGAGGAGGTCGATGGCTGCTAATTTGAAAGGGGTGGGAAGAGGAAGGGGACGCTGTGACAGCGGTGACAAGGGATGGGGGGGGAGAGGCCAGACTGTCGAAACGCTCCCCACGTCTGTGGCAGCGTCTGACCGTTTCCCAATCTCGGATTTATCATCGCCCCGGGTAGGCGGCTGCGCTGGAGAGGAGCCCGGCCGCGTCCCCACGGGCATTCGAGGTGCCTGAAACACTTTGCTTTGTGCCTGAAGGGAGGCGAGGTGGCCTTGGGCTGTCCCCGTGGGAGACAGGGACCCCCGCACCCTTTCTGCCTGCAGACCTTGGCGTCAGCATCTCCCCCATTGTGGCAGAGCATTAAATCTCCGCTTCGTGGTTTTCCTTTCCTTGTGTTCCTGTTATCTGTCGGCTGGGGCTCAGGGATGCCTGGGGATGCCCAGGGATGCGGGTTGGGAAGGTTTCCACTCCCACAGTCGAACCACCCTGCGCTGCAGCCAGTCTGTTTTGGACTCTGTTCTCTTTTTCCCTCTTTTTTCCCTGATTTCTGTGTTGCCAGGGAGGGTGAGATGGGATGGGGAGGGTGGCTGGTGAACCCGTCGCTTGGTCCCGTACCTCCACGGAGCAGGCAGGACAAGGAAACTCTCTTTTCAAGAGTACTTTTGAAATCCATCCCACCGTTACTCGGGGATGAGCTGTCACCGCAGGTGGCTTTGCTTCTGTTTGGTGGCAGAACGGGCCGGCGCGTTGCTCGGCGGGCGAACGGCCCCTGCCCCGGCCTCTCCGCAAAGCAAGTGGAGCTGCGCCTGCCCGGGGTGGGCTGGCTCGGTGACTGGGGGGTGCGTGGCCCCCACGAAATCGGGCAGGAAACCTGGGTCAGAAGCAGCAAGGGGACCCTGGAGTCCCAGCCCAGGGAACGAGGGTCCTGGCACCTACTTGGCAACTTGGTGGGCAAATACAGTCCCATTGGTTTAACCAGGGATGCTGGGCTCTGCCCAGAGACTCAGTGAAGATGGAATGTCCTAAAATTAGCTTTTCTCCTCCTGTGCCAGTGAGGTAGAACCCGTCTGGGGGAATCCTCGGGGTTTTGCAACCTGTTGCTGTCTCTCTGGCTCCCTTTGCAGCCCCAAGCCCAGCCGGTGGCCCTGGGAGGCGATGTCCAGCCTGGTGACAGGAGAACCAGGGGAGAAGGACAGGCTCCCGACACATCCCTGCCCCATAAAGCGAGTTGATTATTAACTCCTGCAGCTTTTATATGAATTCCAGGGCATTTTCCCTGGGCTGGAGCCATCTGCGGCGTGCACCGTGCCCTCCTTCACCTCTCCCTTTGGCTCTCTGCAGCTTGATTTTTCCTTGCTTTGGCGTTGGGTGAACGTGATGCTCCAGGGAGCAAAGAGCTGTAGTGGCTTGTTGCAGGGGTGCAGCCCCGCTCCATGTAGCTCTCTCTTTGTCTCCGGGGCTTCATCCAGCACCAGCATCACCCTGCAGCCCCGCTCCGGGCTGTGCTCCCATCGCGCAGAGCCTGCACGTGCCTGGCTGGCTCTGCCCTGCCCCGGCTGATGCCGGCCTGGACTCATCGGTAGGAAATACCGGCCGGCCGTGCCAGCGCGTGTCCCCGCTCCGGCGAGGCTCTTGCCTCCTGCGGCAGCGCGGGACGAGGCCGTCGGGTCCTCCCTTGCCCGGGCTGCAGGTCAGCCTCTCACAGGTCTCTGCTGGAGGGACCACCGCCATTAGCAGCTACTCCTGGCTTCCCTTTCCCAATTCTTACAAACTTGGGGCCATGTTGGGGTGCAGAACTTACCCCGGTATTTAAACCACAGCTGCTCTTGTAGGTCCTGGGTCTTTAAGGAGGTGCGGGGTGCACCTCCCCTTGTGCCTCTTGCTGCCCCGTCTTCTTCTTCCATGCCTTCCTCCTCGAGGTGCATGTGAGTGCAGCAGTGGTCTGCCCTGGCCTGGCTCTCCTGGATGAGCTTCTCTTAGAGATGGACCTCCCAAGCTTTGCACGAGGGGCTGTGTCCCCTGAGCGTCCCCCTCGTCTCCTGTGCAGCTCTGGAATCTGCCACCTGGGGCTGCATTTCCAAAGCCCAGAAGTCCAGTGTGCTGGTGGGTCGTAGACATTTCTTCAAGCCCCTGAGCTGGTGGAGGATGCTCCAGTGCTGGGACTCTTTCGCTCCAAGGAGCTTTGCCCAGGGGATGTGGAGGACACAGAGAATCTCTGGATTTGTCTGGAGTTGATGTTGCCCAGAAAATCTTTATACCACCCCTGCAGTAGCTGGGCTGGGGAGGGTCTGTCCTTTGGGACTGGCCCTTGGCTTTGAGCTTTGCATTCCCTCCAAGACTTCAAAGAGAGGAAAAGCCCGAGGAAAGCTCCCTCCCACCACTGCTTTTTCATCCATCACCCCCTGCATCCACTTGCTCTGAGGAGTCTCTTAAGCAGGCTGTTCCTGCTGAGGTTAGTGGCAAGGTTTGAGAAGTGGTTTGAACGCCAGACTCGAAGGAGGTGCTCGAGGCAGGAACGCTCCCGGGGCTGTTGCCGGCTGACATCTGGGCGCTCCGCAGAGCTCTGGTGTCAGCGCAGCTGAAGGCAGAGGAGGTGGGAAGCCCCAGACACCCGCAATTTGTTTAATAAATATTTATTTGGAGGTGACAAATGCTCTCCTGGATAAAGCCGAGTTAGCAGAGGGAGGATTGCGAGGCAGTGACAGGGTGTGCTTTTTTGAGGGTTTACCATGGGGATGTTGAAACGAGCAGCTGATGAGCTGGAGGATGTCGAAATCCGCCTTTGTTTCCCGACGTGGGCTGCCTGACGTCAGGGGCCGCAGGCACGCGTGCCCCTTGGCAGGCGAGTGCCCGGCACGAGGTACCCTCGTCCTGCCGGGACGGCAGCAACCTGGCTGGGAGCTGGCGTCGGACCCCTCGCGTGGGTAAGATGCGATGGGGGGGTTGGGAGACGGCGAGGATGCAGCAACCCCACGGTCGGGATCTAGTCTGGATGATAAAAAGGGTAAAGTTTAGTTGTTCTCTTAAAAAGGAGAAGCGAAGGGAGGAGGGCTGGCCCGGGATGGGGGGGTGATGGGTGCTGTCACCTTGCTGCACCTCGGGGCTCTGGTGGATGATTTTGTGGTGCTTGGAGCGGGGACAGGGCGGATGCCCCAGGCATTAGCCCCGTCTGCCCCTCGCAAAGCTGGCCCTGTCCTCTTGGGGAAATGGGAAAATCTGCTGCGGTTTCTCCCCTTGTCCATCTGTGTGTGATTTGGGAAGGGGAAGCATTCTGTGTTGGGACTTTGAGGGAACTTTCTGTGTGTGAGACCAATATCCAGCAGAGCTTGTCTGGGCACCGGGGCTGCTGTGTGCTGTAGGCAGCGGGGACGAGCCCATCTCCCGGGGTTTGGCTCTATCCTTGCTCCATGGCGGGCTCGGCTCGCCCTCAGCCAGCCCCGGTGCTCAGCTCTTCCACCACTCTCTCGTTCCTCTTAGCAAGCCGACATCTGACCGCGATACCCATCACCGCGATTAACGCCTGCTAGAGACGAGGCACGGGGTGGGATGCTGCCGGGCTGCGGGGAGCGCTGCGTTCGTCCCGGGGTGGGCTGGGGGCTGGTGGCCACCACGTCTGTCCCTGTCCTGAAGCTTCTGCTGCTGCTTCTGCTGCTGCTGGGCCCTGTGCTGCGAACGTCCCCGCGGTACCCCCAGCTGCAGAGAGCGAGGGGATGAGCCGGGCAGCTCCGTGCCAGTGACTCAGTATCTTCTGGCTTCGGAGGAAGCGGCTGCCGGAGATGCTGATGCGATGCTGATGCGCGTGGGCAGCAGGGCAGCGCTCGGCGTCCTGCCGTGGCTCGGCCCCGCGCCGGAGCGGGAGCCCGGTGTCCGGCGGGGTGTGGGAGTCCAACCTGCGCGGTTCCCTGCAAGGCACAGGCTCCCAGCATCTCGTCTGCGGCACATCGGGACGCTGGGGCCAGCGTGCTGCTTGCGAGCGGCTCCAGCTTGGGGCGGACACAAGTACCAAGAGTTTCCAATCTCGGTTTTGCTTGCGCAGGGAGGTTTTGGCAGAGGATGAGGAAGGCAGGGCTGTGCCGGGGTTGGGAGCTGCTTCCAGGGCGGCTTGCCTGGCCGTCCTCGCCCTCTGTGTGCCCCGGGGAGGCGTGGGGCTTGGCTCTCCATCATGGCTCGGTTGTCTCTCTCGGTGGACTTCAAGTCTTGGTGGAAAGCCCAGGTGGAGGGGCGATGCTGTGGGGTGATTTTCGCACTGTGAGACCTTCCCTGGGGCTGGTAGCCCTCACTTAGCAGACAGCTACTGTGCAGACACTGGCCTTTTGGAGTCAGAGGCTTGGCGTGAGCCCTCCCGGCTGCTCCTGGCTCTGCGGGTCCTCAGGCCCCATGCTGCCGTGGAGGGAGAAACTCGCTCGTCTTCGCTGCGGCTGCGCGTGGAAGTGGGTTCAGCGAAATCAAACCTCAGGAAACGCCCGGCCCTGGCGCTGGAGGAGGTTTGACTCCCCAGGAGCAGCGTAGCTCAGGGAGTGAAGCACCCGGGCCATGTCTGAGCAAGCACCGAGGGGCTGTTGTGCTGCTCCACCATCCCCTCTCCTCCCATGGGGACAAGTGGTGGCAGAGCCAGCAGTGGCCGAGGGGGAGGGAGCCCGCGACCTGGGAGATTAATAATAGAAACGCTGGCATCCGTTTTAGATTAGCCAGAGAAAGCTCAGTACCCATCTCGCCCAGCATGTAACTTTAATGCCGAGATAATGAGCAATGATATTTATTTGTAAAAGATCTGGAGATATCACTGCCCGGGGAGCAGCCAGGAGCTGTCAGAGCCCGCTTCGTCCCCGCTGCGGCTGCTCCAGGCTGTAACCCAAGAGCTCTTCTCCAACCGGCTCACTTTTCACGCTCCAGCTCCGTTAACCAAGCCGGGCACGTGGTCCCACTCAGAGCCCTGGCCAAGATTTACTCAAGCTGCTCGTGATTTGGGCCGTCGCGGCGAGGAGACGTCTGCCTTGCAGGATGGGCTAGAAACATCCCGCGGCACCTGCCGGTCGAGCTGCTGCGGTGGGGTTTAAAGCCTTCTCCCATCTCCGAGCCTTCCCCGCTGCCGTCCCCTCTCCCAGCTGTCCAGGCATCGTGGCTGGCGCGGGGAGGAGGTGGCACGACGTTGGCTGAGCTGCCGAGGGGAGGGCGGTCGGGGCTGAGATTTTGGGGCCGTTTTGGGGTGTTTGGGGGCAGACAGCTTTTCCTGGTGCCTGGGCTTGCCTCCTCCCAGCTGGGTCCAGACAGACGTCTGGGGCAGTGACGGCCCCTGGTCTGGGGAAGGAGTTGGGACTTGTGGGCAGCTGGGCTCCCTCAAACCTCCTGGTCTGGGGACAGGGCTGCTCATAGAATCCCAGCATGGTGGGGGTTGGAAGGGACCTCTGTGGGTCACCCAGCCCAACCCCCTGCCCAAGCAGGGTCACCCAGAGCAGGCTGCACAGGACCGTGTCCAGGTGGGTCTGGAATATCTCCAGAGAAGGAGACTCCACAGCCTCCCCTTTCCCTGCCTGGGCTGGTCCGAGAGATCTGAGGGACGCACGCACCGCCGTGTCCAGCCTTGTGTTGTGTAACTGGACAGGAGACAGGCTTAGGCTGTGCTCGGCAGGTGGGTGTCCCTGCCTGATTAAGCCATCCCCTGGGTAATTACTGGGTTAAAGCCTGATGAGATAATGCTTCATTATTTTTGTGCTATTGGGGGATTAGGAGCAGTGGGATTTCTCAAAGGCTTTATCTCTGCTAAGATCCTTGGGCTGCGAGGCACGTTTGCGGGCGGGTAAGAGGACCTGGGCTCTGCCAGCCCCCCGGCCCCGCTTGCCTTCCCCGGGGGGTACGTGCTGGGGGTGGGGGGCAGTGGGTGCAGCGGCTCCGGGTGAGGGAGGACCCGGCACAGGGGGGCTGCTGGCTCCCAGCAGAGGCTGGTGAGGCTCTGCCATGAGGGATCTCCTTTTAGTGCTGTTGCAGCCCCATCCATCACGGCGTTGCTGCGGCGGGCTGCGCGCCAGCGAGGGGAGGAGGTGACACTTACAAATAAACAGGGAGGTGGGTGTTGCGCGCCGAGGCAGGGAGCAGAGGGCGTCCCGGGGGGCTTCTCCCATGATTTATGGCTGAGGCGACAAGGAGCGATCAGCGTGGTCTTTGGAAGCTGTTTACTAACAGTGTCGTCTCCTTGCTGTTACGCCGGCGTGGGCTGCTCGCGGGGGTTGCAAGGGAAAACATCTCCCGTGCATCGCTCCTGCGACGCAACCAGCCCCCCCCTCCCCAGAGCCCACCAGGGTGCTGATGGGACCGATGCTCAGCCCTCAGAGAATCCCAGGGATGCTCTTAGGAAGGGATTTGGGTCGCTGGAAGCAGCAATAGAGTCGAATGTGCTGAATGAAACAGGCCTGGCTCGGCGGAGCTCCCCTCCTCGCTGGCACCCCGGCGCAGCCAGCCCTCGAGCCGGAGGGATGGGGCTGGCACCCGAGCGGGGAGGCAGGCGGGCTGGACGCGGGCCAGGCTGCGCACTTGATCCAAACACAGCTGGAGCTGATCTGATGAAGTGAGAGGTTAAGAAGAGAGCATCTGTTATCAAAAGGGGACACACAGTGGGAAACTGTAAGCTCTTTATTCCCCCCACCCCACCCCCTCTGTTCAGTGCATCATCTCTGACTTTATTTCTTTGATTTATTAAGGAAGCCTGCGCTTCCGGGGCTGTAATTAAGTGCCACTGTGTGAGCTTTTGATAGTGAGTGAATGATATAATGGCTTGCACATTCGCCGTCTGCTCAAGTACTTTAGGATCGAGATAGCGGGAGGAGGGATTTCTCCTGCCCACTGGGGAAGGGCAGCGGTGCCGGGGCCGAATCCCGGCCGGGTTTGGCGTTGTTTGCCTGACGATGGGGGGGGGAAATCACAGAATCATAGAATGATTTGGGTTGGAAGGGACCTCAAAGACCATCTGGTTCCAACCCCCTTGCCATTAGCAGGGACATCTTCCCCCAGCCCAGGGTGCTCAGAGCTCCATCCAACCTGGCCTTGAACACTGCCAGGGAGGGGGCAGCCACAGCTTCTCTGGGCAACCTGGGCCAGGGCCTCACCACCCTCATGGTGAAGAATTTCTTCCTAATATCTAATTTAAATCTGCCCTCTTTTAGTTTACAGCCATTCCTCTGTGTCCTATCACTACACCCCCTTGTGAAAAGCCCCTCTCCATCCTTCCTGTCGGCCCCTTCAGGCACTGGCAGCTGCTCTAAGGTCACCCTGGAGCCTTCTCTTCTCCAGGCTGAAGGGATGCAGAGCCCCTTAGCCCTGCGCTGGGAGCACGGCTCTGGAGGGCACCCGTGACCCAGGCGGCAGTTCAGCTGAGAAGGGAGTTCACGTCCCCTTGCAGAAGACCATCACGGGAGCTTTATGGGCTGCTGGAGACTGAATCAGGTGTCGACCCTTGCAGATGCCCTCGTTCCCTCCCAACCTTGCGTGGTGCTGGAGGTGGAGAGCAGACCATGGCCCTTCAGCTGCCGTACCGTGGTGCCATCCCTCCCTTGGGGTGTTTTTAGGGTGGAGAGGCCGTGCCCTGCATGCCGCCTGCGCCCCTGCGAGAGGTGCTGCCCGCACCGTGTTAGGTTTTGGGCCTCTCACTGCAAGAAGGACACCGAGGGGCTGGAGCGTGTCCAGAGAAGGGCAGCGAGGCTGGGGAGGGCTCTGGAGAACAAGTCCCATGAGGAGCGGCTGAGGGAGCTGGGGCTGTTCAGTCTGGAGAAGAGGAGGCTGAGGGGAGACCTTCTCGCTCTCTGCAGCTCCCTGACAGGAGGTTGGAGTGAGGGGGGTTGGTCTCTTCTGCCAAATAGCTAGCGGTAGGATGAGGGGAAACAACCTCAAGTTGCGTCAGGGGAGGTTCAGGTTGGATATTAAGAAAAATGTCTTTACTGAAAGAGTGCTCAGGCACTGGACCAGGCAGCCCAGGGCAGTGGGGGAGTCCCCATCCCTGGAGGGGTTCAAAAAACGTGTAGATGTGGCACTTCGGGACGTGGTTTAGCAGGCGTGGGGGTGCTGGGGTGATGGTTGGACTCGATGATCTTAGAGGTCTTTCCCAACCTCAGTGATTCTATGACTCTGTGATTCCCGGCACAGGCCAAGGCTCCCACACGGGGCTGGCACTCCTGGCATGACCGTAATGCCAAGGGAAGGGGGCTCTGCTGGCTCTCCGAATCAGGAGTCTCGGGCAAGTGGTCCGGCTTGCATTCCCGCTGGGCATCTCCATGTACCACGCTCTGGGCTGCCCGGCACCGGGGTCTCTGACGCTGCCGGCAGCCCTGTCCCTGTCCCTGGGGTGTCCCAGGCCACTTTGGGACCTGGTGGTCACTGCTGATGTCTCTGGCTTTCGCCCCGGGCTCTATTCTGGCCTCGGGTGCCGGGACGGCTGCTGAGCCTCCCTCTGTGCCCTCAGTGCTGCTCCGACACCCCGTTCCCCGACACCTGGTCCTTAGGCAGAAATACATTTCTTTTTGTTATAGGGATCATTTTTGGTAGATAAATAGGATTATTGTAGTGGCTTGGCCAACAGCCACAGAAGGAGCAGGCTCGGGGTCCGGAGCAGCATTTCGGCTGCGTGCGCTTACGCGCTTCTGCTGCTGGCGCTGGAGGTGGCAGGGGGAGGAGGAGGAGGAGGAAGAGGAGGAGGAGGAGGAGGAGGAGGAAGGGGTAAAAAAAAAAAACCCACTACGTGTAAATAAACTTAAAAATAAAAAGTGACAGAGATTATTTACTGCATAATGAACTAAAATGTCCAACCTCCCACCGAGCGGTAACACTGTTTATAAACTACAGAAAGGGTTTTTTTTCCGTGGGCAGTAAATCTCACTCATCCCAGCCCCGGCAGTGAGGAGCGTGCGGGATGAATAGGCTGGCGCTGAACGCAGCCTCCTCGCTCCGGCGCTCCCTCCAGCCAGCTTCTCTGCTGGGTGGGTTTTTTTCCCCCCTTTGCCCACATTTGCTTTTCCTCCCTTCCTCCTCTCCTTCCTGATCCCCTCTGCCGGGCCGAGAACGGGGTTATCTGGCCAGGAAGAAAGGAGGAATCTGTCCCTGTGCCTCGGCGTGTCGCATCCGCTCGGTTTTGTTTGTTTGCTTGAAAAATGCCCCCCCCCTCCCATCTCTGGGTGGCAGCTGGAGAGTGGCCTCAGATAATCACAGCATGATTTTTTTTTTTTTTTTTATTCCTATTAAATAAAGCCTCCTGTAGCCTGCAGGCAGGTTTTGTCCGGTGGCCCCCATCCTGCTCCTGTGCTCCTCGCTCTGCTAATGGGGCATGAGAGCGATGCTAATCTAAGTCGGACCCCAGTGCTACGGGCAGATCCCCCCAGGACCCATGTCCCAGGGACACGGTGGCTCTTGCGCAGGCACCATCCCTTTGAACCTGGCAGGGTGGCAGGCAGGACTGACATCCCCTGCCCCACAGACGGCATCCAGCCCTCGAGCGATTGCAGGCACAAAATAGCTATCGATATTCTGTCTCGGGGAGAGAACCGCGGAAAATAAATATACGGTCTGAGCATCGGTGGGAAGGAGAGCGTCTGAGCTGGGGGGCGAGCTGCTTGGGAGAGGCTGAGCTGCTTTGGGTTCAAAGGGACGATGACAGTTTGTTCTGGGCTAAAACCGGGTTTGGGAGCTGTTCAGGCCTCGCATGACACACGGCTGTTGGCGGGCGAGCGCGGTGCTACGAGTGGAGCTGGTGGCTCTCAAACTGGGAAGGGCTGGGAGCTGGTACCCACCGCGGGAGAGGGACCAAAGTCAGGTCCGGTGGGAATTCTGGACGTGCCTGACTTTCCCCCGGGACAAATCAGGCACCTCAAAAACTTCAGACCATAACTCACAGGGTGATGTACTCCTAAAGCAAGAAAGAAAATAGTAAGTTATCTATTCCCATTTGAGTTTAATATCCATAATCTGCCATTAATCAAACTGGGACTATGAGATCCTTACTTAGGCCTAATCAGTGTGTAATAGATTATCTACGGGAACTAATAAAAGGTAATTATCTATGCTTTGCAAGTTCCAATTACTGTACTTATATGATCAATTAATTCTCGTAACAGTTTCCCAGGTGGGATTTGCGTGACAGCGTTGCGCTGACTCCCGGCAGAGGTTCGGTGCGGGCCTGGCAGCGCGGCTGCCGGCGGCATGGATGCGGGCAGGGATGCAGAGCGGTGCAGGCGGCGGGGGTAGGATCCTAGAATCACAGAATGGTCTGGGTTGGAAGGGACCTTCAAAGGCCATGCAGTCCAACCCCCTGCAGTGAGCAGGGACATCTTCAGCCAGGCCAGGTTGCTCAGAGCCCCGTCCAACCTGACCTTGAATGTTCCCAGGGACGGGGCATCGACCACCTCTGTGGGCAACCTGTGCCAGGGTTTCACCAACCTCAGCATAAAACATTTTTTCGTTATAGCCAGTGTCAGTCTACCCTCCGTTAGTTTAAACCCATTTCCCCCTGTCCCATTGCTACAGGCCCTGCTAAAAAGTCTGTCCCCATCTTTCTCATAAGCCCCCTTTAAGTGCCAAAAGGCTGCTCTAAGGTCTCCCTGGAGCCTTCTCTTCTCCAGGCTGAACAGCCCCAGCTCTCTCAGCCTGCCGGCACGGCGACCCCGGCACATCCCAAGCTCTCCCAGCTGCTGAACTGGGAAAAACCACCTCCGTGCGAGGACCTGCTGGGCAGCAAGGGGCTGGCGTTCGCAGGCGTTCAGCCGTACGCCACTGGTCCTGTCCCCAGCCAAAGCGCTTCTGCCCTGTGCCGTTTCCCTCCCCGAAGAGCATGGAGCGTGGGTTCGGCAGCCGCTCGGCCCCGTCCGTCGCTGCGCGTCCCAGGGGACATCGCCCCTGTCTCAGCGTCACCTCGGGGAGCCCCGGTGCTCCCTTCCCATGCCCCTGCCCCACCAGCACAGCAGGCAAAGCCCCGTGCGAAGGCAGCTGGCTCCGGTCATCTCCTTCTCCCGCCTGTCCTCGCGTCCCTCTCGCTGGCTTGCAGAGTCATGGTAAGGTCTTAAAGGAGGAGGAGGAAATATTCCAGCAATGTCTGTGCAGTTTTAGGGATGGCTTAAAATTACAATAAATTTGAGACACTTTACATGTCCACTTGGGGCCCAGCATTGTTGTGGTAATTTGAAGCAGATTGAGTCAGCGCTTGTGGCAAATGGCAGATCTAAGGGCTCTAGCAGGAACCCAGGGATGGAGGAGGAGAGGTGGTGGGGAATGAAGGAGAACACCATTTCTGCGATGCCGGTTGAAGCTACAGAGCCAAACCCTGCCAGGCTGACCCTGGGCACCTCTGCAGTGGTGCAGCCCTGCCTCACGACTCAGCCTGTGGTTCTTCCTTCTCTTTTGGGGGATTTTTTACTCTTCTGGAGCTCAGTAATCCAGTGTCACCCTTCTGTTGTCCGCAAGACTGCGCCGTCTCGGGGTGTGTTTTGGGTGAAGCTGCTCACCTGGACCTGGGGTCCTGAAGCCAGGTCCTACCCCTGAGGTGGCCTTAATGGGACATGGGGATGTGTCACCTCTTCATAGGATCAGAGAATAGAATCATAGAATCGTTAAGGTTAGAAAAGACCTCTAAGATCATCAAGTCCAGCTGTCAGCTCAACACAACCATGCCTGCTAAACCGTGTCCTGAAACTATTTCCTCCCTACCCACAGGATTTGGATGGTGAGCCAACCCCTCCTTACAAGGGCAGATCCACAGCCCTTGGGAGCCCAGGCCTGAGGGTGTTAGGGGAAAGTATTTGATGGGTTGAATTAAGTTCTCTCAAGCTCTTCCTTGGCACGGTGAGGTTGGACAGAGATTTGGTAACGGGAATCCCACTCGTTGGGGTTGTGCCTTGCCTGCAAGGGCTGCGGGGTTGCAGCCCAGCGAGCTGCCGGCTGGTCGGGGTGCTGGAAGGAGCAGAGCTGTGCCTCCAGCCAGGCCGGGCGCTCCGTCGCCATCCTTGCTCTTACTTGGCTTATTCCTGGTGCAAAAAGGAGAAAGGAAAGGATAAGGAGGCCTAAGGCTGCGTGGGGGAATGGCTTTCTCCTGGGAGACCCTGGGGCTTTGAGAACGTTTCTGAGCCAGGAGCACCTTGTGCCCACACAGAGCAGAGACCCAGAAAGGACCACTCGGAATATTTCGGTCTGATTTCAAGCTTTGCAGAGGGTTTCATGTCACTGCAAAGGAACAGAAACAAGAATTTGTTTCAATACAAAACTTATTTTTTAAAAAAACACTGTCAACATGGGATCTTTTGAGAATTTCCATTGTTATTTCCTCCTTCCCCCCAAACATGAAATTAATTCATCTGTTTAAGTCCCTTTTCTGGGAATAGTCTTGGTTTCATTGACATTTTTGGTTAAGAAGGGAAAAAGCAAACCCACCAAAAACACAAAAAGAAAAAAGAAAAACCAACCCCTCCAAGCCTTTCTACTTAAAAAAGAAACTCCCCTCCCAGCTCTCCCAGTGACCATGATACAAACACTGCTTTGTTCCCAGCGTGGTTGATGTTCTTCCCAACTTGCTCTGAGCGGCTCTGCCAGCCTGGGAGCCGGACGGGAAGGGGCTGTGTCCTCTCTGCTGTTGCATGAACTCCAGGACACGGTGGCATCGGTGGTGCAAGAGGGGTGTTTGCTGGCGGAGGGCATCTCGGTGAGGCTCCTCTGTGGTGGCCACGGCTGCCTGGCTTGGTGCGAGTGCTGCGTTTCGGTGCCCTGCAGCTTTGCTGGCTGGAGGGATGGGGAGGTGGAGGTGGAGGTGGGCAGCTGAAGCATCTGCAGAGGCTCGCAGCACCTGAAATACCGGATCTGAGGGCACAAAGTGATGCTGAGGACAGGGACTGGCTCAAGGTGCAGCGCAGATGCCCCAGCACAGCCCCCTCCTCTCCCCATCGCTGCGTGCCAGCCCCCCGGCAGGACCCTCCTCAGCCCCGTGCTGTCCTCCTGCGCCGATCCCATGCGGTGCGCTCTGCCCCGTGCCCGACAGCCTCTGCTGGGCTGCTGGCCTCGTCCGCCACTGCCTTCGGGTTTATTCTCCAAGCCTTGGCCACCATGTCCAGCCAGGCGGCACGCCGTGGGGAGGAAGCGCTCTTCGTGCTGCAGAAGCCCTCGCAGCACCCAACCGCAGCACCCAGCCGCTTCCAGAGCTGCTTTTTTCTTCTTCTTTTCTTTCTTTTGTTTCTGTTTCTCTTTTTTTTTTTCCCTTTTCCGAAGCAAGCCACCACAGGCTCCTTCAAACATTCCCCTGAAGATTATTCTCCTGCTGTCTGCAACATGTTTGCAATGCTGAAACTCCCGTTGCCCCATCCCATCTTTCTGCGCCTGCTTTCTTTTCTTGGCTCAGCTTCTGGCTTCCAGGGACAAAGTCTGGGCATGCCAGTTCCCATTCAATACATTTTCATACCTTTGATTCCACCTTTTCCCTGGCAGCCCGGGGCCGGATCCCGGAGGCTGTGCAGACATGACTCACTGTCCCCTGGATGTGCCGGCGCGGGGCACGGCTGCCAGCTTTACCAGGTAGTGGTGGGTTCAGAGCTCAACACCCACCCTCTGGCTGTGTCCAGCTGATTTACACCTTTCTGGGACAGCTTGTCTTGCACTAAACTCCAAAATTAGCTTGAGGACGAGGTCGCAGGGTCAGGCAGGTGATGCTGGCTGGCGGGCTCAGGCTCCTGGCGCGGGTGCTGGGCTCACCCGTGGGTTCCTGGGTGCAGGAGGGCAGGGATGCCGTGCCCCAGCCTGGCTGGCTGACACGTGATTCGTGTCATCAGACAACGGTCAGCGTTAATCTAATATTTCACATTGCACTAATCACGGATCTTGTTTGAGAAAAAACCCGATCAACCCTGTGTGATAGGATTTGTGAAGTGTGGTCTCGTGGGGTCGGTGGAAAGCTGCTGGCTGCAGCGGGTGTAGAAGAAGACCAATACGGAGCAAAAATGCCACCCTTGGTGACGTAGAATCGCTGCTGAATAGCTGCTTGGCAGCGGGAAAAGACCAATAACTTTGCTCGGATTACGAAGCGTGTGGTTTGGCCAAGGCTGGCTTAGCAAGGGTTGGACGCAGATAGACACGTGTTACGGACCATCTTTGCATTTGTTTGCTCGCTTGGTTTGAATTGGTAACTCAAGCCTCTTCCCTGTGGTGAGATCCTCCCAGCTAAGGAAGTTTTAGCATAGAGAAGTTGCTTAAGGAAGAGAAAGGATGCTGGACGCGGCGTAAAGTGAGAGCGACCGCTGTTACCGCAGACGCTTCCCGACCTCTGTTAACGAAACCCTCGGCGCTCTTTGCGCGCTTCTCGCCGTTCAGCCCCTTTTCCCGTGCAGTTATTTTCTAAGCCAACAGTGCAGGTTTTATTACTACTGCTTATTGTTTAAATAGTGCCAGAGGTGTACAGAGCGCTTTCAAAACAGAGGAGGAAAAGGTCCTTACTCAGAGGCATTTTTATTATAATTTAGGTGGTTGTAGAAGAAGTAATTGAGGGTGAGAGGGGGCGGGCAGCACTGCAGACTGGTGTCAGAGCAGCAAGGCGAAAGGACCAGCTTTGAGGTCCTCCTGCGATCTTCGAGCTGGGGCTAGGGATGCTGGTCTTTGGCAAGGTGGCAGGAGAAGCATCGGCTCTGCCACACCAGGTTAAGCTGTCGCTCCCTCAGATACAGCTCCTCTGACGACGGCGAGATCGCAGGGCTTCCAAAAGGGAAGGGACAAACAATCAGGGACTTGTGCCACCCGGCAACGCACTGACCCAATTGTGCACTGCTGTGTGAGGGGAGGGAGATTCCTCCCTGACCCTTGTACTCATCAGCCTATGCCCTGAAGCATGAGATTTGATTTTCTTTATCTGGCTTTCCATAATTGCAGATGTCGTGTTTGGTACTCCCTGTATCCCACCCCTTGGAAACAGCATTTGCTGCGTTTGACTCAGTGGACCTTCTCCTCCGGGAATTCGATCCTGACTCTTTCCTGGGAAGTGCCTGGGAGGAGGGAAGGAGACCTGGTCCCATCAACCTCCCCAGCACTTGGGGGTTTTTCCCTGGTGTGTGGTGGTTGCTGGTTGCTCAGCTGGGGAGGGCGAGTGTCCCCCCACATTGTGGCACGTTCTCCCCATTGCCGTGGACAGGCTTTATTCCGACCTCCCTAAAATATCTGGAGTTTAATTTCTGTGTAGGTATTTGTGAGAGTCACCCAGGAGTTATCGTTGCTCCCTCTTTGCTGGACCCCAAGGACCAGAGTGTGCCAAGGCCAGGACTAAGTCCTGCTACTGGTTTTTCTTTTGATGAGCAGGCGCTGGAGGATGCCTGAGCAGCTCCAGGCTTGGAGGGGCCCCATGGTATGTGAGCAGGAGGTGCTCCTCGTGCCCTGTTGAGGATAACTTCTCCATCAAGCGTGGCTGGGGCTGCGCAGGCAGCGATTGCTGGTGTGGCTTGGGTGCCCTTCGCTGCCTGCTGGGGATCAGGGACCCAGGGCTTGCTTGGAAAAGCAGCCATCGTGTGTTCCCTCTCCTTGACATTGGTTTCTCCAGGGCTTTGCTGGCCCTGAAGAAGGACAGAGTGTTCTGGCAGGGGATCTGCTGGCCAGGAGGGACTGTTCAGCCGGGGAGGTCCCTGTGAACCCCGGGGTGGTGGATGGACACATGGCTGGCTTGGTTTGCTGACCCTGTGGGTGTGTGTCGGAGCCTGGATGCTCACCGGCGCTGGCAGGGAGACCTGTCCTCCTCTCAGACCTGCTCGCTGGGCAGGCTGCGTGGGGTGCAGCTCACCTCCAAAACGGAGTGGGAGGTGGTTTGCTTTGGCGTAAGAGTAATGGGTGGAAGAGAAGGCTGAGAGGGGACCTTATAAATGCCTATAAATATCTGCAGGGTGGGGGTCAGGAGGATGGGGCCAGACTCTTTCCAGTGGAGCCCAGCGACAGGACAAGGGACAACGGGCACAAACTGAGGCAGAGGAAGTTCCAGCTGAACACGAGGAAGAACTTCTTCCCTCTGAGGGTGATGGAGCCCTGGCCCAGGCTGCCCAGGGAGGCTGTGGAGTCTCCTTCTCTGGAGATATTCAAGCCCCGCCTGGACACGGTGCTGTGCAGCCTGCTCTGGGTGACCCTGCTTGGGCAGGGGGGTTGGGCTGGGTGACCCACAGAGGTCCCTTACAACTCCTGCCATTCTGTGATTCTGTGAAAGTCCATTTCATTCCTGAGCTCTCTGCCGCCAGCAGCGAGTGTCACACGGCCCCGGCTCAGCTACCGGACCGTCCTCCTCTCTGCCCCGGCGGCTTCGGGTTGAGAAAGGAACGGGAGGGTGCTGCAAAACCCAGCACAGCCCCAGTCAGCCCGCCCTGAGCTGCTGCCTGCTCCTCAGCTCGGTCCTGCCGACCGCCCGGGGGTTGCTGTCTGCGGGCGGGGAGTGAGGCGGCAGAGCCCGTCCTGAAAGGGTTAACGGCTCTCGCCCCTTCCAGCCCGGGGAAGCGGAATTAGTCACGGCCTTCAGTGGAAGTGCTGGCCAGGTTATAAAAATGACAAATGAGCGCAAATCAATAATGAGGTTAGTGTTTTCTGGGAATGCCAGAGCCGAACGGAAAAGTACATCGACACGGGTGGTGGGCGCCGTGGTGTGTAGGGCGAGCTGCCCCACGCACGCATCCCTCGCGCGGCCGGGCGCGAGGTGGCACCGTCCCTTGCTCCCCCCACCGCCTTTCGCTCTCCCCTGGCACCATCGCTGCCGTGGGAAGCCGGGATGGCTCTGCACGCCGGCTTTTTGGTACCTTTCGGAGCAGAGCTGGACGGTGCCGGCTGCCGCTGGGTGCTGATTCAGCGCGCGGCACCCAGGCGACGGCTCCAGGAGATCGGAGAACGGGGATTGCGAATGGTGCCGCGGGGATGTCGAGTGTCTGGTTGATCGTCAGGACGCAGGGTAGTGTTTCCACAGCACCGAGGTAGCTTTGGAGGCCACGTTTCCTTTTCGAAAGGGACTTGGGCATGTCTGGAAAGGAAACGGCCTTCTAATTAGATGGCTTGAAAATCTTTACCATTGCTCGTTACAAATATATTAATCAGCGCGTATTGAAAGAACTGCACTGCAAAAGGGACGTTATTATTATTATTTATTGTTTAGATATGAATGAGTTTAATCCCTTCCTAGCCTGGGCCGTGTTGAGAAAGTGACCCAACATCCCGGGGCTGCTTCTTGGCCCCAGTGTCTCCTGGTTTCTGTGCAGCCGTGAACCTACCTGGGGCAGCTCGGGGATTTTCAGCAGTGCTTTAAAATGAGCAACTTCAAAATGTGTAAGGGAAGGGGAAAAACTGTCTCGGGGCTGTACGTAGGCGGAGGTGGGAGTGCTGGGGCTGAGAGCTGGCAGGGGTGGAACAGCCGGGGCTGCGGTGGAGCGGGGCTGAGCCGTGCTGGGGGAGCTGGGGGAGCTGTGAGGCCCACAGCATTTCAGGGCTGATGGCTTTCCCAGCCTATTAGCACACTTCTACAATTAATATAAACTTCCTTAATTGGCCTTCCAAAAGTCCTGGATTCCAGTGGAGCTCTGGGAGCCTGGGCTGGGCATCCCGCTCTCTCCGTTGGGATGCGGTTTCTCTCGGAGGCAATGCCCGGTGCCCGGAGCTCCAGCAGCAGCCTGGCCCTGTCCCTGCACCGTCCCGGCTCCCTCCCGGCCACCGACGCTGTGCAGGGTCTGAAGGGTGGGTGTGAAAAGGCAGATATCGCTCCGTCGCGGTTCTGTGGTGCCTGCCGTGGTCCGGGGGATGCCAGCCGGTCGTGGGAGCGCAGGAGGAGCCGTTCACGCGGCGTCTCGGCGGGACCAGGGATGCAGGCAGTTTTGTCACCACCGTTGGTGTTTGCTTGGCCAATTTGCCACCTTTGCATGTATGCAGACTTCAGGTGCTGCTCTTGTCTTCAGAAACCTCCTTAGATGCATCAGCCACTTTCTGTGATGGCGATTAATCCTCCAGACCCCGAGGAGAGCGAGCTTCTGGAGAGCGAGTGTGAGGGGTTAATGGAGGCTGAGGGTGATGGATACCTGGGAAAAGCTCGTCAGGGAGAATCGCATTCCTTCGAGGAAATCGATAGCCTGGGGTGCTTATGCTGCTCATTTTCAAGGGGTGATCTTCATCACCACTTTCCAACTGGGAATAGTAGGGCTGGCGCGGGCAAGCTCGTCCTTCCTCCTCTCCCTCCATTGAGCTTACGGTGCAGGTGAGGAGTTGCAGAGCTTCAGGCCAGCTCCTTACAACGCTGCAGGACTGTGAATCCGGAGCACAATCCAAACTGGACCCAAAGGAGAAACTCCAACTCCAAACACACCAAGAACTCACCAAACTTAAAAAAACCCCGCAGCGAACCAACCCCAACCCTCCACGCTGCGTCCTTGGAAGGAACGAAGCAACGCTTGGGCGCTGAGGGTTTCCCAGCCCCTTTTTGCCGTCAGCCGAGGTTGCCCTTCACAGAGAAAAGGCGTGCGGTGCCCTGTTTGAGTGAGATGGACCTCGGGGGTGCGATGGGTGCCATCCCCCTGCTCCCACTGGAGCTGGCTGCGGTGTCCCTGGGGCGCGTCTCGGCGTGCTGCGGCACGTCCGTGCTGCAGATGCCGGCAGAGCCGGGCTTTCGCCGTGATCGTGGCTCCATCACTGCCGGAGCCGCACCGGTGCGACGGTGCAAGGCGATCCTCCTGCCTTGGGTCCTTGCCAGCGCCCAGAGCTCTGCCCCGTGTCCCCAAGCAAGCGGTGGCACCGATCCAGCCCCTGCGCTGGTGAGGTGGCTTCAAATAAGAGTTAATCATTTGCCAGCTGAGTGCTGCCAGGGTGTATCTGAATTCCTTGCTCCTACAGACACGCGGCCGTGTACTAGATTGTCGTGCTCTTGCCCAAAGCTGCTACACCAAGTGTTTTGCAACAAAAAACCCCAAACCACATGAAAGCAGTCGAGTTTCGTGTTTCATTATAACCCCAAATTCAGGTTTGCCAAGAGTTTCAGTAGTTTTATGAACCTTTCCCGTGAACCTTCAGCAAAGGCTGTAGCTTAACCTGGTTTTGATGAAAACCCGGGTGCGACTCAGTCGCTTTTGAACAAAGTTTGAGGTTTGTGCAGACCCAAAATTTGAGGGTTTTCGAGAGGAAGGAAGAAAGGGACGCAGAAACATGTCAGAACTGGTGACAGTGCTTGCAGGGAGCCCTGCGCACATCTGGGGCCAAGCTGTAGCTCCCTGGGGACCCACGCCCCGGGACCCAGGCACCCGTGTTGCCGGGCTCTGCACCGGGTGATGCTCTCGGTGATGACTGGAACCCGCCTGGCAGCGTCGCCACCAAACTGACCACTACGATTTGGTAAACGCTGCTGCGCTGAGCCTTGAGGTTCCCGGGGCCGACCCGTGGTCCTCACAGGGGCGGACCTGCTGGAGAGCAGCTCTGCAGAGAGGGACCTGGGTGTCATGGTGGATGACAAGTTGACCATGAGCCAGCAGTGTGCCCTGGCTGCCAAGAAAGCCAATGGGATCCTGGGGTGCATCAAGAGGAGGGTGGCCAGCAGGGCGAGGGAGGTTCTCCTCCCCCTCTACTCTGTCCTGGTGAGGCCCCATCTGCAGTGCTGTGTCCAGTTCTGGGCTCCCCAGTTCAAGAAAGATGAGGAGCTGCTGGAGAGAGTCCAGCGGAGGGCTACGAGGATGATGAGGGGACTGGAACATCTCTCCTACGAGGAGAGGCTGAGGGAGCTGGGCTTGTTCAGCCTGGAGAAGGCTGAGAGGGGACCTAATAAATGCTTATAAATATCTGCAGGGTGGGTGTCAGGAGGACGGGGCCAGACTCTTTTCAGTGGTGCCCAGCGCCAGGACAAGGGGCAACAGGCACAAACTGAAGCAGAGGAAGTTCCAGCTGAACATGAGGAAGAACTTCTTCCCTCTGAGGGTGACGGAGCCCTGGCCCAGGCTGCCCAGGGAGGCTGTGGAGTCTCCTTCTCTGGAGATATTCCAGCCCCGCCTGGACACGGTGCTGTGCAGCCTGCTGTGGGTGACCCTGCTTGGGCAGGGGGTTGGGCTGGGTGACCCACAGAGGTCCCTGCCAACCCCCACCATGCTGTGATTCTGTGATCTCCCGGTGTCTGCCGGCACTGGGGCCGCTCTGCTTCGGGGCGGCGGTGGGTGAGCCCGGGCTCTGCTCTCGGCGTTGCTGTAGGAACAACGCTGCGAGAGTCAGCGGTGTGCGAGAAAGTTCCCGAGCCAAAAAACAAACGTCGGGTGCCGTGCAGGGTGGGGATGGGGCTCCTTCCGAACCACGCCTGGCGCGCACCGAGTCCTGCCTCGGGATTATGTGTATTATTATATCCACACGCGGATTGCTTTTTCGGCAGCGCCGGCTTTCCTTTCTCCAGCAATTTCCTGAAATAACGTTAGGGAAATGTGAAAATCTTGAACTTTTGAACCTCCCCGGAGGACGGTGTGCAGGGGGGTGGCGGCGGGAGGAGGGGACGCCCGCCTTCTGCCTGCCGTGTATTTTGGCTATAGGGCCTGGGGATGGGGAGGAGGGGGCTCACCAGCCCCCCAGCCTGCGGAGGAGCCGCATCAGCGCTGCCCCTTGTTAATTAATGGCTCTCTCCTCGGTGGGTCACAGAGGCGAGGAAGCCAGAGGAAGTTTTCTTTTGCTCGCAGATGCCGGGGAGAAGGGGAGTGCCTGGGCTGGGTGGCAAGGGCAGGGGGTGACACGCGGGGGTGATGGATGGGGCCTCGGGTTTTCGGCCGGGCTCTGGACACCGGTGGGGAAGAGAGAGGGGAAGGGGGGTACGCTGCGCCTGGAAAGTACTTTTCCCTCTGATGAACTTCAGAGGCGTATAAATCACTGCCGGGCTGCAGCTGCGAAGCATGTGACGCTGGCAAATTAATGGTCCTTCGGAAAACACCGGCCATCACGCTCCCCTCCTCGCCTCTTAAAGGCGCAGCCAGCGGCCGGGCCAGCCCCAGGCGTGGGAATCGGGGGGTCAGGGCTCGGGGAGCCTGGTGTGCCTGCCGGTCCCTGGGCAAGCCTAGGGGGGGTGCCTGCGGAGGGGACAAGCTCTGCATGGTGCAAAGCTCTCCGTGGTCCAACATAATCAATGGTGCTAAGCTCTCCATGGTTCGAAGCTCTCTGTGGTGCAACACAATCCATGGTGCAAAGCTCTCCGTGGTTCGAAGCTCTCTATGGTGCAACACAATCCATGGTGCAAAGCTCTCCATGGTGGAACACTGTCCATGGTGCATCATAGTCCGTGGTGCAAAGCTCTCCATGGTGGAACACTGTCCATGGTGCATCACACTCCGTGGTGCAAAGCTCTCCATCGTGGAACACTGTCCATGGTGCAGCACAGTCCGTGGTGCAAAGCTCTCCATGGTGGAACACTGTCCATGGTGCAGCACAGCCCATGGTGCAAAGCTCTCCATGGTTCAAAGCTCGCTGTGGTGAAAAGCTTTCATTCCTGCAAAGCTCTCTGGTGCAAAGTTTTCCATGGTGGAAAGCACTCCGTGGTGCAAAGCTCTCCGTGGTGTGACACTCTCCATGGTTGGCTGCTGCTCTGCTGCCTGTGGTCCCTGTGCAAACAGGACCGAGATGCTCCTGGGGATATTATTTTTTCTGAGGTGCCTTGGGCGCAGGGTGGGTGCCTGCAGGAAGCTCCTGGTCTCTGGGTAGTGGTGCCTCTGCTGCGCGGGGCTCTTATGCACGGGCGGTGACCATGGGAGGACAGAGACACATGGCGTGGATCTGGGGCAAGCCAAGCCAAAACCTTATGGTAGCTAGGGTTTTGAATTTGCAGCCCAGGTGAATGTTATGCCGGGGGCTGGCCACCCGCCGGGCGCAGCAGGGGACTGTGGGGTGTCTTTCTCACGGTGGCATCGAGATGCCAACATGTGCCAGGGCTGGGTGTCCACGCTGGCGAGGCACAGCCATCCCGTGCAAGCCTCGCAGGCAAACTGCTGCAGGGCTGGGGGGCAGTGGGAGGCTCCCTGGGTCACCCAGGGCCCGGTGGGCCACCAGCCGGCTCCCAGCCCGCTGCCTCCCAGTTGCACCAGCTTGCTCCTCTTCCTCGCTCTCGCTTTCACAAGCAGCAGCAGAAGAGGAGAGGAATCCAGCACTGCGACTTCTTGCCCAGCGCTGCTGGTATGCAGGAGGGGGAGGGAGGCGAGCCACCAGCAGAACAGTTAAAAATTACTAAATACTTCCCTAATATAATTAGGTTTCCATGCAAGCAATTGCCTTAATCGCCGGAGGGATGTGGGGCAGTGGGGAGGGAGCCAGCTCGGGCTTTCCCTGCGCTGCCGCTCCAGCCGGCGTTTCCGAGCCCGGCACAGCGATGCTGCGCTGGACCCAGGGCCTTGGGGTGGGGGAGATGGCCTCATTGAAGCCCAAGTGAGGATGTGGCCCAGGCTGAGCAAGAAGTAATTAAAAGTGTTTCGAAAACACGGCGGGGCTGGAGGCGAGCGCTGGCGGGGAGCTCGGTGGGACCGATGTCAGCCCCCTCGGATGGGGTCGTTATGCCGGGAGAAGAGCTTGGAGGCTACGCCGACACGCTGCAGTTTAAATCGCTGTTTATTTTCTAACTGTTGGAGCAGGGAAACTTAAGCAGGCAGGCAGGCAGGAAAAAACCCCAACACAGCCCACTCTGTGATTTACGTGGTAAAGGAGATAAGTGGGGATTTAAAGAGAAGGGAATATATAATGGAGACGAACGTGTAATATGAGCACGGATCCAAACAGAGAGATCGTAATCAGAAGTGTTAGGAGAAGCTGAGGTTTATTAATGAAACGTCTCATCCAGTTGTCAGCTGAAGAGGAGCAGCCTTTCCCCAGCAGCCAAGGTGGAGGGGGCGGACGGGGGGATTGCGCTCGGCGTCCCCGCTCTGTCGCAGAGATGGAGGCTGCCGCCTTCTCGCCCCCGCAGATGATTCTCGGGCCCAAAAGCTGAGGCCGGGTTGGAGGAAAGAAGGAAGTACATGGTTTTTAAGAAGCTGCACGGTGTCATTTTCCTCGCTGTAATCTGCTGTAGAAGTCAGGAGCTGGCAGAGCTCTGCAGCGGGGCTGAAACTGCCCAGGGAAGGGCTCGTTGAAGCCTTCCTCAAATCCCCACTCCTCTTCTCCACTCTGCTGCCCAGCGCTCTGCCCGTGGGTGCAGTCCCTCTGGGAAGGCACGGTGGACACTCGGCAGCTGGCAGTAAATGTGCTTGCGGCCTCGGGAGCAGCCTCAGCTGCTGGGTTCAACGGTGCGCCTGGCCGTGGGTCTGTGCGGGGCTTTTCCACGGCTCCGACCCGCTCGTGGGGGCAAAGCACTCCCGTCCAGCTCGTTTCTCCCTCTGCGTCTTCCTCGCTGCTCTCCCTGAGACCAGTGCTTGGCTGCCCTGCTGTCCCCTCCGTGCTCCTCACCCGACTGCAGCCAGGTCGTGATGCCCGGGCACGTCTGGGAACGGCTGCTGACCCCGTGCTGGTGGCCACGTTGGCTCACGGAGCCGTGGTGTTAGCTGGGACAAACGCTGCTTCTCCACAGCCGGGCGCAGCCCCGGAGGTGTTGGTGGCTGTGTGGAGAGCACGGAGCGCGCAGCGCACCGCGTCGGCATCGCCGGTTTCCAGCAGCCGCGTGGCTGGGCATCCGGCTGCTTCGCTCTCTCTGTGCGGTGCGGTGGGTCTGCTGCCCGCATGATGCGGGGCACGCGGCGTGGCTCGCCGAGCGCCGGCGCTTGGGGTGATGCCGTGGGAGATGCACACCAGAGCACGGCGGACTGTCTGCCTCTTTCCTCCTCCACTTGCTCACTTTGGGCTCTGCCCCAGCATTGCCATCTTCATCCGTTGGGGTTCCTCCGGCACGAGGATGATGCTGGTGTCCGAGGGGTTAACCCGGGGCCCTAAGGAGCTCTGGCAGGGAAAGGCTCTGGCTGTGCACAAAGAGAACATTTTTTTAGGGGTCTTTCCCCTTCCCAGGCCCTGGCAGTTATCTGCAGGCTGACAAAATGCCTGGAACGCGGAGACCCATTGGACATTGACCCAGCTGCACCGAGCCCAATTAGCTGAGGCTATCTGATTGGACTTGGCGCAGCCTAATTAGCTTTGGACTTGAACCAGAAACTCAAACCCAAAGGCAGCTTGCATCCAGACCATCCTTTGCTGCAGCCTGCCCTGGGAGGGAGAAATGCTTTCCCAAGCTGCTTCTGTGCCCCGGGATGGGGGAGCAACCCACCAACCCTGCCTGCCCATCCCTCCGGCCACGCAGCTGTGTCGAGGGGGCTTAAACCTTCCCTCCTGCCCAGCGCCATACTGGACACAGGGGGGTCACGGAGGGCTGGAGGCAGCTTCTTTCAAAAAATGATGCGTGCCATCTGGTTTCCAGAGGGAACTTCCTTTTCTTGAAGGTGACCTGGCTCTGGGAGCCGCCTTAGTCTTGTCAGGAACCTTCCTGGGTAGGCACCTAGTTCTCAGGTTGTTTCTCCTGGACCTCCAGCTGCGGTGCACAAAGTGGGTGGTTTGTCCCTGAGGCAACTGGCTCGCTCCGGAGCATGCTCTAGTCGTCGGTGGAGATGTGAAGAAGCTGCTGAGATGGGAAGGAATGGCTGTTTTGGGACCCCGGGATCTTTTGCCTGTCTGGGTTTCCAGCTCCGTATGCTCTGTGAGCATTAAAGTACAAAAGTGCTGGTGGGAAGGGACCGCTGGGGCTCTGTTGACCGACCTACCACCAAGCACGGGCTGTGAGGTGGGCGTTTCTCCAAGGAGACTTGGAAAATGGTGTTCCCATGGGCTGCCCTTGCACAGCTCCCAGCAGCGAAGCCTTCTGGAGGGATGGCTCATCCCACTTGGATGCTCATGAGATGACTTCTGACCAGAGGACACCTCAAGGCTTGCTGGGTCTCAACTGAGAGATGGGAAGACCCATGTGGCTTTGCAGTCCCCTGCTGTCGTCCAGCATCCCCTAAGCAAAACTACCATAACTGGTTTTCTGGAAAACCAGTTAGCGGTGTTGCCTTTTGCTGGTCATGGTGCAGCTGGTGGCAGCACAGCTTCAGGGTGTTGGGATGCCAGCTGCACGCTGACGGTGAGCACCAGCCACTTTAGATCAATTAAAGCCCATTATGCCAAGTGAATGACTGTAATTATCTCAAATCTGGATTAATGCACGTGCACAGCACTGTAATATAATCCGTCTGGCCGGTGGTTTGTAGGCCGTCGTTGCTGGAAGCCAGACGCAGAAGGGGATCCGCAAACCACGGCCATATCCTCCCCCTCTCACCTCCTGCTGCTGTCTCAGACCCCGAGGATGGAGCTGGTCCTGCCGGACGGATCCTGCACGCGTAGTGTGGGACCTTTCAAAGCGACATGGGCTGGCGGTTGCTCTCAACGCTGACCGCAGGTGGGAACAGAAGAGCAACTGGGAAGTGTGGAGGTGGTGTCGCTCCTGCCACCGCCTCCGGTCAATCCCCGTAATTAGCAAAACCAGGGTAGATGGAGCACTTCCCCCGGTGTCCTGGGGCTCTCTGCACCTCCAGGACCCATCGGTGAGGGGGAACATGGGTTTAGCCCAGAGATCTCAAAGCCAGTGGGAAGGAGAGCCGTCGGGCTGCTCCCGCTCCTGGCCTTGAGCATTTGGCTTCTTCCAGGTCTCCTGGAGGGAGAAGATGGAGAGCTGCTGGGTCCCGTCCCCAGCCCCGGGCAGGGCAGGGCTGCTGCACGGCTGGGGGGTCACGCTGCCGGGGCGGTGGGCGGCGTGTGATCCGGGCTCACCGGTGAGCCCGGCACGTGCTACATGGGTGGCTCATTGCCGAGCTCCTGGGGGAGCTTCGACGTGAGACGAAACTTCTCCTCTTTCTGCTAGAGCGAGCCTAATGCTTTTGAGCTCCGCTTGCGTCTCGCTGGATCGTGCTTGGTTTTCCGTAGCTCAGAGTGTAGCACCCCCTCAAGGGCAATTAGATCGCTTCCAATTTGCCCGTAAGCCCATAAAACTGCAATTGAATCTAATTAAAAGGCCATAATGAGCTTCAGCAACCTGCGGGACCACTGCGCTTTTGCTCTCACCGTGCTCCTTTCGGAGAACGGGATGGAGTCAGGGAGGCTGCCAGGGTCAGTGTCTGCAGGGAGGATGAGGAGCTCCCAGCAGAGCTCCCCGGTTCCTGGGATGGGACAGGCGGACGTGGGGAAGCACCCAGGTGCCACCACCGCCCCATGCCCACGCTGGCAATGCCCGTTGGAGAAGGCTGAAGGGACCCCTGGGTGCAGCCCTCGCTCTGTCTTGGCAGAGCAGAGGGAGCATCTTCCCCTCTGTCGGCGTCTTCTGCTGCTGTGGTGCCTTCAGCGACGCTCACGGGGGCTGGAAGGGTGGCAGCAGGCACGAGTCCCCTCTCGGCATGGCCCAGTTTGCTCCTGGCTGTGTTTGGGGAAGGTTAGCGGCAGGGGACGGTCGCGGTGGTGGGTGCTCAGCCCTCGTGCTTTGGGTCCCCCAAATCTCCCATTCGGGGGTGCATGGGGCCAGCCCAGAAGATGGAGAGATGCAACCCCAAGCAGGGTTTGCCCGGGGGCTCCTCACCCCGCCATGTTCAGAGCAGAGAGCTGCACCCCAACGCCCGGGGCTCGGAGGGGACGGCGAGCCCCCGCTGCGGGCTGCTCCTGGCTGCAGTGGCACGAGCTCGGAAGAGCCGCCACGCTGGGTCCTGGAGCAGGCGTCTCCCGGCCCCGCTGCCAGCCCGGCAGCCCGGGCAGCGGCACGACACTGCGCCCTTCATCGCCTGTCCCTGCAGCGGGTTCCCAGCCAGTAAATTAGGGACGCTGGCTGAGCCGCTGACAGCGGAACAGAGCGCATTGTGAGAGCGGGGACAGCGCTGGCCCTTGAGGGATGAAATCGGAGCCTGTAATTTCTCAGGACTGTTGTGACATCTTTGCACAAGCGTGTGATTGAGTCACATTTGCTTTATCAGCAGAATCCTTGTTTGCCTGGGTGCACCCTCCCCCTCCACCCGTCTCTGCCAGGCTGGGGGGGCCGAGCTGCGCTGCCCGCTCCCCTCCCCCTGGGCTCGCCGTCGCGGCTGCCTCTGCCCCTCGCTCCCAGGGGCTCCTCACGCTTCCCGTCTGTCACGCTCTCCCGCTTGCTCACGCTTCCTCCTTTCGCCTTCCCCACCCGCCACCCCGGCTCCTGCCCAGGGGGGCTCGGGGTCTGCCCCGCGTGCTCGGAACGCGGGTGGGGAGAGGGTGGGTGGCGGGGGTCCGCGCGGGGCAGGAAGCCGGGCGTGCTGGAGGAAGAGGCGTTTGCAAGCGTTTCCTCCGGTGACACGGCGGCTCGCGGGGAGAGCAGCTTCTGGAAAATTCCTCTGCTGAGTCCTTCCCCTCCGAGACGGGAATAGCCCCTGCAGGCTTCCGGCTCTACCCGTGGCTCTGGGAGCGGGCTGGGCTTTTACTGGGGTCCTGAGAGGGTGGGATGGGGTTTTTAAGACAAAAAAAGACAAAATGAACCCCCATGCCGGAGCAGAGCGTGCTTTGTCTGTGCTCGCCAGCACACACACGTCCGCAGTGCGGCTGTTCCCCCGCTCCCTGCCAGCTCTGAAGCAGCAGGCAGCAGCATCCCACGTTTTGGTGTGGGTCCTGCGGTGGGGGATCAGCAGACCTCTGGGCACCCAGGTGATGGGGTGGGTTAGGGGTGAGCATCTCCTAAAGGAGACCCCGTGGTGCCTTAAGCCAGGCTGATGGAAAATGGGAACACTGGTGAGCCCGTGGTCCCACGCAGATTGCCTGCGGAGAGACACCCAAATGCCACCCAGCACTTGCCAGCCCCAGCCCGTGGTTGCAACCACACGGTCGTCCTTCCCCTTGGGGCTTTGCTAATGTTATCTGCAAAGTTGTGTCTGGAGGAGAAAATAAAACAGGACAGAGAGGGAGAGCGGGCGTTGGAGCTGCAGGGACGGCTGTGGCCCAGCTCTGCCTCACGGGGTAGGGGTGCTGCCCGTGCTGCCACGAGGTTTGGGGTGGGTACCGTGCCGGAGAGCCCACGTCTGCCCCGTCCCGTGGCCTGGCGGTGGGATGCTTTTGCACTTCTTCTTCCCCTTCGTCTTCTGGGAGGAGAGCAGAGGTTTCCCTGAGCTGCTGCGGTGGGGACTCAAGCCGGGGAAGGAGAGGCTGGCGTGCAGAGCACCGTGGAAAAGCTGCTTGCGGGCACTGTAATCTCATGCCACAGCACATCAGCCCCGTAAGGTGAAATCCTGGCAATGTCCTCCTGCCGGGGAAGCCCCCTGGAAGGGGACTCCAATGCCGGGCTCGAAGCCTCGAGACGTGGCTCTGCTCCTTGCCGGGTTTGCTGGTGGCCGTGCCGAGCAGCCTTGCTGTTGGGGTTCGGCTGGCTCGGACGCGAGCAGGGAGCTGGGAGTGAGAAGCTGTGTGGCTTTGAGGTTTTAGTTTGGTCAAAGTGAAACCTGGTGGGAGGAGGAACCCACCCGGAGCAGAGAGCAGCCGAAACCGAGCTTCTCACCGTCCCCGAGCGGCTCGAACCACCGCAGCGTCACCCGGCACTTCTCAGGGGAAAGTGCTGGGCACGGCTGACGAAACCCTCGCGAACCTCGGAGCAGGTTCCCGAAGAGAAACCGCATGTGGTGGTTTTTAAATGGCCGCGAAATGACACGTTTCTGTGTGCTGTCCCCTGTGCAGGCTTTGGGGGGGTGTGAGAGGCGTGTTCTGGGGTTTATCTTTGTGCTGAAGTCTAGAAATGTAAAAAGGAAAAACATTTCAAGTTACTTTTTGGTGAAATCACAGCTTCTCAGGACCAACACGCTTGACTGCACTGCGGTCCAGTGCTCCTGCAGCCGTTTGCTCGTCGCTGTGGGGTGCACGTGGCAGCAACGCTCCAAAGGGACGTATGGATAACGTACGGCTGCGCCTGCCGACGTCTCGGGGTGTCCGCTCCCAGGGGTGCCAGAGTTTAAGGGGATCGGTTGCCTCTCCTCGCTGGGCAAAGGGCTATAAATGCAGTTTGTGTGCCTGAGCCACAAGGTGATGCCTGTTTCTTGGACCCGTGGGTGGCTTTCCGGGCTAACAGCCGCGGTTTTCTCCCGGAGTTTGCCGAAGTCGGGCACTGTCAGGTCCATGGCAGCAACCAGCATTGGAGAGGGAAGAGGCGGTTCTTGCTCCATCCTCACTTCAGTTCTCAGCTGTGCTGGTGTAAACTGAGAGCAAACATACTCAAGATTGTAGGCCAGGGGCTATTTAAATTTATCCACTGTAAATATACTCTCTGTTCGCTCGATTTTTTGATCAGGGACAAAAGTGAGGACCTGACCTCTTGTGGTCATTATATTCCCATGGTAATTTTCACATGAAAACTACGGTCAAACCCTCGAGTCCTGCCCGGATTTGCTGCCTGCCCGTTGCCCGCAGCATCCCGCTTTGTTGGCGGGCTGTTTGCCACCGGTACCTTGGAAGGCTGTGCCGGCCGCGCTGCGGCAGGCGAGAGGAGGGGGAAACCTCCGTCGTTTGAGGTTCCTGGGGTGGAAAGCACGTGAGGAGGTTTCTGTACGACTTTTCAGGAATGAGAGCGAATGGACAGTGCTTCTCGCTACCGTGTTTATTTAGGGAAACACCACCCGCAGAGGCACCGAAAGGAAGAGCAGCGCTCTCCGTGCTCGATGCGCTGCATTGACTTGCAGGTTCACGTTCACCAGGTTTGAACCTGGTCTACACCAAAGTGACACCCGAGAGCAGAGGAGGAGGACATTTCCGAAAGCCCCATCTTAGCTGCCGGTCCCGCTCCCCTCCAAACGTGGCCCCACAGCGCTGCAAAGCCCCGGTGCGCAGGGCTGACTTAAGGAAGGGAGTGGCAACCCAAATTTAGAATTTCCTGCTGCTTAATACCCAGAATTGATCTGCTTTCTGATTAAGGAGGAAGAGGTGCTGAGAAAAAAAAAAAAAAAAAGAAAAAAAGCGGAAGCGGAGGGGTGTGGGCGGCTTTCCAAATCTCAGCTGGCGTCAGGGCTGGGTGCAGGGGGTGCTGGCACCGTGACGGCTCCCTGCAGCCGTGGGTCGCCTGCAGACCCCTCTGATCCCACCCGGATGGGCTGCGGGGTTGTGTCCTGGGTCTGCAACCCTCCTTGGCCACAGAAAAGCACAGCTCTGGGCGTCTGTTTGTGCCTTGAGTTATGTTTTTTTTTTTCACTTCCCCTCGCTCAGAAGCAGACTGCCGAGCCTCCAAGCTGCTGAGTAAACTCCCTGGACATGCGAGAAAAGGTTTTCCAGCAGAGCTAGGTCACTGTAGTTTTACTGGCAAAGCCTCTTAAGCATAAATGAAGATTATACTGGCGAAAGCTTATGCTGGTACGGTTTATTCTGGTACAAATGAGCTGTCCTGGGAAAAAAGCACCTCTGCGCTGTTGTAATTGTTTCTGCTCTGGGACATTTTGTGGTCTAGAAATGTTAAAATCACAGCCCTTCTTGATATTGCAGCGTCAGCAAAAGCTGTTCGTAGCTGTCGGGCTGCGGCAGACGCACCCCGGCCGAGCAGCAACCCGTGAAGAGTCTCGTGCGCTGGATGGTAAAATGCGACAGGAAAGCATTGCGAGGGCTGGTGACGTGGTCGGATGCTTTCAGCAACCGCAGCTCCCAGAGGGTCCAACCCGCCCGTCCGGGCCGCATCCAGCTGTGGATGTTCGCTGGTCCAAACTGGAGGTTTCTGCTGTTGGCCCCAAGAATGCCAAGGGGATGGAAAATGACAGTGAAGCTGCCCAGGGCCATTGCCCTGGTCAGGCATTGGCACAGGCTGCCCAGGGCAGTGGTGGAGTCACCATCTCTGGAGGGGTTCAAAGAACGTGTAGATGTGGCACTTTGGGACATGGTTTAGCAGGCATGGGGGTGCTGGGGTGATGGCTGGACTGGATGATCTTAGAGGTCTTTTCCAACCTTAGTGATTCTATGACTCTGTGATTTGGTACTTGACTGCACTGCTCGGAGTGCCTCATGCAGCCAGATGAGGATGGGGACAAACATTTTATGAAGGTGTTTTCTTCCCTATTGAAAATTAGTAATAGTAAAAGAGTGCTGTCTGTCATGGAGCCAGCAGGGGAAAAAAAAAGATTGATTCAGCAGTCAAGATGCTAGCCCAGGTCTTGCAATAGCCAGAATCTATTCCCAGCTTTGGCTCCTATTTCCTGCGTGACCTTGGTGAAGGTCACATAAGCCTGCGCCCTGCTTGTACCGTCTGTGCCTGCTCGCGCGGCTCTGCCTCGTCGGGCGCATTGCTCTCCCCGTACCTCGGTTTCCCCGCCCGTGGAGCAGGGGTGGTGGCATCCGACGGAGATCGTGCGAAGGCAGGTATCGGCTCAGGGAAAGGGCAGCGATGAGCTCCGTGCCAGAAAAACAAGACTCAGGCTCCTTATCTTGAGGCCAGATCAGAACCTGCTGGCTCTCGTCTCCGGGTGATGGTTTCAGCCGAAGCGTGTTCCTCCGCCGCGGAGCTGAGCTGAAGGCACGCACGTGGCTCCGCACAGACGCACGGCTCGGTCGCTTGAGCTGGATCATGTGGCCCTGCCCTAAATGTCCTATTCTTTGGGAAAAATTCCCATCCAAATTTTGTGGCTCGCGGGTTCGTGGTTTAGAGAAAGAAAAAGAGCTTCACTGCAGATTCTTTGGCTGCTGACGAGCTCTCGTTTCCGATCTCCCGACTGCCATGGGGCATCTTATAAGATATATAGAGGTCGTTGTGTTTAAACAAAGGACACACAGAGAAAATAGCTGCAATTTATGGGTGCGGCAAGAGGGGAAATGCTTTGAGAGCTACTTTTTTGTTGTTGTTTAGAAACAGGCCCAGAGTTTATTTTGGTCAAGAGATAGTCACACACAACGGCTTTAAATGGCAAAACTACGCGAGAAAAATGAACAGTCTCACGCTGCTGGAACTGAAAATGCGTTCGGGAAAAGAACTCCCCTCTTTGCTGCGGTCCCAGCGGTATCCATCAGTTTGGGGGTTCATTTGCTTACATTTGTTTCTGTTAAGGGTATTTCCTCTGTCTAGGCTTTTTTCCTTTTTAAAGTCATTTTTGCTAGAGCCCCTTTAGCATTCAGGGTCCTCAGGAAGCCCATGGTGAGCGAGGAGGGTGGATTTCTCGGGGCCGGCTCTGGATCCCCATCTCTCTGCCTCGAGTCATTATTGCCCCCAAGCACATCCTCCCGCTGGGAGCGTTCCCCCTCGTGCCGAGGGCTGGCAGCTGCCTCAGGTTGATTTTGTGAAGGAAAAAAAGAAGCAAACCCTTTTCTGTATTTGCTGGTCAGTTGGAGGTGAGCGCTTCCCATTGCTGCCGCTCTTAAGCGGAGGGCGAAGCGCTCGGATGAGGAGTAGAAACTTCCCGGTGTCCAAGGGGTTGCTTCCAACTGGGCTCGGAGTCATGATGCTCTGAAGGAGTTCAGGTCTGGTGCAGATTTCAGAGCGTTTGGCCAAGGGTTTGGGGTGAAAACACAGCCAGATGTGTCCGTGCCTGCGCACACTGCTCCCCACCGGGCCTGTTCAATGCGAGGTCACCCCTCCTCTCGCCTCAGTTCCTTTTCGCTGTTGTTGACTGAATTATTTTCTCCAGACCAGCCCTACCACACACGCCCGGTTCCTTGCTGGGTGCCGGGGATCGTGTCTGCTGGGAAGGCGATGGGTGTAAACAGGATGGGTGCGGGAAGCTGGCTCGGGGGTGCGGGGTGCTCGGGGATGGGGGGCTCCCGGGGATGGGAGAGGGTCCAGCCCTGCACGTGCTGTGCTTTCTGACGTGCTGGAGTAGGCACGGGCCGGTCGCCAGTAACCTGCTTGTGACCTCTCCTGCTTTTTCAAAGGAAGGACTGTGCGGTGTTGCCTTCCCTTCACCAGCGGGTCAAGTGTCTGTTTCCCCTGGCCAGGGGATCCAGCGCATCCTTGAAGGTCTCCGTCCATCGCCTTGGCTAGCGGGTGTTTCTGGGGGACCTGCAGAGAAGGGCTGGCTGGGACCTCGTACCCAGACCCACGGCTGCTGCAGGATGAGCTCCTGCCTGTCCCGGACCCGGGATGGCGGCAGGGGCACAGCCCGCGTCCCCGCTCCCCGCAGCACCCAGCCCTCCTCCTCCTCCCAGCCAAAGTCACCGAACAGCAGAGCGCCGGGAAGCAGGATCCCGCTGTGCCAAACCCCAGGAGCAGACGCTGCAGCCTCGAGGAATTTCCCGGGGATCCTGTTGTGCTGCCCGCGCGTCACTCCGCCGCGGGTGACGTGGTGGCCGGCGGTTGTTTTATATCAACATCCTGCGAGCGCCGACGCGAGGCCGGCTCCCCGGGGACGGGGATGCTCGCCTCCGCCACGGCCGCGGAGACGCCTGCCGGGGCCAGCGGTGCTCGTTTCGGCGTTGACGGTGGCACCTGGCTGGAGCATGGGGTCTGGGCACGTGTCCCCTCTACTTGTCCTAGGCGGGACAGGACACTCATGTGGAGGGAGCTGGCAATATCCCAGCCCTGGAGCCTAATCCCCATTTTTGCATCCGAGCCCCCTCCCCTCCTCCGCCTCCCCCCCGCAGGGATCCCGCTTCTGGCTCTTGTCTGGGAGTTTAAGGAATTATCCATGCAGGGAGCGAGCATCTCCCGTGGCGTCTGTAATCCGGTTGTGCCTACGGCGCGGAAGGCACGGCGGAGGCGTGCTGGGGACGGCTGGGCGGCACAGGGGGCAATGGCTGTGTGCGGGGGGACCCCCAGGGGGTCTCTGCGCCCCCACCAGCACCCTCGCAAGGCAGGGGTGGGCAGAATGCATCAAGGCTGGAAGGAAGGTGCCAGGGCAGGGGATGTGACCAGGTGGGGAGCAGTGGCGGGATGCTGGGGGCAGCGGTGGGATGCTGGGAGCAGTGATGGGACGCTGGGTGCAATAGTGGGATGCTGGGGACAGCAGTGGGATGCTGGGGACAGCAGTGGGATGCTGGGAGCAGTGATGGGATGCTGGGGGCAGCGACAGGGTTCTGGGTGCAGCAGTGGGATGCTGGGAGCAGTGATGGGACTCTGGGTGCAATAGTGGGATGCTGGGGGCAGCAGTGGGATGCTGGGTGCGGTGATGGGATGCTGGGGGCAGCGACCGGGATCTGGGAGCAGTGGTGGGATGCTGGGAGCAGTGGTGGGATGCTGGGTGCGATGATGGGAATCTGGGTGCAATAGTGGGATGCTGGGGGCAGCAGTGGGATGCTGGGTGCGGTGATGGGATGCTGGGTGCAGCGGTGGGACTCTGGGTGCAACAATGGGACTCTGGGTGCAGCGGTGGGATGCTGGGTGCAGTGGTGGGATGCTGTGCGTGCAGCAAATGTGTTGCCCCTCCTTCTCTGGAGATATTCTCCTTCTCTGGAGATATTGAAGACCCAGCTGGACGTGGTCCTCTGCAGCCTGCTGTAGGTGACCCTGCTTCGGCAGGGGGTTGGACTAGATGACCCACAGAGGTCCCTTCCAACCCCTACCATGCTGTGATTCTGTGATTCTGTAACACTCGTACGCTGCTTGGTCCAAACTCCCGGGGAGACAGCTGACCCCATGCAGGTGACTGAAGACAACATTTCCCAGAATTTAGTTAACTTTGGGGCCTGTAGCCAAAAGCGGTGGCTCCCACACCCTGCCATGAACAGCCCCTGGCCAAGCAGCTGTGCTGGTGCCTCCCTCTCTCTGGGCCCGTGTTTGCTGGTGTGAACTGGGGGAGGTCCCAGTGGGTGTCGGGGCGAGCGGTGCCGATGCCATGGAGCCCCTGCCCGCGTTGCCTGTCCGCCTCCATGGACTCCTCCTCGCAGCCCGCCCGGGGGCCGCGAGCCAGCCCCTTCCTCGCGCGGGGTTGTTTTGCAAGCAGCGTGACAGGATGAGGAGGAAGTGTGCCAGGAATGGCTCCATGTCTCCTCTTGGGAGAACCGGAGTCTATTTTTAACCCCCCCTTTCCCGCCCTCTCTCCTCCCGCTCCCCCGGGACGGCGGAGACGCTGCCGCCGGCACACGCAGACCGCCCCGTCGCACGCTCGTGCCCCGGACGGACGCACAGACCGCACGTGCGACGCACAGACACAAACCCTGCTCCCCGCGCGTGGCCCGCCCCTGCGAATCTGGGATAAATCTGAATTCTCCTGTCGCGTGGAGGGCGTCTGTCCGCTCCCATGGTGGGGATGCTGCCCCTGCACCAGAGTTCAGAGCGGGGGTACGGTGGGTGAGGGAGATGGAGGAGGGCCGTGGCGACTGGCTCTCGAGGTGGAGATGCTCTCAGCGTCTGTCTTCACGCCTGTGTGGGTACTCCGGCAGAAGGTGGTTTTGGAAGATGGAGGATGCGTCGGGAATGTCGGGGGCGGGTTGAAAAGCAGCCCCTTGGCAGGGCGGGGAGCGGGGGCTGCTGCTCAGGGCTTGCTGCAGCGATGTGTCAGAGCCTGTCCTAGATGGGAGACTCAGCCCCGCTTCTCTCTTTCCTCTCCTGCAGATTTCTCCAACCAAGTCAATTCCACGTCCCTGAACTCTCCCACGAGCCGGGGGCCCATGGCCACCCCATCCCTCCACCCGTCCATCGGGCCGGGGATCGGCTCCTCGCTGGGGTCCCCGGGCCAGCTCCACTCGCCCATCAGCACCCTGAGCTCGCCCATCAACGGCATGGGACCTCCGTTCTCCGTCATCAGCTCCCCCATGGGCCCACACTCGATGTCCGTCCCCTCCACCCCCAGCCTGGGATTCGGCACCAGCAGCCCGCAGGTAAGGGGAAGGTGACGGGGACGTCCCTGCTGCCTGTTTAACCGGGAAGAATCCACCTCCATGGGTTCCCAGCCCAGACCTGGCTCTGGTCTCCCCGCTACAAGCTCCGGCTTGCAGGAGGCTGCGCTGGCCAGGCACGCGCGGGGAGATAAACCCCATCGCAGGCAGCGCGGGCAGGCACCGGAGGGTGGCAAAATGCAGAAGCCCGAGAGGGAAACTAAGCTGGAGGCATGCTGCTCCTCTGCCCAGAGCTGGGTGACTGCACCCGCCTTAGGGGCTGCCTGGGGTGGGCTATGGAGGACCAGCGCAGCCTGAGTACAGCCAGCTGTCATCTCCTGTTGCTTGTCCCCTCCGGTCCTGCCCTCTCCGTCCCCAGGCTGGGGGTGGAGGGGGAGCAGTGACTACCCTGGGGGCAGGGGCAGGGGCCAGAGCCACCCTGGGACTCTCTGCAACCCATGCTTCCACCTGAGCAGTCCCGTCCCCTCCCTGGGAACCAGCATGTCCCCTCCGAGGCCAGCCCGCGGTCCCCATCGCACGTGCCGAGGGGTCCCCTGCCCGCTGGCCCTCCCCGACGGGGCTGCTTTCTCCTCGCAGCGGGAAGGACTGGCGTTCCCTGGCTGAAGATTATGTAAAAAAACCTCCAGCGGCGGAGAGATAAGCTCTTTTTAAAAATAGCAGGATCGGGGCGCGCTGGCCAGCCCCTGCCACCTGTTGCTGGCTGCTGGCACGGTAGATGTTTAGTAAAAGGGCAGATTAAGGAATTGGCCACCACCTGCCACTCGCTGCGGGTTTATTTATCCCAGGCCCTCTCTGGGAGTCAAGCACCTGCCGGCACCTTTATTTTTAAATATTGGCCTGATTTATTTCCAGAGATAACAGGTCTTTCTGCCTGGGGCTGGGGAGGGCTGTGCTGTGCACTATCCTTACCATCCCTAGGGACCCCAGGCAGCTTCCCCAGGCCCCAGTGACTGCGTGCAGAGGCAGCATCTTTATTTGCCTTGCCATGGGTTTCTCCCGTGCCAGATCCAGCCCGTGACCCCCGCAGATGTTCAGGGACCTGCACCCCGCAGGCTGGTGTGGCTGGGTCTGGCCGGGTCCCGCTCCCGGAGACGGAGCGGGGTGGATGTGCCACCTCCCGTCCCGTGGCTGAGGAAAGGGGAACCGAAACGGCGCCTGGGAACGGGCGGCTGGAGCAAAATTAGCAGCGAGAGCGCCGAAATGGTGGGGAAGGAGTGGGAAGAGGGGGGGGGCGAAGCAACACAGGGGTGAGCCACAAGCCGGGGAGGAAATGGGGAAGGGGCAGTGCACCCCCAGATTCAATTCTAAGGCAGGGTTTGCTGTAGGGACCGGCGAGCCAGGGGAACCGAAATAAACCGCAGCCACGGGGCAGAAAGGGGAATTGAGAGCGTGGTCAGATGGTGCTGGGGAGCCAGCTAGCGCGGCGGCTCCAGCCCTCCCGGCACCACGCAAGTGCCCGTCCTGTGCTCGGGGACTTGTCTTAAGTGGTTCTCCTGGAGGTGACAGCGAGGAGGTCTTCAGCCTAATGGCTCCTGCCATCTGTTCCCTGTCTGGGAGCATTAGGTCCCTGTCCCCGTCCCTGCAGCGGGCAGAGGCGCCTACCTGGACCCGCAGAGGAGGAGGAGGGTGCGGGCGGGCGATGGGGAGGATGCTTGGAGGGGAGCGCAGCCCCCCGCGCCGCTGCACCGGTCGACGAAGCGCCGGGGGTAATGAGGCATGCGGCCCCCGTCGCCGGGCGGGGATGGCGCTGATGGAAGGTGGTTTGAATCAGATGGCAGATGCCACTTGCCATCAGGCCATGCCTCGTCGCTTCTGGAGAGCCAGCAGAGCAGAAGGGCACCGGGCTCGTGAGGTGCAGCGGGTCCCCCCCCGTGGGTCCCCCCCACCCCAGCTTCTGCCAGCAGCGGGGTGGGGAGCAGCCAGCAGGCTCCCAGATGCCGGGGTGCTTTCCCTCTCCCATTTCATCCAGCGCAGGAGAGGAGCCAGCAGCCCTCGGTGCCCGGGCTGAGGGGTGCTCGGAGCATTCCCAGCACCCTCCTTCCAGCACCATGCGCTTTCTGGGACCTCACCTGGCTGTCAAACGCAGCCCCAAAATCAGGGTACGAGGCAGGGAGTCCTGCCGTGGGGTCCCAGCACCCAGGGAGCCCCTGGGCCCCCTCGGGGAAGGGATACTGGTACCGAGGTGGTGACCCTGCTTCGGCAGGAGGGTTGGACTAGATGACCACAGAGGTCCCTTGCAACCCCTACCATTCTGTGATTCTGTGAGCTGGGCTGGGGGTGAGGTGTGTGGGGCTGGAGCCGGCTGAAAGCAGAGGTGGTTTGCGGTGGTGAGTGAGGTCCCAGCCAGACCAGGAGGCTGGACCCAGTAGCTCTGCTCATTACTGGGATTTAACACATATTTAAACCCTCTTACCTAAAGATTTTGGGAAAACGGGAGAAAAAAGCAGGATTGTCAGTAAGAGCTGAAAGGGAGGGACATTCCGCATGGTTCACACCACCCCAGGCATTGCTGGCAGCAGCTCGGGGTGCCCAGGGGGGAGCGGGAGAGATCAGACGCGGGATTAGGCTTTTCCAGAGCCACTCTCTGCCTTTGCTCCATACTCTTTGTAAGGGAGCCTGGGGGACCAGAGAAGGGGTGGGGTTTTTTTTTGGTTGGGAGGAGGAATAAAGCTCTACGTGCCGTAAAGGACAGGATTTGATCCCCGGTGCGGTGAACTGAACGGGGAAGGGAGAGGAGCCGAGGGGTCCCCACATCGCTGAGGAAGCAGAGCATCAGTTCCTCCCTCATCCCCGCTCGCTTGCTGAGCCGGGGTTGTCCTGCCCGGGCTGTGCCGAGGCGGGGGGGCTGCTGCTGCCTCCCCTTCTGCCTGCTCGCTGCCCGCACGTGCTGCCAGTTCCGCTCGGCACCCGCTGACGAGGGGGGAAGGCGTGGGCCAGGCGCCGGGGCGGTGTGGGAACCCCGGGCCACACGTGATGCCTCCGCTGAGGTTTCGAGCCGGTGCTGCGAGAGGAACCGATGACTTCCCCCAGCCCTGCCCGGGGCCGAGTCAGCTCCGTCCTGCTGATGCACGGGGCTGCAGAGGGCGGTGGGACCCTCCCCACCCTCCCGGGCTGGAGCAGGGTCAGGGCACGGTTCTCACCCCGTCTTGCTCTGCCCGTCGTCCTCCCCAGGATGCTCTCGAGGGGGTGGACACTGGGCTGCTGGGGCTGGAGGTGGTGGTGGCGAAAGGCTTCTCTTGAGCAGGCAGCTGATGGGCTCCCCTCACTCCCACCCCCAGCACAGCACAAGCCGTAGCTCCCAGTTGCACCTGGGAAATGGCTCCGTTTCCCAAAAACTGCCCTGGGAGGAGGTGCTGGAGCCGGTGACCCCGAAGCCGTGGAGGGACGTGCTGCTGCAGTGCTGGCAGCCCCTGCTCGCAGGGTGGCGAGGAGAGAGGGTCTGTGCCTGGGGACCCACAGGTCCTAAGGAGAGATGCTCCTGCCTGGGAACCCGCTCGTCCCTCCGCTCTCTGCCCTGTCGCAGCATAACCCAGCAGCAGCTGAAGGCCAGGAGGGTTTTCCTCGGCGGCACCGGGTCTCGGCTGCCTCTGATTCATCAGCTGGCACAGGCAGGGCAGGAGAGGGAGGCAGATCCATCACGTTTCTCCAGGGTGGGTTTACTTTGCTCTGTTCTGTGGTTATTAGTCATCTGCCTGCCAAATATTCCTCACCAGCCGGCAGACTTTAAAGCCAGAGGAACGGCTGCGCTCCTCTAATTGACAGATCACAAGCCCTGGGACTTCCCTGAATTAATCTGTGACAAATGCAATTGCTGAGTGTCTCTGTTAGGGAAGAGAAACACAACAAACCGAAGCACAAATCCTGCGTATCCAACCTGGATTTAGAAGTTGGCAGGGACGGAGGCTCTGCGGCAGTCCCTGGCAGGCTGGTCCCCAGCAGCACAGCGGGAGCATTCCTGGCCACACTGCATCCCGAGCGGACCCAGTCGGGCTCCCCCATCCACCCCCAGACCTCCATGAACCTGCCCTGGGCTGGGCAGGGGGGCTGTGAGCTGGTCTCCCTCACCAAGATGGGTCCATCCTACATCTCCGTGCCTCAGTTTCTCTTTGTACATGGAGGGATAACGGCCCTGCCCTGCTGCAGAGGGCAATGTGGGAGTCAGCCCAGGAATCCTTCACACAATACCAGTGCCACAGGGCATCCACCCAGCGTCCAGCCAGTTCTCTGCTTTCTTCGGTGACCGCTGAGGACCGAGCTCACTGGGGAGGGAAGCAGAGCTGTGTGGAGAAGTTGCCACCAGGCTGGAAGTCGCAGAGAAGTGTCCCATTCAAACCAGCTCTGGAAAGCCAGGCCCCATTGCATCTGGGATCTATTTATTTGATGTGAAGCTTTCCTTTGGAGAGATAATGCTAAAAGGATATATATAAATTGCAGAGCTAAAGTGTGAGTGTCCTGTCCTTCATCATCTGTGCAAGCGCTCGCTCTCAGCCAGCAGCTCTCCCACAAACCATCGCTGCAAATCATCTGCCCTGCTCCGCATCCCGAGGCGACGTGAAGCCGGGGCGGCTGGCGAGTGCCTGGCTGTGGGGCTGTGCCGGGGCTGTGCCGGGGCTGTGCCGTGGGTGGGGGTCTGGCAGTGCAGGAGGAACTCACCTTCCCCTTAAATCATGCAGGAGCATCCTTCCTGGGGCGGGTGTCAGCCCTGTGTGGCTCCTGGCAGCGGACGGGGGACCAGCCATGTCCCTGCTCCTTCCACCCTGGCACTGGCAGCGAGACCCGGTGCCATCCTGCTGCCAGCTCAGAGTTGCCTCAACTTTTATGCCAGGGCAGCAGATGGGCATTTCTGCCTTTGTTGGTGTTTGAAGTGCTGCGTGTCCCCATCAGAAGCTTGTCCCCTTCTTGAAATGCCACCCTGCCTGGCCCTCCTGCCCCGTGTCTGAGGGCAGAGGCAAGCCCTGCTGCAGAGCTGGCTCAGCCCCGCGCACCCCGGCTCCCCGCTGAGTGCTGTGCTCCTCTCTCGACAGCTCAACTCGCCCATGAACCCCGTCAGCAGCTCAGAAGACATCAAGCCACCACTGGGGCTCAATGGAGTCCTCAAAGTGCCAGCACATCCCTCAGGAACGATGGCCTCCTTCACCAAGCACATATGTGCCATCTGTGGGGACAGATCTTCAGGTAAGGCTGGTGCCTGCCCTGGGAGGGACTCGTGGCGGCGTGGGGGTGCCCTGGGAGAGCGTGGTGAGGGTTCGCATGGTGCCCCGCTCCCTGCAGCAGAGCGAGCACAGGCGGGCACTCTCTGTCCACAGAGAAGTTGCCCGTGCCCTCAGAGGAGAGGACAAAAAGTCCCTTATTGACCAGCCTCCCCCAGCCCAGCTGGTCTGGGGACCTGAGCTGGGAGCCCCCAGATTTCTACTTCGCAGCGGTGTGATGTCTGCAGCCCTGAGCAGCGCAGCCCGTCTGAAGGCAAGGCATTAGCGAGTGTCCCGCTCTCTACCCATCCTTTGATCCCCAGTCGTCTTGTCACATAGCGCCAGATAAAAAGATTTGCTTCACACGGAGTCTCGCCACTCGTGGGACATTAATTCCTGCTAATTCCCTTTTATTCTCCTGCTGTTTGAAGAGCTTTCTGCTCCAGAAGTGCTCTGGTTGCATAGTTTGTGAGGTCCTGAGGGACACGCCAGGCTCCGGGGCTGGAGGAGGAGGGTGGGTGGGTGGTGCAGAGCAAGCTGGGTCGCCTGTCTGGCGTGGGCAGTCCAGGTGGGTCGTGGGGGTGTGGGAGGGCACCCCTGTTTCACTGCTGCGCTGCCTCACCCCCGATGTATGGCTAAGAAATGGCGAGGGCTTTTCCTGGGTAGGAGGCAGGTTGTAGCCCCTGGAGAGCATCCTGGAAGTCAGGTCAAGGCGAAGCCACTGCTCTTCTGCTCCTGCTCCCAGCTCTGAGAAACCTCTGCTCCCCCAGACACGGCTGGGCGAGGCCTTGGGAAGAGCTGATGGTCTTTGTGGGGAACGAGAGTAAAGCGGGGAGCTGGGGACACCCAGGACACCCGTGGGTCCTTTTAACCCGAGTCGCATCCCCCCCGCAGGGAAACATTACGGGGTTTACAGCTGCGAGGGGTGCAAAGGCTTCTTCAAGCGCACGGTGCGGAAGGACCTCACCTACACCTGCCGAGACAACAAGGACTGCTTGATCGACAAGCGCCAGCGCAACCGCTGCCAGTACTGCCGCTATCAGAAGTGTCTTGCGATGGGGATGAAGCGAGAAGGTAAGGCAGAGAGAGCCTGGCCCGAGCACCCGTGGGTGCTGCAGGTCCCTTTCCTTCCTCAGGAGGCTGCCGCAGGCTCCTGCCTCTTGGCAGCGTGGCAGCACCCTGTGCACCAAAGCCAGCGTGAGCCTCGCCGAGGGCTGCCTGCTCCAGGGTGCCAGGAATGCGCGTGTTTCCTTGATGGTTTGATTTTACGCCACAGCCAGGGCCTCTTCCAGGCTCCAAAACAGCGCTAAGTCCCAGAACGGTACCCGGGTAAGGGATGGCTGTCATCCTGGTGGACAGCAGGTTGACCATGAGCCAGCAGCGTGCCCTGGCTGCCAAGAAGGCCAATGGGGTCCTGGGGTGCATTAGGAGGAGTGTGGCCAGCAGGTCGAGGGAGGTTCTCCTTCCCCTCTGCTCTGCCCTAGTGAGGCCCCATCTGCAGTGCTGTGTCCAGTGCTGGGCTCCTCAGTTCAAGAAAGATGAGGAGCTACTGGAGAGAGTCCAGCGGAGGGCTATGAGGATGATGAGGGGACTGGAGCATCTCTCCTATGAGGAGAGGCTGAGGGAGCTGGGCTTGTTCAGCCTGGAGAAGAGAAGGCTGAGAGGGGACCTTAGAAATGCCTCTAAATATCTGCAGGGTGGGTGTCAGGAGGACGGGGCCAAACTCTTTTCAGTGGTGCCCAGTGACAGGACAAGGGGCAACGGGCACAAACTGAAGCAGAGGAAGCTCCAGCTGAACCTGGGGAAGAACTTCTTCCCTCTGAGGGTGACAGAGCCCTGGCCCAGGCTGCCCAGGGAGGTTGTGGAGTCTCCTTCTCTGGAGATATTCCAGCCCCGCCTGGACGCGGTGCTGTGCAGCCTGCTGTGGGTGACCCTGCTTGGGCAGGGGGTTGGACTGGGTGACCCACAGAGGGCCCTGCCAACCCCCAACATCCTGTGATTCTGTGATGGCTGCATGTTAGTAAAGAGCCAGCGCCCAGAGGCACCGTGCATGGCACCGGGGAGCAGGGGGGCAGTGACAGCAGACAGTGCCCGCTCTGCTTTCCCTGTGCAACATGTCCCATCCTGGAGAACCGGAGCTGATTAGGGGACACTGGCAAGATGAAGATCACGTTTAATCCACTGGTTACTCCTCAGCGTGCTGCCGGGGAGGGGAGAGGCTCCCATGCGTGCCCCAGCCGCGCGCTGTCTGTAGGGCAGACCTCGCTCAGGACGGCGGGGAAGTCTGGTGAGTTATCGTCCTTCGCATCAGAGTCCGCTGCCTGGGCATCGGCGCCGAGCGCCAGCTGCTCCACCTCGGTAGCATTCCTTAGCAGTAGCAATACTGGATTTTTTTTTTATTGGGAGAAAAAAAGAAATTCAGTCTTGTAAAAAAATACTGGAATTTAGATTTAGGATCTGAAACTCCCTGTCAGTGCCTCTTTTAAATGCTCTTTTTACATGCTGACTGCATCTGTTCTAAACTGTTGGCAGAACAGGCTCTTGCTAGACACGATGTGAAAATGACGCCGTGGTGCTGCTCGGTTCTCTGCTGCCTTCTCCCCTTCCACCTCCAGAGCCACGCTTGCCTCCCTGACCGGCCGGTAAACCCATCCCTCTGCCGAGTCGCTCTGCTCTGCTCCAGCCCGGCTCTCTTTGAAAAGCACTTAGGCTTGTCTGGGGCGTTGATTGAACAGGGCAGCGCCGGAGCTGCGCCGAGCGTTGAGCAGACCCTGCCATGCTCGATTGACGGGGTTACCCAAGGACCCACGACGCGCAGAGCTTTCAAATGTCAAAGCCGTCTCTGCTTGAGGTGTGGGGGGATTGCAGCGGGCTGGGAGGCGAAGGCAACCCGGGGCCCGCAGAGCTTAACCCTTCGGTGCTCGGAAATGAAGCATTCTGGCCCAGCCGAGGATGGGTTGCACATGGGGCAGCGGCTCTGCCAGATGTGGCTGTAGGCAGAAATCTGGCTGGAGAGAGCACTTGGCTGGAGGGACAGGGAGAGATGGTAACGTGTTGCTCTTGGTAGAAAGAATGCAGAGCTGGAGCCTCCTAGGAACACCGCCAGGCAGAGCTTGGGGTGCTCGTGACGCCTTCCCCACACTCACCCAAAGCAATGGGTGTTTGCTAGAGGGTTCCTCTCTGACAAAGAAAAGCTGCTCCTCGGAGCTGTCACTACGGAGCAGTTGCAGGGTCTCCCAGCTCCTCATCCTCTGCCCCTTCCTCACTCCTGTCTTTCTTGTCCTGTTTGCATCATTTCCAGCTTGGTGGGAAAGAGGAAATCTCTAGTCTGAAAGGGAGAGATGGAGACATTCAGAAAAAGCCTCTAAGGAGGAGTGGTCCAGTGCAGGCAGGGTGCTTGGTGTGCGGGGGCTGCCGGTGCCCTGGCTGCTCTGCGGGTGGGCAGAGCCACGGAGCGTGCTGGATCCCGCGGGAGATGTCTGGCAGGAGGGGGAAATCATAGAATCATTAAGATTGGACAAGACCTCTAAGATCATCGAGTCCAACTGTCCAGCCTCCAAATGGAGGGAGGAAAGTCTCATCTCCAGCCCTGGGAGACTCAGGTAACTGAAAAGAAGCCAGAAAGTCTCCTATGTGTTCAGCAGCAGCACTTGCTTCTCAGGGGAGAAAAGAAGGTGTAGGTGGATGTGGAGCATCCCGTTAACCCTGGCGTCACCTCCGGAGCCTTGCGCCTGCAGCTGGAGACCTGCTTTCCTTTCGGACCCCTAGAACATCTCAGCCAGCATCTGCAGGGCAGGGGACATCGTCGGTAATGCCGTGGCTCTGTAGCCTGCACTGACATCCTCCGATCGGGTACCTGCTTCATGCCTGCCCTTAACGGTGATTGCACGGGCAGCGCCACTAAAATTATAGGTCCATTAATTAATTTCTAAATGGTGGTGGAATTCCCCGGGGAGCGCGTACAGTGTGAGGACTCTATTAATTCATCTTGATTAACATTATCACAGTGAATACCAAATGAATTCATAACGATCAGCCAATTATTTAAAAGTGTGGCAGATGGGATCTGTGTAACTCTAGAAATGCGCTGAGGCGGTGCTGACTGATCTTCTGACGCTGGCGTTGCATGAGGAGGGCTTTGGAGATGGGCAGAAGTTCGGTGCACTGGCTGTCAGTAGATGTTTGGGGTATAATCCCCGTGGAGGGAAAGCTGGAATAACTCCCCTGGTCCCCAGATAAAGCTCTCTCTTGTTGTAAACCTGAGAATTCACAGTGTCTCCTGGCAGGTTTGGAGATCTCCTAGTGTTGTCCTAGGCCTGAAAGTGAGAAGCTGGATCTCACCAAGCTTTGGTTTTGAGCAGCTCTAGAGTTTCACGTGCGATATCCACTTGATTTGTCAACAAAACGTCTCCTTCCCGTTGCGTCCGCCCCAGCTCGCTGCCGCTGCCCATCTGCTCTGCCAGCCAGCAGCCTTGTCCTTGGCCTCTCACCAGTCCCGCTGCCTCCACACCACCTCTGTTTTGGGGAACAATTTTGGGCTAAATCCTATATTGCTTATTTCTTTTGCCTAAATATTCCATTACAAGGTAGCTGGCTCTTTGTGCTCTAAACTGTTATATCTTTTAAGTAGCAGAGCCGGGGTAATGGGCCTCGTTTCCCTAAAAAATATCTTGCTCTGGAGACCGAATTTATAGCTACATAAAGGCACGGCAGGTTCCTGCTGGGGAAGTCTCTTCTGTAGCCCAAAGGTGTTTGTGTGTCATGGAAGTACAGTAAAACCCTCTAAACTGAGTACTGCAGCTCTGGGGAGAGAAGAACTGTCAGAGGCATCCTGCGTGGTGGTGAGCAGCTCTGTGTCCTGCAGAGCGGTGCTGGCAAGAAGAGGGGTTTGTACCCCAAAACCTGTGCCAGGAGGTGAAAGGAAAAGGCTCGCTTACGTAGCTAAGAAGTTGGCTTCAGGAAGCAAAGGCACCAGGACCTCTTGGGCAGCTGATGGAGCTCTGGAAGGGTTTGATCCCGACACGTGGAGGGACCCCAGGTGAACATGCCAGGAGAAGACCCGGGCAGGACCGGAGGGATGGACATTGACCCGCTGCTCTGGGAAGGAGCCTGGCCAGGGCAGGCGAGGCAGCGTGCCCACGGAGGAGGGAAGCAGCCGGTGCCCGTGGGTACTGCCGGCATCGCGGGGCATTGCTGCAGGGCGATGAGGCTTTGCTTTTGCAGTCAGGTCTTGGGGATCTTGGCTTAAAGGGGTGCAAGCCTGCAGGAGCCGAAGATTCCTTCTTGCATCTCTGCTTGCTGCTCCCCATTAAAAATATGTAAGGTAGATCCTGATGCCGTGTTCGTGCTGAATGAGCCTCATGGACTCTGAGATATTGCAGCTATAATAAATAAGCAACTGGGAGCATTTTTCCCCTGTGAATTACTGCCAGCTGTGTGAGGCTTTGGTTTTTGTACTCTGTCTCCCTCTAAATACCGGATAGTGAACAAAATTAAGATTGCCATCAGGGATCTTGACTAATGCTGGGATTATTATTGTGGGGGTGGCTGTTTGCATCCAGAAACAGAAGTCTCTCTGCCTGATCTGTTACTCATTAGGGTCTAAGGTGTCTGTGTATCAGCAGCCTTAGATTTGAAAGGCAGAAAGTGGAAACTGCCTTTGAGTTAGAGAGGCAGAGGTCTTGTGAAGAGGTGGGAGTAAAAACTGAGGGTCTTGGGATAGAGGCATCTTGCGTGCGATGCCATTAGCTGGGGTTAACTTCAGAGGTGAGGAGGGTTGTCGGAGACTACGAACTCCATGGCCTCGCGTTGGGGTGCGCTGCCATCTCGTGTGACGCTGCTGTCTCGTGTGACGCCACTGACTCGTGTGACGCCACTATCTTGTGTGATGCCGCTGTCTCGTGGGATGCTGCTGTCTCGTGTGACGCCGCTATCTCGTGTAACGAGGTCCAGGCCCCACCACTGCTGGCAACGCCGCCAGATCGCACAGCGAGCAGGAAATACCAGCGAGGAGCCCTTTCCCATGCTCCCGCCGGCCGCCCTTGGACGGCTCACAGGGAGCAGGCGTTGGGAACCGGCGCAGCCCGGCCCCGCTCCGTCTCCTGCCTCTCCTTCCCCCAGCGCTGCCTCCGGACATCAGCAGCTCCTTGCATGAGCCAGACCGTCTACGCTGGACCTGCTGGGCTGCCCAGTTTGTTAACGGGGCTACCGCTTGCCGAGCTGGTGCCTGCAGCCCAAGTGCGCTGTGGAGCACTGACAGCAGCGTTTGATGCCGACCGGGTGAAATGGATGTTGATGCATCTCTGCAGGGCAGCTCGTGGTCCATCTGGAGACCAGAAGGCTGTCCTCCCCCAGCGACTGCGGCTCGGGCTGCAGAACTGACCCCCAGGATCGCTCCTAAATCCAGGTGCAGATCTTCTAATGGCAATGACCTGGGCACGGCATGCCTGCAGCTTGCCTCCCTCAGCTGCGGTGACGTGCTCCAGAGTCGTGCTCTGAGGGTCCAGGACATCTCTGTCTGGTTGCAGGCCTGATCTCTGACTCCAAGACTTCATTAAACTTCACATCCTGAGATAATTCTTCCTCTTCCCCCGTGGTTGTGCGTTGGTTTTTCCCCTCTCGCTTGCACTGCTGAGGGAATTAACCTGGGAGGGGTTTGACTTGCAGTGTTGCGGGGAGCAATGCTGATCTGCAGCTCAGAGAGCTCCGCACGGCTCCAGGGAGCTGCTCAGATAAATCACTTGCTCCAGAGGGACCAAAGTTTCCCCCTGTTTTAACCCAGAGTGACTTGGAGCTCAGCTCCCGCGCTGACACAGCAGTCATTGAGCTGTGCCTGATCCCCTTGCCATGGCTGTGCAGCCCCCCTGCACCCCTCAGAGCCATCCCGGCTCCCGGAGCATCCCTCGGGACCAACAGGAGCAAGAGGAGTATGGGAAGAAAGAGCAGGAATTCAGGTCTCCAACCCGCTGTCCGAGTGGATGTAAAAGCAGGCAAGTGGCCATACCCCAGTGGAGGAGCAGAGTTCAAGAGCATGGATATTTTTAGTAATAATTTTGGAATGGAAAATGTCTTTCAGCTTAATGAGCTTGTTTCTTACATCCTTTTAAAGTGCTTCTCTTTAAACCAGCTGGTTAAATGACGCTGGGTTTGTTTTTTGTTTTTGAGGATACTCTTAGGTTGAGAAAAAGGGTTTGTTTGGTTTCTGATTTTCTCTCGTCGCGTTAGCGGTGTTGCTGTTTGTTTGTGCTTCGCAGTGTCCGGCACTGGAGAGTGAAGCGAGCTAGCGAGTTTTGCTGTTGGTTTCCAGAGCCATTCCCCATGTGGACTGACTGCATGCAAAGGTTTCAGTCCACTTTGTAACACTCCATTTCACTGAAGTTACATTTTTTTATCGTCACGGTGGTATTTTGCCTATCTTAAAAAAATGCGGTATTTGCTTGAAAATGTTGGCGAAAACGCCGTGTTTATTTCTCGTATCGCGGCTTTTGAGGTTGATTGCAGTCATAGAAACCTGTGTCTTTGAAAAAAAAGGAGGCACGCAAAAGCAAAGCAGAGGAACGACTGGCTGAATTAGTTTCCTCTGCTATTGTGGCATTTTCGATATAAACAGGTACCTCAGGCATAAGCGCCTCAAGATGCCGATGGTACACAGCTAAGATGTAGCTTCGTAAAAAGGCAACAGAGCCTAATAAATTCCACCACTAGTGAAACGGAAATCTCCAATAACTCTCCGCCCAGCACTTCATAAAGAAAGCAGCCACCCACTTGTAGGCTTGGAGGAGACCAAGCAGGTTTGGGGCTCTCTGGGAGGAGGGTGGTGTGACCCAGCGATGCAGGAGCATGTCCCCAAAACGCATCCAGGTTGGAGTGGTGCGGAAAGCATCATCAGCCCTGTTTGCTCTGTGGATCTCTGCGTCTGCCGGGGAACAGCGAGGAGCAAAGGGGACGAAGGTGGGAGAGGATCAGAGCATGCTAAGAAGAATGAGACAGCCAAGGCCAAAAAGTGCATCTTCTGTTCGCTCATGGCCTGCGCGCTGCCTGAGAAAGGGGCTGAGCATCGGTGCCTGCCCACTGCGGTGCTGGGCTCCCTGTGCCCAGGGACTCCAGACGCTGTTTTCTCTGCCCCTCAGCGATAACCCCATTCAATCCATTTTTGATGGGAGTGAATTATCCTTCCCCTCCTCCCCTGTGAAAAGAAGCAAACCCCAGCCAGTCATCCACGCTTTTGTTCTGGGAGGGATGGATTTTTGTCTCAGAAACAAGTGCTTGTCTGTATTAACTCAGGGGAAGTGGTAATTAGGAGCCGCCGAAGCCTGCACATCTCTCTCAGCAGACAAACGAGCCTGGGATGCTCCTGCCCGTGGGGGCTCTCAGAAACGCCTCTGCCTTAGTAGAAAATCCTGTCCCCTCTGTGCCTCTTCCTCCCCTCATTAACATTCCTCCAGCACAAAAGCGTGGTGCCCGCCGAGCGTGGCAGTGCCCATGGTGGGCGGCCGTGCCACGGCATGGGGGATCCAGCTATGAGCGACCATATAGCAGCTATGACCAGGCTTTAAAAACAGAGCATGTACTTGGTGTCTTTGATTAGTCTAGAGATAACAGCGTCAGGTTTCTCTCCACAAGCCCAAGGCTTAAAAAGGAAAGAACTTTGGTTGGAGGATTGGGATTCTGGGGTGTTCACACACCTCAAAGAGCAGGGACTTAGCGAGGTTCACCACGAGGCTTGCAAAGAAGTGGCAGGAGTTTGGGGATGCTGCAGTGGTTTCTCAGCAGTGTCCTCCTCGTCTTCCCCAGAGCCTCAGCGAGCAGCTTCTTCCTCTCCAGCACCTGGAAATCTCATTACTCAACTGCAGCCACCCACGCTGGTTGGTCTGGCACCTGAGCTAGGTTGGTTGCTCATTTTGCAGCGGACTCAAACCTGCTTGTGTAGCCATCAGATGCTGTACCACGAGCAAAGGCAACGCATCCAGTGTTGATGTGCACACCAGCAAAGGATGGATCTGGCATTTTTGCACATCAGCCCTTGGACCCAGGCAGCCGAGGCTCATCTGCAATCCACGGGACGGGGCACTGTGGTTCTTAAAGAGAGAGAGGTCATCGAGAAGTGGACTTGACACATGGGGCTCCATATCTTGCTGTACCGTGGCCTGGGGATGTGCAGATGGGCTGGAGAAGCTTGAGATGAAAAATGACAGCAACCGGCCTTAGGGGAGTACAGACCAAATCAAGCAGAACAACATGAGAGCCTCTTCACCAGGTGCCATGGAAAACACAGGCTTCGGTCCTTGGCTCGGCTGAGGCATAGCTGGAGGAGGTGGGGCTGCCTCTCAGAGCTCTTTGACTGCAACATCCTTTTTTCTCCTCAAGTGGACTGCAAGTTTTAAATGGTAAGAAAATCAGACTAGAATACCTCTCAGCCATGCGAGTCTCCTTGAAGAGAAATAAAAGCATTGGCACAGCCATCGACACAGAGGAGGGCGTGCGGAGGCTCATCTCTGCAAACACGGTGCGGCAGACAGGGCTGGTGTAACAACAGCTTGGGATGGCTTGGCCTCGCAGGAGAGGGTTTTCTGGGTTGCAGCGGTATGCCTGGCTCGCCTCCTGCGTTGGAGACAGGCCACATCGCTGATCAAATGCTGTGCCACCCTCATGACGAGAGTAATCAGTATCGTTGGGAACAGCACGGTCCTAAGAGCAGATCTCGTCTGGCGCCTGCAGCCCAAGCGGTGAGGTGGAAGGACAAGACACAGGCTCCTCGTGATGGCTTCCCTGCATCCATCCCAGACAAGACCCGTAGTTTCTCCAGACGAGCCTGTCTGCTGAGGCATTAATTGAGTGCGATGGGAGATGAGAGGGTCATGCTGGTCTTGCAGATCGTTTGCCAGCCCTTCCCTCCTCCTGGTGAGCAGCAGGTCTGCCCGCAGCAGCGGGGATGTGTTCTCCAGCCCTTCACCTCATTATCACCACCGTATTGCAGGAAGAGTGAGACAGCCCAACTGAGGTTTGGAAAGGTCCTTGTGGGTCACGCTGTCTAGTGCCTTGTTATCACGGGCACTCTGTAGCTGAAACCTGTTCCCAAGGTCCCCTTGAACAGAAGCTGGATGTCTCCTTGCCCACCCAGCTAAGCAGAAGGGCACAGTGTGGAGGGGGGCACGGATGATGAGCAAGAGAAGGCAGCCAGCAGCAGAACCAGCACCCCTGAACTGCCATGCTAATCATGCAAAGCACCACATGTGAGGCAGGGGGGAGAGGCATCTTGTGGCCTCTCCAGAGTTGCGAATATTTGCTTCTTCCTAAATATACATTGATGGTGCCGCAAGGGAGAATTTGAGTTGGAGGAGCCAGCTGCAGATCCCCTCTGCTTTTTGTCTTTAGCCTGTGAGTTTATAACTTCCATGAAAGGAAGAGAAAAATCCAGCAGAAGCAACAAGAACCAAATGATATAATGATCTTTGTTCCTAAATTTTACTGTGTTACAGGGATGGAGCACCATCCATCCCGGCCCACAAGACTTCTGGGAAGCCGAGAAGAACAAGGTATTCCCATTTCAATATTACCAGACAAGCTGCTGTGCAGCTACCACATTTGTATTTCTCTTTTTTATAAGATAAATAAAAAAGAAAGCCACTAAGAAGCCCAGCCTCTAAACCAAATCCATTTGAAAAATGTATTTTTGTCGTCTCCACAGTGGTTTGACTAATCCCCAGTGGGAGTGGGGAGTGGACTCCAGAGATAAGGCCCTAGGTCTCTATGGTGAGGGGTCTCCTCACTACTGAAGATCCTCCTTCACACAAGCATCCCATATTCCATGATTTAAAAACAAAAAAAAAGATAATTTGCTTGAATACTTGCTCCTTCTTTTCTTCCCACTACCCCACCTGCTATTTTTTCCTACATTTCAAGAAACAGTCCCCATTCTTTTCTGAAATGAGGGTCTGTTCCTCAGCATCTCTACTGAAGGAGCACTGACTTGTCACGTCCTCTGCAAGTCTGTGGGAAGACTGATTGCAGTAAATTGCAGACATCTACCAATGGCTTTATACCAGTGGAGGTCAGAGAGATGGAGGACTCTGCTCAGAAGCTGTATGACTGGCAGCTGTTAGACACTTCTGCCTGCTCCTTGCACCTTGGATGTCCTCTCTGTTCCGCTGAGCTTCTGAAGCACAGACTGCAAGGATGGCAGCATCCGCAGGGATGTCCATGTCTTGGAACCAACAGATTACGAGAGTCTTGAATGCCGTCTGCAAATCCTGCGCCTTTCAGGACAACGTGTTGGGCTTGCCACCCCTGGAGCTGTGTGATGCTTGAGGTTGAATCTGAAACTAGGGAAGCAGAGATGCTAGATCTAAATGAGTTCAACCTCTGGATCCTGAAGAGGGACTTTGGGTGTGCCACATGTGGAAGAATGCGGTGACAGTAGGATGACCGTCGGATGGGAGTTCACGTGTGCACTGACAACTGTACCCCAAAGCCAAGCACAGAGCTGCTGCAGGAGCCAACCTGTTGCTCACACGAAGAATGAAGCTGTTCCCACTTCACTCTTCAAGCTGCCCGTAGGGAGAGACAGTAGCATCTACAGCTGAGTCAGCTGCTAGAGGAGTTGCTGCCTTGGAGGCATCCCCGAAAGCTACATCCAACAGCCAGCGCTGGGCGGGTGTCCTGCAACGTTTCTAAGCGAGGAACAGGTTGGGTTCATAAACACCCGGTAGCACAGGTCCTGCGAGCAAGCAGCAGCTGGACTTCACAGAGTAATGTCACCTCGTCCTGCAGACGCGCAGCTTGGTGAAGGCCTGGGCGTGAAGCTGCTTCTTGGTGGGAGGGGAGGATAACGGCGTCTCTGAGCTCAGCGTTGGGAAACAGGCCCTGCTTTCCAGGGATAGCGGGTGGATGGAGGTCATCCAAACTGCTGGGGGGGGGATCTCAAAGTGATGCCAGGCTTGTGCTGGCTTTGGAGGGGGCCGTCTGGTCTTGGAAACATGGGGGTAGCAAAGCAGGTAACGCTCTCCTTGGCAAGGGCTTGGCTTATCTTTGGACCTGCCATACTCGGTGCGAATTCGGCATCTGCTCTGCCCGGCGTGTCATTGCTGCCAGCAGCCGAGGCGTTTGTGCGGGGCTAAGCAGCTCCGCAGCCAGCAGCAGCACCAGCTTACCGGTGTAGCAGCTCGAAGCACAGATCGATAGAAATAATTACTTACCCGTATAATCTCTTTCCATTTATCTCTTCCATCTATCGTTTATATCAGCTAGATTCAGCCTAATCACTAGCAAACGCTGTCGTGATGACCTGTAGCATTCACTCTCCCTTAACTCTTCAAGGGTATCTGATTATTCACCCCCAAGAACGTGACTGTTGGTTTTGATGAGGTTGAGATTTGCAGATTTAAGGCTTTAAGTCTAGCGGAAGACGTCCCTGCCCATGGCAGGGGGGTTGGAACTAGATGATCTTTAAGGTCCCTTCCAACCCAAACCATTCTATAATTCTATGATTTTAAGTAGCCAGCGTCTCCCCAGACCTCTGCAATGCTTCCCCACGAATCCCAATGTCCAGCAAAGTCACTGGTGACTGAGCAAGAAGGTGTGTTTTGGGGATGAACACCCCTTCCCAGTGGAGCGGCCCTGGCGATGAAGGCTGTTCTTGTGTGGTTGTTCTCAGGGCAAGGAACCACACTTTGTACCTGTATCCTTGAGACCTGCTGCGACCGAGCATCAGTTCTTTGGCATTCAAGTCATTTTAGAAAATCCCATTTGTTGCGGGTTAGCCTTTCTCTTAGGCTTTTCTGTTATTTAGTAGGTGTTTTATCTCTTCTAATGTGCCCAGAGGAGTTTTGGTGCATCTGTGCTGCTGAGGAAGGATTGGCATTAAGCAAAATTTTCTAGCCTTTTGATGATTGACAAAACAGGAGTCGGGGTGGGGGAGAAATTTAGGCAGGATTTTATGTTGGCCTGAAAAAGTGAAGAGAAGAATCCGTGCCAGGCAAGAGCCAGATGGACAAAAGCCACAACTCGAGTCTGAGCTCTGAGAGCAGCAGCCTACCTGGCTCTGGCAGACCAAGCAGAAAACGTCGCGTGGGCCTCGGGAGCCTCCGCAGCCCGGGAACTTAAGAGCGGTCTGCGAAAAAATAACCCCTTGCTTTTTGCAGAACAGCTTTCACATGGAAGGAGTCTGCAGCGCTGCGCCGGCGGCTGCTGCGGGAGGGGAGGGCGAGCGGTGGAAATCAGCCCCAGGCCTTCGCGTGCTGCGGTGGAGCTGGGTTAATGGGATCAGCGTCCATATAGGACTCTTTTAGCATGTGTTTTAATTTCCTGTTTTTTAAGAAATAAGTTTTATATTCGAGGTTTTATTTTTGCACTTGGCATAGAGCTGGTCCCACTGATTGCCTAAAAAGCCTTATTGTGCTAGAGACAGCTCTGATTTCCCTGGAACAACACCTGTGACCCTGCTGCTTTCTCTTAGCATCACATAACCAGCTTCAGATTCAGCGGAGAGGTATAGCGTTAGGATAATTGGCAATAAACAGCAGGCTTTTTACGTTACTGAATGCCTCATTCAGCCCTCAACAAAGAGTTCAGGGCCTTGTCTCTCATGGCTGGTGATGGAAACTCCGGTTGCTCGGGCTGTTCTCGGCTAGACTGGGCTAGAACAGAAGCGTGTGATGTAGGGTGTGTAACATGATGGTTGGGAAGGAGATAGTTACCCGTGTAACTGTCTGCATAAAGCTGCTTCTGACGTTTAGGGAAGGCGTGTGTGCTGGTTTCAAAGGGAGCTCGTTGTGGAATTGTTAGTAAAATTAAGGTTTACATCGGAAAATTAAGCTTTATATGAAAAATGCAGCATTGTTCTCCATTGAGGAAAAGCATAAAATCAAAAGGAGCTCTGAGGATGGGACCCAGCTGCAGCAGGCATGCGAGGAATCCACTAACACAGCGACTCCCTGCAACATATCATAGAGGATGGAGCGGGGTGGAGACTCCGTGGCCATGCTCCCTGATGATAAAGTGGGAAGAGATGGTCCTCTAGAACTGAGAAGCAGCTCATCTGGCCCCCTGAGCCAACAGGTTTTCGAGACCTTGCCAAGTGCTAGCCTTTCATGAACTTTGCTTGTTTTAATGTCATTTTAATACCAAAACACCGGCCTCCGAGGTGCGACCACTCTTCTTTGAGTCTGCACCCTCAATTGTTTGTAAACGATACCTTTAAACGTGAAGCAAGAAAATTTTACACCAGTCATGATAAAAAGTATGCGTGACTACAGTCACTCAAACTCCACCTTGAATGTAGAAAGGATATAAAAATAGCCAGGGAAATAGGGGATTTTCGGAGAAGATATCACCACGAGCAAGTCAAGGGAAACTCCATCTCAGACTGCTTCTGACCACGGGGATCGGCCAACGGGCTGAGCCTTGCTTCTGTCCCCTTGGGACGCCTTGGGTGAGACCTGGACTAAGCACTTTCCCTGGGAATCTTAGAAATCTCTCCAGAGAGTTACTCCCTAACGTTTATAGCCGGGCTGTATTATTTATAACCTTTTCACATGTTTTGTACTTAATAACATCATATTTGCACGTGCTTTCTTGCAGACAGTCACTATCACCAGCAATTCAAAAAACCTATATACCTGCTGCACAAATAAAGCTGCACTGTTTAAGCAGCCAGTTGTCCCAGTTTCTCACTGAACGCGACCAAACGCGGCCGTGCCGGTTCATGAGCACGACTGGACTGAAGGTGCAGACCGCTATGAGTGTATCCAGAATCGTGGTAGTTTAATATACACATTAAACGCGACTGGACTGGTAGTGGCAAATTGGGTGTCACCCAGAATTTAAACCTAGCTGCACCTAGCCTCCCACTCCGATGAGGAGAGTTAGAAAGCACGGGGGTTTACTTTCTGCCAAATTCCTCCATCCCTTATAACGCAACACTCATTAATAATAACGTTATTAGCATTTAATGGGTGCTTTTCTTCTCCGTACTGCTCAGACATTAACTCATCAGCATGTGACGTGCTTCTGGCTAGATCACTCCTACCACACAGGATTTGGGACAGGTCTCTCCTGTCTGTTTAGAAATTATCAGAGACAAAGTCAGGGTGGTGGTTGGCATAGAGCACCTGACGGCAGGTCCCTGCTCCCAGCTCCTGTCCCACGGTAGCACCGTCCTGCCGCGGAGCCTCGCAGCAGCCGTTAGCATCACTGCCAGACCAGGGAACTGGGTGCGTGACATGACCTCCATGGAAACTCTGCTCTAGCAGGCTCAGAAGATGGTTGGGCTCTGGACTTATGCTTTAAACTGATGGACTTCTCTTTTCTTTAGGATTCCTTTATGCTATCACTTCACCCATCCATTTCCCTCTCCCGCGGTGACTTGCCATGTTGCTTCCTTTGCTTTTCATCATGTCTTTAACCTCTTTGCTTCCAGGACTTCTCCCTCTCCAGAAAGGGGAGCTTCCCAGTAGCAGCCAGGTCTGAGAGGGAGCCCGTGCTCCCACGGGAGCGCCCACGGAGCAGCTCTCCCATGGACTGAGACCTACTGACCGCACTGGTCATCAGATATGTGTGTGCTCCTGCAGCTCACAAGGACTGAGGGTGCTTTGGGTTTTCGTGGCTAAGTAACACCTGTAGCTCCATGGAGCTTCGGGGTCCCAGCTCAGCCCGTGACACCGTGGCCGGGAGCCCTGGGCTGACACTGTCCCTTCTCTGTCCATTTCCAGCCGTTCAGGAAGAAAGGCAGCGGGGGAAGGACCGCAACGAGAACGAGGTGGAGTCAACAAGTAGCGCCAACGAGGACATGCCCGTGGAAAAGATCTTGGAAGCTGAACTCGCAGTGGAGCCAAAGACGGAGACGTACATTGAAGCAAATATGGGCTTGACACCGAGCTCGGTAAGGCAGCTCTCCCCTTGGCCCCATCCTCATCCTGGGCACGTGGCATGGAAGGGCTGGTGTGTGGGGCCTCCGGGTTGACCTATCACAAATACAGCAGCTAGCGTGGGTCAGAGAGGGGTTGTCTTATGCGAAGAGAAATAAGTAGAGCTCAGAAATGCAACTTCTTGGCTCTGCTGTAGACGCCGTGTGTGAGCTTAGATGAAAGCATGAGGAAAGCAAACACCTCTGCCCTTGTGCAGCCACCAGCACTGGTCCTCGTCTGTCTCACAGCCAGAGCGAAGGAACAAATACCGTAAGGCGTAATTAGAAGAGCTCACAGAGAAGATTTTGATTTAGTTAACAGCCCGTAGTGCTAACTGCAGGAGGATACTAGATGCTCTGAAGAGCTCAGAGTCCAATCAAGCCGATAAACAGACCGCTGCCACTGAAGTGCAAAGAGATAAGAGTTGTAAAATTGGGATGTGACTTTTCAGATGCGGAGTTATACGGCTGCTTGGTTCTAAGAAGAGAAAACCTGCAGAAGGTTGCTCTCAGGTTCCTTTCTCATGCTTGCATTATAACTAGACCTGTTTGAAGCAAGCAGGCTCTAACAGGACCTTGTGTAAACAAGAGATAGCTGCCAGGGAGGTAGGAAAAGAGTGAGAAACTGTGGTGAGGGAAACTGTCTTGGTCCCTTTCCTAAGAGATTCCCTTATCAGTAGATTATAGCTGTGCTTAGAGAAAGCCTCTCTGCAAGGCAGCTACCTCCAAATGTGAGAGCCCACCTGTCCTCTGCAGTTCTGTTTCTAGAGCAGACCCTGTGCAAAGCCCTCATGAAGAGACCCGTTGCAGAGAAGGTACTTGCTGCCCAGTCTAGGCAGCATTTAGGGTGCAGTCCCCATTCCATAACAGCCCCTGTCCCCGTGAAAGGAACGGGAATAGAGTAATGCCTCTCAAAGGTAGGACTGAGGAACTGATACAGCAGTAGGGTCAGGAGGGGGGCTAATTACCCCCGCCCCCGGGTAGACCGTGGGAGCCCTGGGATACTGAGGGACTGGGAAGGCTCAGCGCAAAGAGATGGAGAGGGAGAGGCAAAAAATAAATTGCCGTGCGCTGTTGTGTGTGTGCTGTTGGGGCCGGGGTCAGCTGCACGTTTTTAATTTCCCATTTGCCTCCTGGCGATGCCTTCGGGCAGGCACGCACCATCCCATGGCACGCTCTGTTAGCAGGAGGGGACACCGCCGCGGCACGGTGTCACCGGGGCTGGGAGGGTGTGAGTTACCCCTAGCCATTGCCAGCCTTGCTGGTGGGGAGAGGCTGGAGCGGGGGGCATCTCCCGGCTGCCCAGCGGTGCTTTGGGGGGCACAGGGGTACGGCTGGGCTCTGCAGGCGTGCAGGCTGGCTGAACCAGGAGAGCAGGAGCATACGCTGCCATGTCCCTCTGCGTTTCCTGTTGCGCTGTGCGAGGTGTCTGTGAGGCGGAGATGATGAAGTGCAGCCATTTCGGGGAAGTGGAAGGACTCTGCAGTATTTATTTTCTGCTACAATAATTCTTTGTCTCTTTCTTTATGTGAGGCTTGGAGGGTTGAGTAAGGAGCACCTTATCTGGCAGGGCTTGACAGGAGATCTCCCGAGTCAGGCTGCTCCGAAGTCCTGACTGCGTCTGTGGGATGCTCTTTTTGGCCTTCACGTATGAGGACACTTTATGGCTGGCTTGCTAGGTGAGGCTTTTCAGTGCGTAAGGCTTCCTGCTAAGGACAGAGCCCATTCCCAGGGGAAACTCTCCAGCAGCAGCCACAGGGCCATGGTGCTCCCCCACATTTGCTGCACCCCGCGCTGCCCTCCAGCCGCAGGCTCCCGTCACCCCGAAGCTGCAAGGGGCTCGTTTGGAGGAGGCAGCTCAGCCGTGGTTAGCGTGGGGCTTGGAGGGGCTCTGACGGCTATCAGGATTAAAAATACTTCGGGGGAGTTGTAGCCAGCGTTGCGCTGACTTGAAAACAAACCCGAGAGAGCGAGCTGAAATAAATGGCTTCGTCTGGCACTGCGTCTCCTCAGCCTCTTGTAGCAAATTGAAAGCTGGTTCCTGCATAATTCAACACGCATTACTGTGAACAAGGATGTGTGTTGCATCTAAATAGAAGCAGGAGGCTTGTTGAAATGCCCGATTATTGTCAAGCGGCTTCTGTCGCTGAGGTGACATTTGTAGCAGGTTTAGCAGATGTATGAGATCAGCAGCTCGCAGTGATGAGGCCACAGGATGAGGTGAGGGAAGACGGTGGAGCTGCCCTGCCCCAGCCCTCCCCAGAGAGCCCCTGTGATGGAAAGGCAGACAAATTCCATCCCTAATAGACATGGGGTAAGACACAAGCTGTTTCCTATTAGCCTGGTATGTTGGGTCCTTTTATTTGCACCCCTGCACCTTAGGCCATCTGCACTGAACGCTGCCGGTGAGCTGGGGAGCTCCAGTGCTTGCAAGGACGCCTGCAAGGCCGTGCTGGGCTGGGACGGAGATGGCACGGTGCTGCAGGAGTTACCACCCTCCTCTCCCAGATACTCTCACATCTGTGACTGTCACCTTGTGCTGTCGTGCCCTGGCTGCTCCGAGAGCAGAGATCCCAGCTCTGGCTGAGGGAGGTCCCTCTGCTTTGCCAGGCTGGCGCTGGCACTGATTTCTTCCACCGAGGACAGTGTGGGACCCAGCTGCGGGGCTTCAGCGCAGTCCTCAAGGCTCATGAAAGGGGAGGGCAAGGGGGCTGCAGCCCTTGAGCTGTTCCAGCAGCCCCAGTATCTAAACATGTTGTTGCTGGTGAAGTGTGCTGCTCCGCGTACATGACCAGGGAGGGGACCCATGGCTCTGTCCTGACACCCTGGTTGACACCAGAGAGGATGGGATACCTTCATGTCTGAAGCCCATGGTGGGGAAAGGGGAGTACAGTCGGGTGTGATCCTTGTGGATAGCACAGACAGGACAGGAGGGATGCTGAGCCAGGCAGAAGACAGCTAAGACAGGGGAATCAGGCCCTGCAAATCTCCTGTCCTGGGTGGTGGGAGAGTGCCAAGACACTCCGCGTTTTGATGACCATCATTAAAATGCTCACTTGAAGTAATTGCACCGGTGAGCCCCTGATAACAGCTCTTCAGCGGCTGCACGTAGCTGCTAATTGTGACAGTTGTCTGGCTTCTGACCGTAGCAAAGGGGATAAACCCTTTGGGAGGTTCCCACACTGCAGATGAGCATGGCTGCGGGATTCCTCCATGCTGTGTGTCTCAGCAAGCCCCGAGACCCCGTGTGATCCCTGCCCCTCGGGATCTGGGCACTGGCCGTACGCCCTGGTGCTGCCTGTCCCCCAGCAGTATGATGGGGCACGGGGATGGGTTTGGCTCTGCCCCGTGTCCCGGGCAGCCCCAGAGCTGGGCTCCTGCAGTGTAAGCACCACCTCCGGTGGGCTCCTGGCCACTGAAAGGCAAAGCCTGTAACTGAGAGCTGTTATCCCCATTAGCTCTTAATTGGCCTTTGAGCTGCTGGTTTCAAGTCACCATTTTCTGGAAGATGTCTCCAAGCTCTGGTTTTCCAGAAGGATCAGGTGCCTGCGTGTCCTTTCGTTCTGTCACACTCCGGCACCGTGCCCTTGCTATTTACTGCAGGAGAGGATTTGCTTACCGTGCACGGGGAGGGTTTCTCGCAGCGCTTCGCAGATCCCCTCCTGGAGACAGGCAGGGCCCTTTCGGCCTGCAGGGATGATACTTTTAGCTGCCTCGCAAGCTGCAGTGATTAAGTTCTGTCAGGAAGCCCGTGGTGGTTCCAGGAACCGCCATCTGAAGTGTAATTAAAGGCTGGGCCCCGCGCTGAGGCTTCGTACGAAGCACCGAAGGCTGGGTACAGCTTGTGCTGCCTGCAGAGCAGCGGTGATACAGCCTGCGCTGGGCGACACGGAGCCCGGCTTGCTGCGTCAGGGCGAGTCCTAGAGACGGTGACAACCTGCCCAGAAGCAACCCCGGATAAAAGCTTTGGGAAAAACATCTAACTTCCCTAAAATACCCCTTTCACGGGGCTGTTGCCTCCTGGGTCAGGTTGTGCTGGAGCATGGAGTCTCCCTAAGTCGTGTCCCGCTCCGGGGGATGCAGGGCTCCATCCCCGTCTCTCCCCACGGGAGCTGGGATGCCTGGGTTCTCCACCTGGCTGCTCCAGCTTGCTGGCCAGACTCGGCTGGCTTGAAATTGGTGATGTACCTGTAAGCCTAGGCCAAGGGCGTCCCTTCTCACTCTTTTTTGCAAATGCTTCTGGATGCTGATGTTCCCCGTGTTTCCAGTAAAACAACCCTACAGAATTCCTCCTCACACCCAGTTTAGGGTTTTCCTGTTGTCCGGAGGAAATCCTGTCTTTTGTCCTTCTTCAAGGGAAGAGCCTGTCCCTGCTCATGCCTCCTTCCCCAGGGAAGACTCCCAGCTCCCTCGGAGCGAGACTCCCCTGCACTTGCACCTCTCGGGGAGCTGCTGGAGATGGGCAGAGCAAGGAGGGGAAAATCCCCGGAACGATGCTCCCCGCTCCTCGGCTGCGCTGCTGAACGCGAGCCCATTCCCATCCATCTCTGCATGCAACAGGTGAAAATACTTTGAAGACGGGTGCCCCTGAGCTTGCCAGATGCTGGTTATTTTAAGCCTGGAGAATGGGAGACATTGGCCACTGAGGCACAGAGTTTGTGTTTGCTGCCAGGGGACAGCGGAGGGGACCGGGCAGGGGTCCGGGGCGCGGCTCCGGGGGGCAGGAGTGAGACTCCACAGCGTGGTCCTCATCTTCCCAGCCTGGGAGAGGGCTCTGCGGTAACGCAGCCAGGCTGCGGTGAGGAATGGCCTTGTCCTGCTGAAACCAAGACTTAACTGGAGGGAGAGGTTGTGCTGGCGTTCGTGTCTGCTCTGCCTCATCCGCGCTGAACTTGCACCCCTTACCCCAGTGATCCAGGGCTGAAGTAAACACTCCTCCTCTGATTTGGAAACTGCTCTTTTAAGGACATGGAAGAAAAATAATAGTACAATCAAAACTGCTAGGTATCAGCAGGGATTACAGTGGGATATGTGGAGGGGCTCATACATCCCTGTCCGGAGAGGTAAACCCTGTATACACACTTGTACTAGCGAGGTCTGTCTTCGCTGGGGTTAGGCAGTCTCTTCCAGTTCCTAATCACAAGCCCACTTGAGCTGTTAGCAGATCCTTTAAACAGGGATTTGGTGTGTTTAGGCTGACTGTCCTCCTTGAGAGCAGATGGTTTTTGTTACTGGATAATATTTCAAAGGAAAGGGTTTTTCTCTTTTTTCTGCAATGCCCCCTCTGGTGCTGGTTTATCGAGCTGGGAGATGCTGGCACAGGGAGCGCGCGCGCTGCACGGGTGCGGGAGCCGGCCCTTCCCCGGGCTGGAGCTGGTTTGGTTCATCAGTCAGTGTGATGGATGTTGGGTCTCAGCAGCCCTGGTTCCTGTTTTGGAGCCTGCTAAAAACTACTTAAAAACTCATGGTGGAGAAGCCAAGTCAACTCCTTTCCCTGTGACTGACAACCTCCACTTCTGGGGTGCTCCTGACTTTGGGGTCCTTCCCTGCAGCAGGGAGGGAGCAGGCCCCTTCAGCTGCTCCTCCAGCCTCTCCTCTTCTCCTTCCTCTGCCTTCTCCCAGCCTTTCAATCTCCTTTTCTTGGCAGCCCAATGACCCGGTGACGAACATATGCCAGGCAGCAGACAAACAGCTCTTCACCCTGGTGGAGTGGGCCAAGAGGATCCCCCACTTCTCCGAGCTGCCCCTGGACGACCAGGTCATCTTGCTCAGAGCAGGTGAGTGGGAACCGTCCCCGCGCAGGCTCCGGCACGGGGCTGAAGGACTGCTGCATCTCGCCGGTGACAGGTATTACACCTAGATTTAGGCCCCAGCAACTTGAAAGACATTAACTGATTCTGATTAATAGCCTCTGATAATTCAATTGCTAAATAGGATTTTAAAAGCCCCAAGGGATGTGTTGCTGAATGTGATCCAAAATGTTGCACCAGCTGCCAATCAGCTGAAAAATGGCCCGGCTTCATCTCTGATGAGCGAGGTGCCCGGAGATGGGCGCCGGGTGATTTAAACCAAGGGAGCTACGCGCTGCCTTGCTCCCGAGCTGAGGCTTGAAAGACCAAGTGGGCTTGGGACTCCATGAAATTTCATCAAACTAAAATGTTTGATCATAATTAAAACCAGAAAGGGCAGAAAAATATATCGCCCTCCCTCTCCCACCCACCAAGATGAAAATAAAATTCTCCAGGCTTATTTTAAATTTCCTTGTGCAGCAGGGGGTCCACGGGAAAGGAGGCTTTGGGAGGTGAAAAGCAGTTAGCTGTGAGAAGGGTCTTCTCCCATCGAGTAAATTCAAGCCCCTACTGCTGGCAGGTTATGCACAAAGATCAGGGAGGTCAAGAAATCCAGAGCAGATCTCGACGACGGTGCATTTTAGGCATGAAGCGCTTTGCATAGCTCCAGTCATCAGACAAGTGATTAAAAAGGCTTTGACTTGATGCAGCGGAGAGTTTTGCTCCCTTAAACAAAGCAGAATTCAAGTTGTCAGTGGGACAGATGAAGTGGCTTCCAGCAAATGACAAATCCAGGGAGAGACTGGGAGGGGGAATGAGGAGAGCTTGACGTCTGGCTGTGGCACCCAGCTCTCCGCTTGGCAACGAGAGAAACCACCCTCAGCTACTCGAAGTAGTCAAGGGAATTCAAAAGGGAAGGATGGTGGAGGAGTCTGGTGCGGAGCTGAGGTGCAGCCTCAGAGCAAAGCAAGCTGGTGAGCTGCCTGGAGCGAACCAGTCTGACAGCCAAACCGGAGCAAGCCAAGGACTCTGAAGTCCCTGGTAGTTTTAGAAGTTCCTCTTGTTTCGCCAGAACGCCCTTTTGTAAGGAATTCTCGAGGGGAAAACTCGGCAGGGTGTGTGCTTTTCTCTGCACTCTTCTGGCCTCGGGTTAATGGCCTCTGTAGACAAGACACTGCTGATCCACCTTGATGGCAGCGTTCATGGCTGCTTAGCGTGCAAAAAGTGTGCCCCAAAAGAAATGCCTGTGTAATTGGGCCGAGTGGTGCTTGAAGAACCAAATTCCAAGTACTCACTTCAACACAAAATGTGGGAACTCCTCTGGTCCAAGGTCTGTCCAGGTTGCCTCAAGAGAAGGTGTAAGGGCTCCAGGGTAGGAAGATCATGGGATCAGTGTTTCCCCTTTTCCCACACACGAGCACTAGCTGTCGTTCTGTTTAATAAGGCTGACTATAGCCCAAAGGCATGAATCTTCAGGCTTGCAGCCATTTTTTATTGACTATCAACCAGAGTCACTGCGTACCTTGGCCCAGCATGCAAATACCCAAGTCCCTCTTGCAACCTCTCTGAAATCCTTGACCTCGATGGTTTCTGGGCGATTAAGTCGCACCGTTTACTGGTGTAGGTTTTCCACTCTTCTTGTGTTACTGAAAGGAGATTTTTATAGTCAACATTTCATCTAATGCTTACAGCAGTGTTCTGGGAATGGAGAATTTGGGGGTTTTATTCTTGCTGCAGACTTGGCCAAGACCCATGCCCTCCTGCTAGCCCATTGGTGAAGGTGCTCCTCTGACTTTTCCGTGGGTGTGAGTATTGCCAGAGCTGGCTCACAGTCCTCTCTGGAAAATACAAAATGTGTCATTTTGAAGAGGGTCTCTAGAGCCTCTTGTGAGAGTGGATGAGCAGGGGAAGAGCTCTGTAGAAGTCTTACAGGGCTTACTGCAAATATTGCAGGAAAGAACTGGATTCAGACAAAAGCTGCCGTTTCCTTTTGTGAAATGGAAACAAAACCCACAGCAACAGTTCAAGGTTTTCATTTCTCTTTAGAAGAAGGCTAATTCTGACCTGATGTTCTCTCCTTTGTGCTGGTGCTTGTTGTGACCAACTCCAAACTGGCATCCTGGAGGGGCCGCTCCACGGGGCGGGAGAAGAGGGGGTTGCAGACCCCATCCCATACCGGATTTCGTGGTGGCTGTGACCCCATGGCCATGAGGTGGGCTGAGCACCTGGAGCGGCTCCAATGGGCTCCCTGCTCCAAGCATCTCAGCTGGGGGTGCTGATAGCCTCCCCCAAGTCTTTTAACCAGTGGCTCCATCTGTTACTGAGTGGGGAGAGCGACCTGCTGAGAGCAGCTGCCCATGAAATATTTAAGTATTAAAATTTAGCTGAGAGCGTCAGTCAGGTTTAGTCATGCATCTTCAGAGGCAAAATAAAGTGGAGCACGCATCTTGGAGGAGCGGTGCTGGATGGGCCGGCAGTAGCTTTCCTCTAATCCTGAATCGTTTAAAAATCTTACCTCTCTGAGCTTTTTGGAGGAGAAGGAAACCCAACTTTTTAAGCCTGTTTTCCCTGAGTTTTCTTGTTTCCAGGCATGCTGTGGCTCAGGAATAACCTGATGTTTGCTCTGCATCAAGGCCAGCCTGGCAAAGGATGCTGAGGGCTGCATCTCTGCAGCTGCAGTTCATTGCATAGGGCTGGTGGGGAAACTTGGTGGTGAGATGGATTAGCACGATGGTCACTGTGCTGCCAGGAGCCTTCCCTACCCCGGAGCAGCCAAAGCATCCCGGAGGCTGCAGCCACCTCGTTTGGTGAGAAGGGAGTCACAGGAGTTGAAGAAAACTGCTCTGCTTCTCCAGAGCTTGGGCTGGAATGCAGGACTCTCTGGGCATGTTTGTTTGATCTCTAACTCAGATTTGCTGCCTGTGGTCGTACTTAATTCTTCCCTGCCTACCTCTTGATCTTGTCAGCTCTTTGGGGATGCTCTGGTGAAAGCACTGGGTAGAAATCAGTTCCCCGCTTCAGCTGAAACATCCCAGCTCTGAATGGGAGTAACTCAGCTGAAGGATGCTGATAAATCCAGTGCTCCTTAGCTGGAATAAGCCCAGCACAGAAGTCAGCGGCACCCCGCAGCCTCACCGCTTTCACGTATTCCAGTGGCCGAGGGGCGTTGGGTGATGGCCAAGGGTCAGGGCAGAGTGGTGAAGGCTGGTGCCCCGGAGGGACGCTGCGAACCAGCGCTGGCTTCTGTTGGTTGAGGCTGCATGGAGGGGCTGTGTGTGGAGGTGCTGTGGGGCTGCGTGTGATGGCTGGTGGGAGGCACCCATGGCCCCTTTCTGGGGGTCTGGCTCCAGGAGGTCCTCTTCAGCCATGGAGCATGGTTCCTGCAGGCTCCTGGTGCAGTCCCATGTCTTCTCCTCTGTCCTCCTTGGCTTTTACGGTGTTGCAATCCCTCTGCAAGTGCCAGGCCTCACCCAGTAAACAGCCAAAGAACTGTTCCCATGACTGGGGTGGAAACATCCTGTGGCCACTTAGGAAAGAGTGAACTTTATTCCTTGTCAACATTTCTAATGGCACAATGCATCTCTGCAACAGGAGGTAAATACAGCACATGTAGACCTTGTATTTATTCCAGTCTGTGAGAAAAGCCGTGTTTCTGTGGCAGGAGAGGAGGTGAAGGAGGTTGTTGCATTGCTTTTCCAGTCTGGGGGGAAAATAAAAAATCGAATATCCTAGCATTTCTGGACCCTGCCGAGCAGCCCTGTGTTCTGGACACCAGAAAATTTTCAGGCCGGGTAAATCAGCCACGTGGTGAGCGTGAGCCTCCCCAGGGTTGCAGAAGACCCATCTTGTCTTATTGAAGATGCCTCTCCTGGGTCAAAGTCAACAAAATTTCCAGCCTTCAAACTTTACAGCATTTTTTTTCTTGATATGGATTTGTTTTGGTCATTCTTGAACTCAGCTGGTAATGGATTTAAGAATTTGGAGATGTGTTAAATTAGGAAGGGGAGCTGGAAGGTGGGGAGGGAGGTCTCATCTCCCTTCCCTTTCCCATTGTAACTAGCCCAGACTCTCCCGTGGTGTCCGGGCTCAGAGGCTGTGTTTTCCTATCCCCTGAAGTCACATATCCAGTAACTAAGAAGCCAAAAGCTGATTTCCAGGCAGCTATAGAAAGCTGTTCCTGGAGCTGTTGTGGACATGGGGCATCCCTGTACAGCGGCAGGCGAGAGCAGAGGCCATCCCTTCCAGTATTTAGGTGGCAGAAGCAACAAACCTGCAAGTGCGAGTTTTCATGGTCCTGATTTACACGGCTGTATAACGGTGAATGAACTTTTGTGCCCCATTATGGCCTGAAAATGAGCCCAATTAGCTGATAGAAAGCGTTAATAGGTCTTTAACTGCTCAGAGGCATGGAGTATAAGGTCAGACAGGGAGCTCAGTGCTGCACACCCACTCGTAGGTTCACAGCAAGAGGAGCAGAGCTGTTTGCTCCGGTGCCTGCAAGGTTTATAGAGGAAACTGCTTCCCTTATTAGCGTTATATTTTTAGTGCATTTGTTCCTTAATGGATTTTTCCTTCCCTGACATCCAAGAACAGGTTGGCTCCCCGCTCCCTTCCCATGTCCAGCCACGTTACTCTAGCAAAGGCGGTTCTTGAGCGATTTCCTCCTCTTTTTTTAGCACCGGGGAGGTGACGTTGCTGATTCCCGAACCCACTGAGGACCCCGTGGCTCTAACCTGCGGCCTTGGTTGTTTTCTCCTCCCCAGGGTGGAATGAGCTCCTAATCGCCTCCTTCTCCCACCGCTCCATAGCTGTGAAAGACGGGATCCTCCTAGCCACCGGGCTCCACGTGCACCGGAACAGCGCGCACAGTGCTGGCGTCGGGGCCATCTTCGACAGGTGGGCAGAGGGAGGGACGGACAGTGGGCAGCGCGTCCCGGGCCGCCTTGCCCGGCCATCCCCCTCTCTGCTTCCCACCCGTCTGCCTCCGTTCCCCGCGTCGCAGCCTGCTTGAGGGGTCGGGGGGAGATGCGCTGGTTTGTCCTCGACGGAGCCCGGGCTGGGGCGCGTCCATCCCATGGCGTGCGTGGAAATGTCGTGGTCCTTGCTGCAGGCGATGATGTTAAATCCCTCCTCTTAAACCTGCAGAAACCAACAGCCTGAAACAGTCAGGGAGAAGGCTGCCCAGTGCAAATCAAAGCCTCTTTCATGGGGTCCAGATGCCTTCTAATGTTACGAGGAGGCCAGTTCTTTGTTTCTTTTCATCTTTAATTGGACCAAGACATGATTTTATTTTCACAATGAAAAAGCACCAAAAATACCCAGCAGGTTCCACATGCGTATCCCGAGGGCTTTTTAATCTCATGCTTTGGGAAAGTGTTTTAAATAGAGACTTCCAGAGTGTTTGACCCACAGTGTGGCTCCAGATGCCGCTTAAATTGTGGCTGATTTCTCTGCCCGAGACTCATCTTGAGACGACTTAGGTGAAACCAAATCACCTTTGCTTCTTTGCTTTGCAAGGAAATTGTTCTTCGGACCTGGGTGACATCATTTGTTTCCTGTGAGGTCATAAGTGCAAGATCATGACTTCACTGCAAGATCTAACAGGAAAAACTGGGCAATCAGTGGAAAATATTTCAAGACCGGCACCTGCAGTAAGAGCAAAGGGAGCAATAAAAATTACCGGCAGAGGAAATTGCCGTTAGATACCTGTTGGGATTTTTTCTGTATTATTATTTTTTATTTTTAGGCAGCTTTCTCAGGTGCCAAAGCCTCTCAGTGAATGTATGAAGCCAGTTTTTATGGTCCCTGTTGTATCTGACAGGAACTATTGATGTTCCTAATGAGCTATTTTTGATACAGAAGGAAAATGAGGGCATATCCTCAGCTGCTATAAGCGAGCGCTATCCCATGACTGCATTAACCATGCACCGGAGGAGCTCACTCTGGGTCTGACACAGGGGTGTTTTTTCATTTCTTTTGAACACTGACACCTGTAATTTCTGTGTCCTTTGCAGAGTACTGACAGAACTCGTGTCAAAAATGCGAGACATGCAGATGGACAAGACAGAGCTAGGCTGCCTGCGAGCCATTGTCCTCTTCAACCCCGGTACATGCCGTTACCTTCTCTCCAGTCCTCTCTTGGCTGAATCTCTGTCCATTTGGCTCCTGTTCTTACCTATAAAGCTCCATCGCAAATAGCCGAGGGCACGCAACTCCCGAGAATAGGGCAAGAAGGAAGAGAGGCAAGGAGGAAAATCAAATTAAGTGCTGCACGTGTGTCTGCTGCCTTACAAGCGTGCCCTTTGCAGGTCAGGGATGGATCTGGATCCATGCCCAGTGTTGCTCTCCAGGCTTCCCTTGCCAAGGGGTGTTTTCCCCTTTGCAGAGGGCAGCAAGCTTTCGTGGTCCGAAATATTCTCCGTGCAGGGCCCTGCTTTGGCCAGAACTCAGCTGCGATCATCCGAGGCGATGGCGAATGCTGTTTTTGGAGCTGACTCCTACTGCTGGGCTGAGTTCTCTGCTGAGTTTGAGGGGCTGTGGCTTGATCAATGTTACATGGTCTTCCTGTTTTCAGTTTTACAGTGACTCTGTAAAAAGAAAGTTCTAGTGCTGGAGGGAGTTGTCCTTGAATAGGAGCAAAAATGAATCTAGATACCCTTTAAGACAGAAGTATGGGTTAGACCAAAGTTAGAACATGGACATTGTTGTCCTCTGTTTCCTGATCTCAACATCCAAGGGCTTTTATTAACTCTGTCTCTGGAAAAGCCCTCTGCAAAGCCTACGGAGAGTGAAAGGCATGAAACATGCTCACAAAATGCACAAGAACTTTATTTGTCCACAGCTTGCTTAGTTTTACAGACTCCAGGAGGTTTTCAAGCTGCTCGCTTTTGCCCCTTGGCCCCAGCTGCCCAAGGGAAGAAGAAGGTTCAGTGCTGGGGTTGTCTCCGGCGTTTCAGAGAGCAAAGCCCTGCTGCCGCAGGAGATGGACTGCCGGCCTGCAGATACCCCTACAGCTCTCCTGGGGGGTTTCCTATATTTTAGAGCAGGTCAGTCCAGAGCAGAAGTAGACGGCAGCAGAGGACAGACCCCCACATCTGCAGCCACCCCTTCCCCTCCCTGCCCTCTCAGGATCGTGCTTTGTGCCCAAGTGCTTTCTCTGGCCTTTCCCACCGAACACAGGTCAGGGCATTTCAGCAGGGTTTATTGGTGTTCCTTGGGTTTGTTTTTCTGTTTGACTTATTCCCCCCCCTCTGTAATCACCAGTAATTTATTGTCTGTAATTTGGGATTAGCCGTATATGGTAAAAGAAGGGGAATCTGGAGAGGTTCCCGTGGCGCGTGTGCTTGGGGATATCGATTGCTCGACTGTCCCTTTCACCCTACTAAAAACAGATCCTCTGCAGTGGGGGGGACCTGCCAGGGCAGGGGCTTTGCGTTTAGCCCTGTCTCAGTGCTTCGTGCTGGAGGGAGAAATCCCCCCAGCCCAGGACTTGAGGGGGACCTAAACCCTTTAAATGGGGGTCTGTGACCACTGGAATGAGCCAAAACGGTTGGGCTTGGGGCGTGAGGTGGAGTGAAACAGACCTGTAGTCACAGGGCAAACCTTTCAGGGCTTGAACGCTCCCCGGGAGGTGTTAGGTACTGCCTCAAATTCCTGGGGTTCAGACCCCAAGTCCACGCTGTGCTCTGGTCTGGGAGTGCTGGGAGGGGTCAAGGGGGCTTGGGGGGTCCTTGCCTGCCTGGAAAACCTGGAGGTTTTTGGCTGATGGTCCTTTCCGTTGCCTTTCAGACTCGAAAGGTCTCTCCAACCCGGCTGAAGTGGAGGCGTTACGGGAGAAGGTGTACGCGTCGCTAGAGGCATACTGCAAACACAAATACCCCGACCAGCCCGGGAGGTGAGTTGTTGGCTAAGCCCTGTCCTGCTGCAGCCTTGCACCCTGCAGAGCCCCGTGCAAACGGTGCTGCAGCCTGGGCCAGGGTCCGAGTGCTGTCCTTGGGGTCACTGCACCTGCGCGCTGGGTCCCTTCCATTTAGGGCTTTCTGTTCCCACGTTTTCTGGGAGTGAACAGTTCTCTGCAGAGTAAACCACTCTTTTCTACCTGCTTCAGCTGTGAACGTCCTTAGAAAATGCCCCTGTGAAGTGCAGAGAGGTCTTTATTCCCGTGCTGGTAAATCCAACACAGCCAGGACAAGGTTGGACAGCAGCGGCAGCGCCGAGACCTGAGGAGCCCCGGCTCCCGCGGCCGCAGCAGCGGGATGAGCACATGGGGGAAGGGGTATCGTTTCCCTTTTGGCAACCACGGAGAGCAAACCACAGCAAAAATGCGACTCACACGGAGTTAATTTTCAGTGGCAGATGAGCATCATTGCTGGGAAGTGAAAGCCTCAATTGATGCTCTTTTCTTCCCTCCCTGCCTCCCCCAATCCAGCTGGGAATGGGAGGGGGAATTAGGAATGCTTTCCTGGACCGCTCCGGAGCTGAGTGGGCGCATTTTCCCAGTTACAGCCTGAAGCTGGCAACTGCCAGTTAAGTTACTGACAGTCATTTGAGAAACCAAGCAAAGCACTGGAAACTGCTGCTGGTGCGTGTCGCTGCTGGGGCGTGAATATTGGGAAAAAACAGGCCAAGCAACTGGGATTTGCATCTCACCTGGATTCCCAGTCTTGCGTGTCTGGATAGTTAAAAAAATAAAGGATGCTCATACAGCAATGAAGGCAGTGGGCAGGTCACGCCCTCAGAAGTAATCCTGGACTTATTTTCCCCAACTTTGGGTACCAGTGTGCTGGCAGATGGAAAAAGATGTGTTGTCAAGGGGCTGCTTGGATGTTCACGGTTGGCTTGTGGCGGGGAGAGTTCGGATGAAGGTACCGTTGGGCGGGTTTGGCTTTGCGGTCAGCGGTGAGCGTGGTGCGGAGTGGTGTTACCCCTTCTCTCCCAGGTGGTTTGTCTGGACCTTAGGCCAACTCTCAAGCACGCTCCTCTTCCAAAAAGCATTATTAAATTGCAGTTCCTAAGCAAATCCAGACCCTGGACTTGGGCTGTTCTGGTGCTTCAGAAGAGCTCTGCTGCGCATGGGGCTCACGACGAGCAGCCAGCCGTACCTGGCAGAAGCAGAGCTGCCTTGAGAATCAGGGCCAGCAGCTCTCCTGGATTCTTCCCCCGGTGGGATGAACTCTTTGCTATGCACAGGCATCCAGTGTTCGCTGCAGAGTCGTGCTGCCCTCGCACGCCGCTGCTCGCTGCTGCAGGCTGGGGTGGGGCTGGGCGTGAGGACAGCCCCGTTCTTCATCAACCGAACCGCCACGAAGCTGCTGTACGTGACTGAGCCAAGTCGCTGAGCCACCGGTCAAAATCGGGTCCCCAGGGCTCTACCTCAATGAGCAGCGATGTGTAAGGGGGCATTTTAGGTCTTGTAGCTGCACCAGGGGCTCTGGAGTTCAATCTGTCACTGGCTTTGAATGACCTTGGGCTAGGGACCTACTTGTGTGATCCTCACACCCTTCTGTGGTGACCACAAAGGTTCTTGCGTGCTAAGGGCTGTCCTGAGAGACACGACTGGGCGTTGCTGACCTTACTGCATCTCTTGTACGGTGCAGGGCAATGGTGGAATAAGCCCAGGTGGCTTGGGAGGGTTAACTCGTGGGCTGGGAGTCCAGAGTTGCACAATAGCTAAACAAAGCTCTCCGGAGCTCTCTCCATCCTCCTGGTCTCATGGCACAATGTGATTGCCATCTGGGGCTGGAAACAAGTTCTTCCTGTGGTTGAGCAAACGCCTGGTCGAGCGGCAGAAACCCGGCTGACAGCCTGCGGCGAGCGCTTGGCTTCCCCACCCCTGCAGATGCCCTTTGGTGCACGACTCCAGCCCGGACCCCGGCCATCGAGGGCTCGCGAGCACCATGTCAACACCAAAAGGGAACTTCTCTGAGCAGTGAGACGGTGGCAGGCATTCCTAGGAAAAACCCAGCCACGCTCCTCCCGCACCAGCCCCTGCTCCTCCGCGGGGAGGGCACGGTGCGTACGTGACGCCGAGCAGCCGCGGGGAATCGGGGCTGTTTTCTCCCCTCCCGGCCGCAGCCCTGGCACTGCTGTGCTGCGGGCTGGTTATCTCACGGTTAAACATATCCGAGGGCTGGAGCCATCATCTGGTTTGGTTTAAAGTGAAACTTCCTGAATGGGATGGTAGGACTGATTTGTTTTTCCTGGCTCTGCTCCCACAGTTCTCGCCAGCTCAGCAAAAAAAAAAAAAAAAAAAAAAAATAGGGAGAGAGAAGTGTGCATGCATGTAGAATATCTGTGTGTTTGTGCATGTCTCTCTCGATGTGTGTGTTTTCTGGAGAGTCCCCTTCTCCCTGGGCTGGTTCTGGCCTGTGGTTACGTTCAAACCTTGATTGTACAGCCATAAAAACAAATAAACGCGCTCCTGGCCGTTAAAGGGCCTTTTCCCAGTACTGAGAGCGGGGAGGCAATGGGCAGGCAGAGTGGGAGCTCCCTGGGGTGCTCCCGAGCACCCTTTGCAGGAGCTTTCTCCCAGCTCCACAGTCTCCCGCTGCCCTCGGAGCCCAACGCACAGCAGCTTTCCCCAGCACGGCTGGCCGGCCCTCGGGCTCGCCTGCTTCGTCCCAGCCGGCTCCCGCAGCGCTGTCGGCTCTCCCCAGCCCCCCTGGCTCTCCCCTGCCCGGCTGCACACCCCTCCTGCCTGTCGGCTCTTGCCCGGCGTCGCGGGTGCGACCTGACAAGCGTCTCCGCCAGGCAGGGCGGGCTGGGGAGAAAGGGCTTTTGTTCGGCTGGGGCTCGTCAGAGCCCCACGCTGGGCAGGGAGAAGGGGAGCACCCCGTGTCCCGGCTGATTTGCAGCGCTGCTTCCAGCTTTTGCATCAAAGCCCTTGTCTCCTTTCGTTGGCTTCACCCCTGAGGTGCATCCAGCCCGGCTGCCAGCCGGGTTTCTGCCGCGCCAGCAGCCCCCGGGGCTCGGCTGGTCGAGGTGCCCGGTGCTGCAGGAAAGGGGCATCGCTGAGCCAAGCACCAGCGAACGTCACGCAGCATCTCCTCCGTCCGCTCCCTGGCTGCTTGCGCTTTTCCCTGACCAGAGATGGAGCTGCTGCAGCTGCTTGCACCGCTGCCCGAGACGAGGCTGGCCCCGTGGTGCCTCCTCCCCGTGGCTGCGGTGGAGGGACCCCACGAGCATCTCGGGGTGCTGGCTGTATGGTAGCACACCTGCATGACACATGCATGAAGCCAGTGGTCCACCCCAGACCAGGGATCATAGAATCATCAAATCACTAAGGTTGGAAAAGACCTCTAAGATCATCAAGTCCAACTGCCAACCCACCACCACCACGCCTGCTAAACCATGTCCTGAAGTGCCACGTCTACACGTTTTGTGAACACCTCCAGGGACGGTGACTCCACCGCTTCCCTGGGCAGCCTGTTCCAGTGCTTCGCAATGGATGGCCGTTCATTTCTCGTTTTACTCTTCCAGCTCAGCTATCAGCAGATACTTGTTGTGAATAGGCACCGTGGCTGCTTCAAGGCCGGGGATGTAATTACTGATTTCTCTGCACAGTTCTGGATGTACCCCATGACTCTGATAGCAAAGGAGGTTGTGACTCCCAGCCCTTCTGAGCAGGAGCGGCCACAGAAGCTTTGGGGGGTCGGGGCAGAAGCGGGGCTGCTGGTGGGATACCTGACCATGTCGTGTCTCCTGTCCCCAGGTTCGCAAAGCTCTTGCTCCGTCTCCCAGCCCTCCGGTCCATCGGCCTGAAATGCCTGGAGCACCTCTTCTTCTTCAAGCTAATAGGCGACACGCCGATCGACACCTTCTTGATGGAAATGCTGGAAGCGCCCCATCAAATGACTTAGAGAACTGCTGCTGGGTCAGTCCCTCGCCCGGCCGGGGGTCCCGCGGGGCCCCTTCCTCTGCTTTCCTCCGCCGCCGCCCCAGCCCGTCCCTCCCTCCTCTCCCCAGCGCCGGAGGCACCGTCTGATCCGGGGCGACCCGCTGCCGTCCTCGCCTCCTCGTCGCCTTCACCCTTGTCCGTTTGCTGTCACTGCTGCATCTCAAGACCTGCTCGCTGGTTCCCCGCGCTAGATGTAGAGAAGTGAGAGCGGAGAGAGCTTGCCGCCCGCCGCCCCGGCTCGCACCCCGGCCCCGGCCCCTGCCGTGCCAGGAATTTTGGGGTGAGCCACCGGCCGGGCTGGGCATCGCCCCGTGTAGCTGGCGGTGCTTCCCCCGGGGCAGGAGTGGGGACGGGGACGGTCCCAGCCCTTGGGGCAGTGGGGTTTGGACAAGCCGAGGGGAGTGGTTGAACTCGCCGGATTGCAGCTGGCTATTTTCAGAGGATGGAGTTTTTGAAAAAGAGAAGAAAGAAAAAAAAAAAAAGAATTCTATTTTTGGTTTCTAACTATTATTAGTAGTCTCGGTAGTTACTTCACGGAGGGAGAGGCGGCTGGAGAGGCGGCCCAGCCCGTGCCCCACAAATGAGTCACCCGTGGCTGCACAGAGCCTGCTCCTTTCAATTAAAAGCAGAGGATTTGGGATTGAGCTGAATCCCTCCCCAAATATCGAGGTGACTGGTGGCACAGGGAGCCAGGGCACCCTCTCACCCGCTGTGCAGACGGTCCCGCGGGCGGCAGCACCTGAAACATCCCTTTTTGCCGTCCCGGAGGGCAGCCGGGCATCGCTGCTCTTCCCAAAGACGCCTCTGGAGCTGCCCATGCGGACGCGAGCCGGCTGGAGCACTTGCTTTAAGGCTGCCGAGGACTCAGCATCGCCCTTCCCCAGCTCACGGGGTCTTGCCAGGACCCCTGCCCTCAGCACGGTGCCCAGCATCCCAGCACAGCCCTGCTCCCGAGGCTCGCTCCAGCCTGTCCTGCCGGATCCACGCTTGATGTCGCGGCTCTTGCGTTGGAGCAGCAGGCGCTGGCACGTCGGCAGTGGCTCCACCGTGGTTTCTTTGGTCCTGACACCTGGTTTGGTGAGGTCAGAGGGACGTTTCCAGCAGATGGGGTGGGCTCAGCAGAACACTCCCTCGGTGCCCACACTGCGGGTATGCAGCAGCCCTGGAGCCCTCGCCTCGCACAAGCCCTGGCCTCGCGCGGGGCTTTCGGCTTGCGCAGGAGGCTGCTCCTGTTGATTCAGCAGCTGCCCTGCAAAACACTGCAAGGCAGCAATTAGTGGGAGTGCTTGGCCAGGCTGGGAATTGTGGCTGTTAATGAGTGGTGAAGCAAGAACGGGGTCCCCCTCCCCTGAATCTCCCTCGTCGGGCAGGGGTGCGGGGGTGAGGGTTCCTGGCTGGGTGTGGGACGCGGCAGCAGCAGAGCCCAGAGCACCAAAAGCAGCTTGGCTTCTGCACCGTCCTTTCCTTGAGTCTTGGTGTGGCAGCAGGGAGATTGACAGGTTTTGGGGATTAGGGACACGGTCCCAGGAACGTGCCCACACCCCACGGGATGGGGTTCCCCAGGGAGCATGTGGGGAGAGGAGGTCAGCCAAGGAGTGTTTCCCCTTCGCCTCCCCATTTCACCCTCATCAGGTGTCTCCAGAGCCCCACTGAAAAAAGGAGTTAGGGAAGAAGAAAAAAAAAGAGTGGGGCCGGTGCTTGGAGCCAAGAAAGAGGTGCTTGCGGTTGGCCTGGGGCCAAAGGCTTCCCCACCACTTTCATGGCTTCTGTGCTGTAAAATGACAAAGCATTAGGTCCCCAAGGTGTTTCTTTCTCTTCTTTCTCCCGGTG